>NC_139766.1:41242242-41842242 GCF_965231275.1 Zosterops lateralis
TTAGGGTTAGTTTTAGGGTTAGGGTTAGGGTTAAGTTTAGGGTTAGGGTTAGGGTTAGGATTAGGGTTAGGGTTAGGGTTTTATTAGGGTTAGGGTTAGATTAGGGTTAGTGTTAGGGTTAGATTAGGTTTAGGGTTAGGTTAGGGTTAGATTAGGGTTTGGGTTAGTGTTAGGGTTAGGATTAGGGTAGGGTTTAGGGTTAGGGTTAGCGGTAGAACTCTAATAGTATGATTTAAAATGATCAGAGCCGTATTGCTGAAAACTCTGCGTGAACAGCTCAAAATTACTTTTCTTATATCAGGATGATTTTCTTTTCCAACTGAGAGAAAGCATCAGTGGGTATTTGTAATCAGAGGTGCAGAATCATGAAGTAGAAAATATATGTGAAACAGCAAAATGTTGAAATGTGTTCTGGAACTGTATCAATGTTTCAGTGTTCTGCTCTGACAGAACTGATTTTAGTAGAAGTTTTGACAGAAATTTTAACAGGAAAAGTTCCTGATTCATTTTGAAAACTAATGTCTATTTTGTGTGTGTTGGCATGTGTTTTTGTGACAAGCCTATGAAAGCATTATTGCCTGCTACATATATGATGCTGTCTGGCAGTAGCATATATATATATGTGTATAAATATACATATTTGTGTGTGTGTGTGTGTGTGTGTGTGTGTGTGTGTGTGTGTAAAATAGCTTGCAATTCCTTGTATCCATTACTTTCTTTTTAAATTTCAGTAAAATTCTAGCTGAACATGAGGAAAACACATTTGTCTAAAATTTTATACCTTATCCTAAAAACATAACATGACAGTCAGAAGGCCTGTGGTAAATTAGCGATGGCTTGTGAATGCACTCAGTTTTTAAGACACCAATTTTAAGGACGCTTAATTTTAAAACCGTAAATTCTTCACCAAAGTAAACAGGCTTCCTAACCCTGCAGCTTCAACAAAAAGAACAAAGCAAATTAAAACTGTGGTGTCTTTTTTGTCCTCAAGATTGGATATTTGATATACCAGTATTGCTTAGATGTAACAACACACATAGGCTTATGGCACCTGGTCTGTTAACTGCTTCTTGATGCAGCATAGTTTACAGATTAAGGATTAAAGGTAAAGTTTTGACAGATGATTTTGGGGTATTGCATTTGAATGTCTGGTTTTGTTGGTTTTGTTTGTTCATTTTTTTGTTTAAGCTAGCATAAGGAAACTGGTAAAGTGTACTTCTATGTATCACAAAGAATTAAGAGTTCTTGCTATTGGGATTTTTCACTCCATATTCACTACTCTAAATACTAAATCATGATTATGTACTAACAGTTAAACTATCCAAGCAGATGTTTAATACATGCTATCAATTTTTTTAAAAAAATCTAACTTAGATGGTGGTTAGAATATTTACTGAAACCAAAGGACAAAAGCCTATTTTAGCATCTGATTTAGCTCTGTGAGTGATGTTCTCCTGACTACTAAATCCAGCATAAATCTCTCATTTACTGCAATGAAGACAGTATTTCATCCTGCTGATGATGCAGTGATCTACAGTGCAGCAATATATACTCCTTTTTTTGACAATTGTTTTTTATACAATTTCACTCTTCACAGGTGAAGTCAGAACTGAACTCCTTTTGTACAGGATGGCACAAACTCTTTACTCCTCTGGAAACTTTCATCATGTAAGGCATATTAATTCCAGTGGTACCATTACATGATCCTACACATACAATTGTCTTCTGAAACAAATGTGAATTAAAAACAAGATAGAAAATTCTGCAGTATCTCAAGCAGCCCACAGGGAGCTGCTGCATAAACCAGACACCCAGCCAAGCAAAGACCTCAAAAACACCTTTTCATCTACATAAGGTCATTAAATAGTGTTCCTTTGGAGCTGATTTGAAAATATCTTTTTAAAATCTTTGAAATATCTCACAGAGAAAAAAAAAAGTATGACATATGATTTCAAATAACCACCATCATCTTCATTTTGGATTTATTTTTTTCTAGAGTTGCTCCTAAAAACAACTTAAAAGAATCAAAGGTTATTATTGTCAGTTATAGGAAGAAAGGATACATACATAGAACAGTGTAATGGAAGTTCATCTCTTACTTGAAGCAACTCAAAACTCTACTGCATTAGAGATGTTAAAAATGTCAATTCAAGTAAAGTAACTTTTAAATATCAGGATTTTGTGTGTAATTCTCATTTTTAGTTTGTATTGGCATCTTTGATATGAAATAATGTTTTTAAAAATAAAGCATGTCTCCAATCATCATTATAGCAAATAGAAAGGTAGAACTGGTGTCATTAAAATTGGATTTTGGTTTTAAAGAGAACTTTCCATTATGTTTAAATGTGGAGCACTACCAAAACTTGTCATACCTTTAAAAAAAGATGAAGCTTTTCCTGTCTTTAATTTTGTGATCTCTATGAAATATGTTTTTTCTAAGACAAGTACCCAGTTTTCAGTTTCATTCCTGTACCATTTGAGGAACAGTATTGCAAGAAGCAAAACCAGCATTTCCCACTTGGCCATAGGAGAGCTGGGAGCTGGGGAAGCAAGGGGGGTAAAAATTTACTACTTTCTGCTTAATATAGGATTCAGAAAATAAAATTGTGTGTACGGTTGAGCTTGCTAAATATTATTTATCAAATACATTATTCATTTAATTTTTATCATTTTTCAGTGACTAATTTATTATACAAATACTGTCAACCAATTCTGCAACAGTCAAAATATTATTTATCAAATAAATTATTTGATAAATAATGACATTATTCAAATCCCTTAGTTAACTGCATTCATTTGTTTACTTCTTCATTTTCAGCTAGCTTCAACCTCTGCCATGGAGTAAAGCTGCCTAAATACAAGATGATGATGCACATTTAATGCTAACATACAGCACAGACAGTGCTTATTTTCCATCAATCAATTCTTCTTTTAAAAAATTATTAAAAAACAAGTTGTAATTTTTCTTTCCTTCATCTGCTATTTAATACTTTGTTTGTTTCCTCTAGTCCTTCTTTCCAGCTTATCATACAATTTTCTAAATGATAATGGTCTTTTTTATATCAATTATATCCAGGAGGTGACTCAATACCATTTTTGAGGGATGCTTTTCAATTGCAATCTTTGTCTATCTCTAAAGATTTAATTACAATTTAAATACTCAGATATGAGTTCATAAAAACTGAATTTTGTAAACCTGTATTATGCACTAAAAAACGACCTGAGGTCTGCTTCAGTCATTTCTGTGACTGAAAAACAAGGAATTCACAGTGCAGGAACAAATGAGACTATTTTGCAATTAGGAAAATATTACTATAGACAACTAGACAGAAACCTTATCCATGAGCAGGATGCTGAGCAAGTGGAACAAGAATTTTTATCAATAGTCATGTCTTCCTCCTTTACTATATGCCCAGCAGGAGATACCTGGAACTACATTTTTAAAATTAGTGACTATCCATAACTGCATCCAAATGCAAACAGAGCCAATTTCAAACACGTGCAATACTGCAGATTTATTAACCTCGCAGAGGAAAAAAATAAAATTAAAACCCAAGGAAAAATCCTCCAATGCCCAGCAACCTGCAAGACTAGGTTTATCAAACTAAGCATGGAATGTTTGGATGCCACTTAATAGTTTTGGCCTTTTTTAATAGATGCCTCAGTTCTCTCATCTTGAAAAGGAGCAGCTGTCAATGTTACTATGTGTTTGGATTCTAGACAGTAAGACTGCAATATTCATAAAACACCTATATCCACGAAAATCAACACAATACTTATTTTTCCATTTTCTTTCCAATAAAATATTTGTAGAAGCGATAAATAACTTTTGCAAATATTGGCACAAATGGTAGCCCTACTCCAACACCATCCTCCACAGCAGCACCAAGTTCCAAATTGTCCCTCTTCAAAAGCCTGACTCTATCAAACTCTTGATAGAATTTGCCTCTTAATGTTTAACCAGATTGTTAATGATTCATCTGTAGCTAGCAATGATCTCTGTCTGATGCTACAAGTTACTTAGCAGTCATGATATCACTTTTAAGGATAAAAGTAACCTCATTAACTGAAAATATGGACATGTTTAGCAAAACTGCTAATAATATGATTTAACTATCTGAGAGGCTTAAGAGAGCCTAGAAACCAAAGTAGTCCCCCACAGTAGTATAATTTATTTACATGCTTTCTGATCATTGTTATGCTTAAACAATATTTTGCAAATTCAGCAAGATAAAATGCAATTTTTTAGTAAATTTGTTCTTTATGTTCTTTTGTTCTTTAAACTAGTTTTTAGTTTAATGAAGAAACCACCTTAACACATCTGAGCTGCAGTGTGCCTAGGTGACTTGTTTCAGGTCCTGGGGATAATATGCCATCTGTCTATTTTCCTGACTTTTTTTCCCAGCCTATGGGCCAGAAAGAATTAATGCTTCAACCCCTTAGCTTCTCTGAGGCTGAATACTGTTCTAAAATGTACAGTAAGGGGTAGCACACTGATAAAGCTATAGCTGGGGAAAGAGATTATGCTGAGGGACAGCTCTGCACCCCACTGCAAGGTGTTAGTTTGTGCACAGCCTTGTACTCAAATGAGCTCCAGGAGGCCTTGCCTTCAAAAACAAGTCATGGTTGGTCTCAGCCATACAGCTGTACACCTTGACATGTTCTCACTCCAGCATTCATATGCCTATTTTTCCTATTTTACACAGCTTTTGATCTAAATAGGCAAATTATCACACAAGAAGGACAAAAAATTTGCAAGATTCAGCAATTATATCAAGAAAAAAAAATTACAAAGATCTGTGCTACTTTCTTTGGTGGGAGTTTGCTGTTTCAAATGTATGGCAAATTTAGAGTCTCACGCTACATCTTTTGAAGGACCCTGCACTGAAATGTAAATGCCCAATTCTGCTGCCCTGTGTCCTGGGTTGCAGTGTAGGATGTGCACAAAGTATTTATTCTATCATCATCTTCATGAACTGTTAAACCAGGTGGGGCAGTGTTTTCCCAGGCGCCCTGGCTTTGGGCTCTTCTGCTAATGGCCCATCAACGCCTGGCCCATGACTCACAGTTACTCCCTCCAGGAGTTATCTCTGTTTAATGGGCCATCAAGGACCCACTGCACACTCATCATCCCATTGGGAGATGCTCCACCCAGGGGGAGGAGCCAAGCATTCTCACCTGGATATAACCTGGGATTTTTGGACAGAGCCCTTACCCACTGGATTCCCAGAGGAGCAGAGCTACCAGACCTTTCTACAGGATCACTGCTTCAGGAAGAGCACCTCACCTGGACTGCTTCCACCATCCTGTTCAGGTTGTATTCTGACTCTGTCAGTGGTCCTTTGTGTTATTGCTTTTATTTTATTTTATTTTTACCTTTTTACCTTTCTTCTTATTAAATTATATCTCTGACTTGGAGCCTCTCATTCGTTTTGCTTTCAAACCACAACACCCTGCAATGATGAGAATCAGTGGCAATTGTCCTGATAAATGAGATGTCTCCAGATATACTTGTCAGTAAACAAGGAGAGCAGGACTTGGAGTTGAGGGTAGTCATGATGTAGGAACAGAGCCAAAGCCTGGGCATTTCCACAGCGGAAGAAAGGAGATAAAACATATGCTGCCTCATATGAACTAAATGTCACCAGTCTTCTAAAGCTGTTTTTACTGTAAGATTGCTAATACTTGTTTCCCCACAGTCCCCATAGGTACTATAAAAATTTAATTTCTACTCTAAATATTTAAATCCCAGTCAAACTTGTTAACATTTTGAAGGGTAAACAAGAAGGAGATGTGCAATTGTTCTGCACTCTTCTGAGTCCCGATGAAAGGCTGCATCAGCTCTAACTCTTTTGGGGGTTTTGGGGTATGGATATTTCTTAGTCATTTCAAACACAATATGTTCTGGAATCATTTAATTTTTCCAAAAAAGTCAGTTACAATAAATTACTGAACTTTTTGGTACTGGAGTGTTATGTCCTACATGGGGTGTCTTTGTTTTGGGGTTTTATTGAGTTTTCTCCTATAAATTGAAACTTTTATTAATCAGAGAGCGTCACCTCCTCAAGAAGTTAGAATTTTACAAATATTTCTCATGTTTAAAGTAGCATCACTTAAATTATTAGCATTTGTGTTGTACATTATCTTATTTTTCTCTGGAGATTAAAATTCAACATGCAAAGAAAGTCTTTCCCAAGTAAGAGGAAGCCAGAATTTTCTAAGAGATGCTACAATTACCGTGTAATTGATCTTACACAGTAAAATCTTACATGTGAATTCAGAAGGTCTCATCCACATAAAATTGTGATAATGCAAGAATATATGAAGGCCTGATACTGATCTTAGAAGCCTTATAGTCTAAATAAAAAAAAATTATGATCAAAAATGGTAAACAATCAAAGAAAAAATTATCAATCTGAATGTTTACATTAACAAGAAAATCAAATCTATTTCCAAATTAAGTACACCCCGAATGTATGAACCCAAGAAACTTCTAAGTGGTTTCCATAATTACCCTCTTGCATAAAAATATGTAATTTGCCATAAAAGATGAATAACAAAAACCTTCAGTACTAATAATATTTTATTTTCCTTCTCTGAAAATCTACATGGTTTATTTTTTTTTTTCTTCATACAATTTGTTAGCTTTGTTAAAAAAGCTAACAGTCTGAAAACATCACAGCTGAAGGCTATGAACATTGCTTTAAGTGTTTTTATATTGATTTCAGACCACTCTCACAGAGTGCATCAGCATAATGTTAGTGCCACAGGCAGGCAATATGTGTTGATTAGTACAGAATAAATTCTATCTACTTTCATACTTGAAATCATTTTTAATTAATGAGAAATCCAAGGAAATACGTTTTGAAACAAAATAACTCTGATCCCTATTTAGGAGTTCTATTAATTTATAATTGTCTTTAGAACCTGAAAATTGTTCTGGCTTATCGTTTCAATGAATAGGGGTTTGCTCCTATTGCTATAAAGAAAAATTCCTTCAGGCAAGTTTCCTGAGATTCCCTAACACATCAATCATTACAGAAAATAAAAACATACTTTAAACAACCTCAGCATGGTTATACCCATAGGCACAATTTGGCCAACAGAAATTTAATATCTGGGAAAAGAAATAAATATTTCTGCTTGCTATTTGCATGGAAGACAGCTGAAAAGAACCATATGTTTACTTAACTTATTTTTATAGCTTTTATTAATTGAATCTAAAAATTGGCAGTGTAATTGCATTTGATCTAATACAGAGAAATTAAAATCTATTGCACCAATATTAAAAAAAAAGTAGTGACTAATATATCATGACATTTACATTAATTGCACTATTTTTGGGGTCTTACTTGACAAAATACTGTTAGAAACTTACCTATTACCATAAAATCCAAGAGAGATGGTGTTCACTAAGCAACACAATGTGGAAAGGGGGAAGCTGAGAGTGGTGTGGAGTTGTTAAGGCACCTTCAACTCCCCTTGTGGCCTCCTGAGGGATGAATAAGTTTATAATAATAATGACATCCAGAACTGACACTCAGTTGATCTGCTGGCCCTTCTTTGAACTGCCAAAAATATTTGGCTTGGCCAGTGCACCAAAATTACTGAGAAGTTCTCCAGAGGACAAAGTTGTGTACATTATCTCATCCAGTGATGCTACCTATCAATCCTATTGTTTTATCCAAAAAAAGTCAGCAAGAACCTGTTAATATGATGAACTGCAACTGATGACTTGTATTGCTGATCCACGGAGAAAGAGGAAATGGGGCAAATTCCAGCTCCCTTTGCTGTTGTCATATATTTCTGCAACTGCTTTTGTTCCACACTCTGCTCTAGATTGAGTCCATGACCACCAAGGCCAATGTAAAAGCTTTGATGGTTGATATTAGAAGGCTATACGTATTTGAGATTGATAGCAGTGCAGTTTCTATGCAAGTTACCTTGTTTACAGAAATCCCTTCTTGGTGCAGTATTCAGTCAATGAAAGAATTATTCTCCCTTACCTTTGTGCTGGCACCTGAAATAAAGTAAATAATAAACACCAGTGAAATGTCACTACCTGTTTACTTGAACTCTACTAGGCCTTCATGAAAGGTCATCACTTGCTGCGCCCTTTAGTAAGCCAGACAACAGGATTTTTAATTTTTTTAAGTATTCTTTGGCAAAATGGAAAATATATGTTAAATACCTACATAAATTAAAAGACAGAAAAAGAAGTCAAAAAAGAGGAAACATTTTGTCTTTACAAGCTCTCTTGCTTCCAGTTCACTCCTAATGAAAATGATACACTGGAAAAGAAAACCCGGAGATAGTTTGTGAAAGGTATGAAAGATAATGCAAGGACAAAGAAATACAAAAGAATGGTTAAAGTGCAGGCGTTTACAAAGATTCAAAGTTTTTATCATACCAAAACAAAAAGACAGAGTAGAAGTTTCAGAGTTCTTCTCAGGTCTTATGTGCATGAATCAGAAACTATTGTTTTAAAACAAAACAAAACAGAAAAACCTAACCCTAAATCAACTGCATAAAAGCTCCAAATTAGACCATATTACATGGGTCAGAAAATTGATAATCAGGAATGATTATCTGTAATATTCTGGCTTGAATATGATTTGAGTTAGTAATGAAGAAAAGCTAATTTCATTTCGTGGTTGTTTAGTGGACTGTGAGACAGATACAGAGAATCATTTCATATGTATTCAATTTACAGTGGGCAGCATTACACATAAAAAACCTGCAGACAGTAACCCCAGTGAAGAAGTGTGGTTTGATCCCTGGATGGGGGAGAGAATCGGGAAAGTAAGTGAAAAAATCATGGGTTGAGATAAAGACATTTTAATAGGAAAGTAAAAGCCACTCTCTCATAAACAAAGCAAAACAAGGAATTTATTCACCACTTCCAATGGGCAGGCAGATGTTCAGCCATCCCTAGGAAAGCAGGGCTCCATCTCACATGAGGGTTTACTTGAGAATACAAACATTGTCATTTCAAATGTTCCTCCCTTCCTTCTTCATCCCCCATTTTACATGCTGAGCATGGGCCAAATGGTGTGGGATATCCCTTTGGTCAGTTGGGGCCAGCTGTCCCAGCTGTGTCCTTTCCCAATTTCTTGTGCACCCCCAGCCTCCTCGATGGTGGGGTGGGGTGAGGAGCAGAAAAGACCTTGACTCTGTGTAAACATGGTTTACCAACAATTAAAACACACCTGGATTATCAGCACAAATCCAAAGCACAGACCCATACAGAGGCTCTTGTAAAGAGAATTACTCATAGCCCAGCCAACACAGCACAAGCAGTTGAGGACTAAAGGGATAATCTGCTGCCCTGTAGTCCTAGCTGAGAAAAAGGCTGACTGAAACAGCACCACAGAGATCTGAACTCTTCCTGAGTATCTTGTGTCAATTAGGGAGGCAGAAGCAGGGACAAGAATAAAGCAGTATTACTTATAAATAAAACAAAACTCTACAATAAGTCTCCTCACCAGTTGACCAGCTAAAATAATTTTGCATTCATCTATAATGATAGATGGCTTTCTCTGATCTTGAACAAGTTATTTTTGGTCTGTTGAGGCAGGATTCTATAGAAATCAAAGTACAACAAAAAGAAGATAATAATTATTTTTGCAACCTTAGTGTTTACAAAATTGTATTATAGTAAATATAAATTTATACATAAATTATAGTAAATTATACATAAATTACAGTAAATCAGAAACTATTTTTCAAGGATTCTGTTTTATAATTTACTTAAATTTATTGTTTATATATTTATAAATATTTTATATATTTTAAGAAACAATTTTACCAGAAAATAAAGCAGCTATTTTCACCTGGGTAGCTGACCTTTTTGTTTCCTTTCAATCTTCAGGCTTCTACTTATCTTTCTTACTTCAAAAATAGAACACACAGGGCAGGGACAAAATAAAGACATTATATCCAAAATCCTGGTTTGAGAAAGACTTTTGATGTACAACTGTATTATTCTAAAAGGCAAATTTCAACTATGCAGGCATGAAAATATGCAAGGATTTTAAAACTGTAAATTCTACAGCATAATCGCATTATTCCATGAAGGAGTTTGTAAGACTTTGTTGACATGGATGGACAATGAGATGCAAAGGAGTGTGTAAAGAAAGATAAGTAGCCAAATTACCATACCAGAGAAAACATCTCAGGTAGTTTTCATAAAGAACAGAAACACAGCAGTGTACACCCTAATTTCACAGATATTTCAAAGGAAAAGAGTATAGAAAAATCTGAAAGTTGAAAGTTTTTGCCTATGACAATATTTCCCCAGGATTTCACTCAAGGGACTACAAAGAGCAGAGGTGACATGCAAAATGTATCCTCAGAATTCTCCGTTACAAGTTTGGGGACTGCACCTTACCAAGAAATATTCATAAGACACAAAGTGAAACAAAAATACGGAAATTTATCTCGACATCTTCACATGACTCTCTTAGTTGGTTCTAACTTGTCCCATAAAAATCTGAGGAAACTGAAGATTCAGTTTTGCTCCTCTCTGCCAATGAACACACATACTTTGACTTTCAGATGGAGAAAGGAGATAGGACTGGAAGGAGAAATGCGAGAAAAAAGCAACAGGATGTTGGAGTTTTCCTAAAGGGCAATAAGTGCTGAGTTGTGAAAATGTGAAATAAAATAGGATTTGTGACCTCTCCCACTTTCCTCAAACATTTAAGTCATAGGGATAGATTAGCAACAAGTCTTCTAAAATGTTGTGGAAAAAAAGATAAAAAGAAAACAAGTGTATTGGTGGCTGAGAATTACCACAGTGTTTTCCACCCATGAGAAACATAGAAACATAGAAACATAGAAAGGTATTGTTTTCTGCATTTTTTAAATTCATATACATATCTTGATAAACGTTTTATGTTTTCTCCATATTGAGACCAATACAAACATTGTATATGCATACACATTTATATTGTAGCGCTTTTTTTAGCGGGTTTTAAAATCAGAGTGTATGATGGCAGTCTAAACTCAGGGAGCTATCCAGAAATATTTTGAAGGCTATGTATTCTTTTATTTCGTATATAATAAAGTCATGAAAAGGACAAAATTAATTTCAGTAAATCCTTCAAGTACTTAAAAAAAGTCGCAAGATCAGCTATTCATTTACCTCTGCTTCATGAAAAGATTTTCTGAAGCCTCTTAATGAGTGGAAAAGTGAGAGAGAGAAAAGAAGAGGTCAAGACTACAATTTGAGATAGATATCAGTAACCAGGGTTGTGAAGTGCATGCAGATCTTAATGATTGTGCTGTATTTGTGGAATGGTTGCAGCTAATTTGTGCTAAGTTTAACCTGAACAGCTTATTTCACATTTTTAAGGGTGCATAGAACAACTAAGATTTGTGGTTTTTTAAATTTAGATTTGTATTTTTCCATATTTTTAAAATGTTTTTATTAATTGGAGAAGAAATTCATATATACACTACACAACACATGCACTCTCATACACACACAAACGCTATGTGTGCATACATGCAGATACATCCCACCATTATGGAAACAAAATGTATTCTGTATAGTAAGAAATTTTTTATAAAATGGATACAATCCTACACTTCAGATCATTATGCAATTACATTTTTAAAATATGCTAAGCAAATTATGGCAGCAGTGTGAAGTCTGGGTTTGGTGCTCTAGCAGTGGAGCACTCACAGGACTGTAAGCTTGAGTAATATTTTTTCTGTCTGGCTAGTCCATAATAACGGACTAATCAATAAAAATTGCTCTATCCATAAAAGAAGATTTTTTTTTATTATTATTATTAACAATACTGTGGAACTAATAAGAAATGAAATATTTTAGTTATAACCTTTTAAGACAGAATGGTATCCACACCCTGTTTCTGTACTCACATCCCACATACCTGCTCAAAAGAAAGCACCTCTGTGGAGTCAGAACTGTGCTTTCTCATATCATAGGGATGGGTAGTTTTGCCAACCATATGCCAACCATCTTACACCATCGACTTTCCTAGTGTTCATTCAGTTTTACATTTCCAAATAGCACCATTACTCTGAGAAAAAAAAAAAATTTAGGAAAGCAATTTGAAAAACAGAAAGAGGTGATAAATGCTCCTTGAGCATCTATTATGTTGGATTTTTTTTATTTGGGTAATTAAATCTTTCTCTTCAATGACTACTGAATTCCAGCTGTAGCAGATTCCTTAGATTCTCATATATAGATATATATGTTGTATAAATTTCCTGTAGCTCAGAGCAGCCAGGGAGAACAAACAGATAAGCAAATAAAGAATTAAAACCTCTCTTTATTAGAAATTAGTTTCATTCATCTTTAAACATATGACTAGGTGCATAGAAGAACACTTCTAGGAAGTTGAGGTTTTTACTCTTCCCCTTAGAAGGTTCTAGTTTCATTGTCTTCTGTTTTCTTAATCTGTTTTTTTTCATGGCATGAGGCATGAAAGCAAGCACATCAGAGTACAGACTTATTCCATTTTGGAATTAGTCTTTTAAAAACTGAAAAGACCAGAAATTTGCAGATTTTTGCTGAACTAAATCCATTAGAGGATTTCATTTGATTAATTACAAATTAATAATCTCCTCTAATCAATTCATAATATATTTTTCTACATGTACTAAGGCACATTTAAATATTAATTATTAGTAATATGAAAGATGCACTCACCTGTCTCAACATCAGTCAATAGGAGCTTAATATAAGCAATTATATTTAATACTGAAAGGAAAGAAGATCAACAAATGAAAGGAAGAATACTTTTATATTTAGGCAATTAGGATGTCAAATATACAGCAGGAAGTGTGGCAGAATTAGGAGGAAATAGTGAGGAAAAGACACCCCATAACCTAAGTGGAAATTACAAATGAATGAGAAATTGTTGCATAGGTTTTCAATAAGGTAGCCCTTGCTGGTTGATATTCTCATGGAATCAAGCCCAGTGCATGTTTTGGGATACTTGTTGTTCCTTAAGAAAATCAAAATATTACCATTTCAACAAGTGTAAAACATAAGGTCTTTCAAGAAAATAAATGAAGGAAGAAAAACATTACTTTACAGTCATCGTAGCTGCAGCTTTCAGTCCATAGCAACCATTTCCTGATGTAGTGGCAAAAATGCCACAGAAGTATGAGCTCATTGAGCTCATTTTGCTGCTCATCACAATAGGATGGTTTTGTTTCCTTTAGCATCTGAACGTATAAAGAGAATGCCACGTTAGTCTTACTCTAGTTTAAAAGATAAAAGTTTATTTTGTTAGGTATTATTTCAAGGGTGACTGGCTGGTGAGTGAATTAAGTCATTCTAATATCTCCTAAAGAACTCTGTCATTAAAAATGCTCAAGTTCTTCAATAGATACCAAAAGGCATTTCTTTAACTTCAAGAAGAACAAAAAGAACAGATGTGGAAAGTAGAAGGTATATGGGATCCAAAAGGAATGATCCTGGTCTATGTTTCTCACTCCTCCTCAGCTGCCATCTTTAGCATCCAACAGCTCCAGGCTCAGAGTTCAGCCCAAATCTTGGAAATACAGAAGCAAGTCATCATGGCTTGTATGTCCTTATGCAGTGAGAAATGGAAATGAGAAAAACAATTAGAGCACATGCATAAGTTCATGGAAAAATACTCATTGGAATTTTTCTGGAAAGTCAGATAAAGAGAATACCAGTGGTTTTTACGGTTGTTTTTATCAATTTACAAGCAAAGAAATAACATATTTACTATGACCTTTTAATAGATGAGATATAAAATTAGGATCCTGGGATGAAGTACAAAATATTGTAAGATTCATACTCAGAAAGGTGTGAATAGTCCTACCTTAATTGAAGTAAAGGAGGAGAAAACAGTGTACACTTAATTACAGCCTTGCCAAAGAAGGTAGAAGTAGATCCTGGCATGGCAAAGCAAATATTCTGTGATCTTCCCCAAAGAATCTGAACCTCATGATACATTTCCCAGGGCAAAAGTGTAATGGAAAGCTGGCAGCTGAATGTTTGACATGTGAGACAACAGTCACTATGATTCTGGTCTTGTTTCCTCCCTAGAAGGCCCCTCAGAGAAGAAAACAGTTCAGGATACAGTCAACTCATATATTTGCAAGCAGAGAGAATTGAATTTCTTTATGTGAGTACCAAGTGAGCTGGGAATAAACTTGTTATGGCCTGGAAGGCAGAGTGAAATTACTCTGTGTTGAAACAATCCAAAAATTCAGACTTGTGAGCCAAGGAACAGTGGAATGCTGTTTTATTTTGCATATTAAGTAAGATACTTTTCCCACCATATAAGAGACGAGGAGCATGTTTCCTGTCATGATTATGTCTAGTGTCTGTTTTGGCTTTTAGAATCCAGTGACCTTATTACTGCTGTGATAACATAACTACTTTGTGCTGGCTGCAGAGATCTGGTGAGTTGGGCAAACAAAATTCTGTTTCTGAGTAGGAGTGATAGGATGTGAGTTTGGGGATTTGAGGAAGAACATGACAGTCTGAGTAGAACAATTAATGCTGTGTCATATACATTATTCATTTTTATATAAAATTCCAATGTTGGACAAGGTAGGGAGTTGTAACTGGAGATACTACATTAAAATCTTTGGTTATGGTATAATTAAAAGACTGAGGAGGAAGAATTAAGGAAACCAACATTTATACTATAACTTTAGGTTACAAAGCAAAACCACTGAAAGGAACAGAGTACATCCTTGAAGAGAAAATTTTTAACTCTAGGCTCAGAGCTACAAGATCGGAAAGATAGATAGATAGATAGATAGATAGATAGATAGATAGATAGATAGTTAGTTTGCCTACCGGTCTCACTTTCAAAATAATTTTTATTTCAGGAAAGCAAAAAAAGATTTTCTATTGAGTATATTTTTGTCCTACTAAACTAAATTCTGGGTGGAAACTTTTCAGCAAGGCCTGGGTGCTAGATAAAACAAGCAACTAGAAATCAAATTGAAAACTTAATTAATGAGAGTTATGTTGATAACTGTAATAAAAATGGTTTGTATAGTTCACAGAAGGATAAAGTTAGAAATATTTAGAGCAGAGCACAGTTTATATTTTAAAACATGCTCAAGTTATTTTAAACAAAGAATGTATAATGATCAAACAGCTAGACCTAAATCAGAAAAAAATTATAATTTTATAATTTTTGTGATTCAAAATAAAAATATAAGTATTTTGGTAATATAAATTGTATGTATCATCAATTATGGTTGAATGTCATCAAATGAAGAAATGTTCTTTCTTGTCACATTATAATATAAAATGCCCAGCATAGATGACTTTTAGAAACTTGTACATACGTGAAATTTTCTGGTACATTTATGCCAATAATAATAGATGCTTTCCACTCTGTACATAAATTCTTTTATAAATATTGTAAGCTGTTACCAATTGGCAAGAACTGTTGAGTTTTGTCCTAGCATTAATGTAGAGCCCCAGTGCATGAGAGAAGAGACTTTTAGATTTGTTATAGTGTGGAACTACAGGCTCTGATTAAACCACTGTCATTTTTTTTTTTTTTAATGTGAATCATTGGAAGCATAGTTTGGGACTAAGGATTGACTCCCAGGCATCTCCATTCCTGTTATGCATACTTCCAGTGCTTAAACAGGAGAGAATACAACATTTTCGCCTTGGGTGAGGTTGGCTGAGGTGACAGAGCCTGCCCTCTGCTCTTCCCCAGCCTTCAAAGGACCCCCCAGTCACAAGGGACCATGTCCATGAGGAAATAAATTGTAGAATTGTTGCTGTTAACCAGCAGTCTATACCATCAGCAATGATCATACTTTCTGAATCAAAACAACTACTTCTGAAGCCAAATAACAGAGATTGCTGAGAGAGAGACAAAGAAGTTGGGAACAATTCCAAAAAAAAAAAAAAAAAAAAAAAAGAGCACAGATTAGACAGACCAGATCAGGACTCTATTGTCTACTCTTTATATTTTTACAAGTTTTTCTGTATTTTCTGCTCTGAAGTTCTAAAAAGTCATTTTTTCATGTAGTAAATTAAAAGCTCACAGGATGTTTTCAAAAAGATCTAATACATCCATTTCCTTCTTAGTTGCCCAAGGCCTGTGAACATTGACAGCAGAAAACGTTCAGGATAAGAAATTATCTCCCTCCCTTCCTTTCCCAGTGGAAAAGCTCTTTAGTTTCCTGTGTGTTATAAACTTCAATGTCCTTCTGTGCATGTATTTCTGAAAAAACAGAGAATAGTAACTGATGCTTTAATGCGACAATTACACAACAACACAAAAATAGCAACACATCAATAACCATAGCACAGGAATTCTGTGTTTACCCCCAGATGTTAAAATCTTGTAAATTTAATTTAGTTCCACATTACACTGGAGAAAAAATATTCATAGCATTTTTACTTGTTTCACATTAAAGTTAAATCTTAATCAACTACACAATCTTTATATAAAAATAGATTAAATAAGGGTGTTTTAGGTAGAAAGTAACGAAATTTAAGATATGAAAGATTTACATTTCCTTGGACATTTGTGATTCTTTTGTCATTATGCTTATCTAATATGAGGATCTTCAGCTACAGGATCACATATATTCACCACAGGCTATTGCCTCAGTCAGGACTAAAGCTGCATAGAAAATGAAAATGTGACCCGTTAAGCGTCTGCTCATCTGCAAATGAGACATTTCTGAACCTCTAATGATTATTTTTCAAATTTCTTTACCTACATACTTTTGTGACTGGCAGCAGAGTATTTACATTGTTTAAGAATTTACACTCAGGATAAATTAAGCATCCTTGTCTTATTTGCTTTCCCTCTGTTGAAAGCTAGCATGGCCCTCCAAGCCTTTGGGACAAATTATCTAAATGTCTTTCTTGATGCCTCCGTAGCTATGCCTGAGTTTGCACACCTTATTCAATACAAAATAAACAAATCTAAAACCACAATCAGTCAGCAGTACTCTGTTGTCTCTAAAATATTTCTTCCATCTAAATCACATGGTTTTATTGAAATTTGAATGTCATCTCAAAGAACCATAAGAATTTCTGCTTATAAAGAAATTTCATGTGAATTGCTTTACCAACCATTATGGCTTTCAATAGATCTTACATGCATGCAAAAAATTTTAAAAAAACTTGTCACTGTTCACCAGGTAGGAAACCAAAACCCTTAATTTGTTTCTGGTGTTAAACTGTTACAATATTTTAATGTTGCCAGGCTCTTCCTGTAACATCAACAAGATATTTATCAAGAAAACATGCCCTTCTTGGGATATTAGATGTGTGATCATTCAGAAGCACAGAAAGTTATTTGAAAATTAACACTGCTTTGTCATATATTTGCAGCAGTTTTATTCTTTCTTTGCAAAGAGGAAACTCAGGGAAATGGTGTGTGTTAACTTACAGCTTGCCAGCATGAGTATCGAGAGCATTTACTTGAGAGATACCAAGAGATAGCACTTCTTCTCCTGTAAACTGTAGTGGAAAGTTATCAGATTCTGGGCTTTTCTTGTGCATAATGAACTTGTGCTGCTGTTACATTGTTCTGACTGATATGGAGATTATAATATATTCTTAGGCATGCACTCTTAGCTTTGTAATTTATCTGAATTTTGGAAGAGCTCTGAACATTTATTATGGCCATAACCTAACCTCCCTAAGCATTCATCACCTGAAGGGAATAAAGAGTCTATGTAAAAACAACAGAAGGAGCCTCTCTGTAAACCTAGACTTTCAGCTGTAACATCAAATTGAATAAGCCATTTATCTTCTCTCTTTTCCATAGCTTATAGACTTTATGAGTTACTCATTTAATCTTCTTTCAGTTTACCATTTATATTTCCCCTTACAGGCATTATATCTTCTTGATGCTTGAATTTTTAAATGTCATGTAACACCTTCCTCCTCAAAAAGGTTTTTCAAAACCTATCCAGGCAAATAAGGCCAAAATTATTCAGATCAGATACGTCTTGTTATTGCATTGGGTCTTGAGTGTATTTTTATGTTTGCTTTTCTGAGGCACATAGTGTCATGACACTGGTAAATATAGTGGCAATTGTGGCAGTGTGGCATTTAGAGAAATCAGAGGAAACTCTGTCACTCACCCTTATTGCATTGAGCCTTTAACTAGAACCCACTGCAGTCAGCTTGGTTATCTCAAGATAACAATCTTGAATGAACGCTTAGCTTGTTATCTTAAGATCAAGATTTCATCAGGGTTCCCTGGGTCCCTGTTTATCACCTGGTTTCCTGATGAAAATTAAGGAGTCATTTTCCAAACTGATTTAAAATTCATACCATGGGAAAGAGGCTGTAGGCATTAATATACTTGTTTTTCAGAATATTCCATTTCTTTCTGGTACAGCCTTCTAGATCACAATCAGGCTAACTTGCACCTGACTCTCTAATTAGATATTGCCAGCTTAGTATTGGTAGTTGCAATATTGAATACTCCTTGGTTTATAATTAAATTTTGTTTATTGGGTTTTTTCTGGTTTTTGTTTGGTTTTGGGGTTTTTTTTGGTTTTTTAAATTTTTTTTCTTTTAGTTCCTTACACACTCTAGTCAGCCCTGGTTACCTCAGCAACCTGTTTGCACAAGCAGGACATGCCAACTCTCAACACTGTTGGTGCTCAGTGATGATGTTTGAGTGGAAAGTAAGGCATCAGCAGTGGAAACTGCTTTCATCCATTTCCTCTGTCAAATTAGATAGCCTAAAAAAAATTTAAAATCTTGTCATTCCACTGCTAAGCATTAGAAAAATTTAGTTGTAGGGAGCTGCTGACAGATCAGAGCTATGCTTACCTTAATGAAGCTGCTATTCCTATAACTTGCTCAAAATTTATGGATGGCAATTTGTACATAAACCATACCTTTCTCATTTGGTGACTCTTCATTTAGAAAGGTGCAAGCAGAAGACAGATCTTTGCTTTTCAAATCCAACAATTTTCTCTGTGCTCAGCTTCAGGGAGGTCACCAAGTGATGCCAGGTACTTAGGCACCACTCCTGGCTGTTTCCAAGGCCCAGAACAGTCCTGATTAATTAAAAAAAAAATTAACAAATAATAATAATTTTTAAACAGTAAAAATGATCACCATTGAAAAGAAATAAATGATAGCTAAACACAAAGGGATCAAAGAAAAAAATTGTGTCTGCCTTTGAACAACACAATAGCACAAAACATTTTACACCATTCTTTCCAGCTGCAGGTCTGAAAAGCCTCAAAATTCAGAGCTCTTCAGCAGGCACACAAAAATGCTAAAGGAGAATTAACTGAAATTTGTGTAGCATTTTAATGAAAAATGTTAGTCTTGGGAAAATCATGAGACTTTAGTTTTTATGTTTCATAGTTTAATGATAAAGCAAGAAAAATAAATATTTATCCTTATTTTGTTAAGCCCTTTTTATCTAAGCCATTTGTTCTCAGTGACAGTAAAATTATGCAAAATATTGAAAGTAAATTATTTTAAAGTTCCCATATATAACTCATAAGTACCAAAACTCAAGAGAGATTAAGGGTATTTTTTATTTCCACGTGATTCTTTGCCTCTACTTTCTTGATTAATCACTTTAAAATGCATTTTTTTCTCTAAGACAAGCTTTTAAAAAATCAGAGGTTTACAAGCTGCTGTGAAATACATAGGAAAGATAAATGGATAATGAATATTACAATGGAATATTATGTTACATGTATTATAATTACCCGTGCTACAACATAGGTAATAATATTACCTGTTTATTAATACATTTTCAAAGGTAATTACTAACTTTCCTGAAGCATGACAAAATATGTGTGACTAAGGGTTTTTGGTTTTTTTTCCTATGGCAAAGTTGTGTGAAAAACATCAGTACATAAATGTTCAAGAAACTGAACTTTCAAGTTCAGCCAAAATTTCTGACAAGAGTTTCCAGGAAAAAAAAAATAGAATACTGAAACTTGAACCAGTAATACCTTACGTTTTGTGTACAAGCTTTGAATGTTTTGCTGATGAGTAAGGCCAGGCAAGATTTTGTTGTGATTATTTTCCTGTCATGCAAAATAGTTTTTCTGAACAGAATTTGAAAACCTGGTGCATTTTCTAGTTTCTATGGGCATCTTGCAGCTTGATTTGATTCCTGGATTTCCAGAGAGAATAAATAAGAAATGATATAAGAATTGGACATTACAACAAAATAATTTGTTGCACTCAAATCTTTTTTAATTACAGTGAATGTACTATCCACAGGTGTGCCATGATCAGGAGTAATTCAGACACAGTAGATTGTACAAATTAGCACATAATTCTATCCTGGAAATAAAACTGCCAGTCATTTTATTTAAAGAGAGCCACGTTGTAAAAGATCCACCTCTCCAGTATTTAAGCTTTTGTGCCATGGAGTAGTTTCCTGTAGAAACTGTTCCTCCACTGCTTTTGGGGTTGAGATGTTTTTACAGAAAAATGTGAAATAATTTATCACATTAAGCACTGTAAAGTACAAGATTGGAAAAATTAGAAGTGTTCATTTTATTTGATTTTTAGTAATTTCCCCTAATCTCTCTTTTAATACTTTGCATCAAAGTCTCACAACAGTTGTTTCCTGGAATCACAAATTTAATCCCAAAACTGATAAAATAATGGATAAATAGGAGAAAAATGTTACCTGCCTCAGTAGCATAAATGCAAACATTTATTTTGATCTGATTAGTACCAGTCAAAACTGTGCAAATTATATTACTTTCTCTTGCTAAAGAAAGTTCTTCACATTTGGATGCAGAGATGTGATGTCAATATGACAATATGAGGATTTAATCTCATTGGGACTGAAAACTTGCCACTCTGTATCAACAGGTGAATCTTACTGAGACACATTCCAGAAACAAACTTTCTTTACACAGCTAGAACTTCTTCCAAAGGAGTCTTGAATTTTTATGGGAGATGAATATCTTATATCTCTAAGGATTTGTTAATATTGTTCTGGGTTCTTTTTTTAATTTATTTTTTAAAGTAAAAATTCATACTGCTAATGGTATCTTGTATATAATCTTTTCTTTTCCATTTTGAGATTCAAATTCACAAATGGAAATCTGCTCTTTTGTTTGTGAAGTAAATTCTCTGAGGCAAGCTAGTTGTGTTTTCCTTCTGCAGCAGAGAAGAGGGACAAGGATAATAGATGTAACAGCAGAGGCAAAGTATAGTGGAGCAGCCCTTTTCTGTAAAAGAGTGTGGAACAATATCCTCACCCACGGGCCCAGTAGAGAAGGCATCAGTGGAGCTGTTTCCTTTCCCATTTCAGCATCTCACTTGAGAAAAGCAAAGGAGAGCTGCCATAGCAAGGAGGGAAAACATTTCTTCCTCTTTTGCATCCCATAAGATATAAAGCCATATGGCCTACCTCATTTTATACCCTTTTAAGACCTATACTTACATAAAGGAAAAAAAATATACGTGTACTTATACTTAGTCTGACACAAATATGCACTCCAGAGTCCAAAAGATTCTAAAGCTATTAGGTTCCATCAGCATCTGTGCACCAGCAACAAAGTGCTTCAAGAACATCAGAATCAATAAGACATTAAGTCATGAGTGTCTAACTGTTGCCCAAATTGGCGTGATTATACTGGGATATAAAAACAAATTGTCATTTAAGTAATCTTACTCTCATTTTACTACCAATTTAACCTGGATGAAAACATACCATTAGTGCCCAACACTCTAATTGAGGAAAAAAAATGTGATTTTGATAAGCAATGACCAGATGAGAAAAACAATTTAAAAACATACAAATAAATAAAAAAATACTGGGGAAAAGTGTTTTCATAAGCCTGAGGGAAAAAAACCCAACAAACCAAAGAGACAAACAAACCAATTCCCCCCCTCCCTACACACACCTTTTAGCAGATACTATAATTTTCAAATCTATAAAAAACTACTTTAAAGAACAATCACTTCTTTTCCTGATATCCCTGGAAGACAGTGACATATTGGGTGTCAAAAAACCTGTGGAATTGTAAAGGAACCATAGGGAAGCACTTTCTAACAAGCACAAGGATAGACTTCCAGAAGAGCCCAAGCATTAGAGACCAATATACTTGTCAGGAGTCTCTCATTCCATGTCTATCTATCTTCCGTCTGTCTACTGGAATACAGTATCAAAGAGAAAATAAGTAAAGCTCTTTTCTCCCTTCTGACTAAGATTTTTTTCCATTTTAGCTCTCTTTTATATGGGGAAGCATTTTTCAGTCCCTGCTGTCCCTACCTATCAAAGAAAAAACAGGCAACAGCTGACTGATCAAAAGTCAGTATGACAATCAGAACAGAGTGGCAATCAACAGAGCTACAACAGAGCAAAGCCAGAGTAAGATGAACCCCACATTCTGAATCTTCACTTTTCTGACAATAAAATAGTAGAATTTTACCCAAGGCTTTCTTTCACATCAAATGAAAATATGAGACAATGAAAAAATCTTTCATATGCTCAGCCCTTACCTAGGGAGTTTATGCTGCTGCAACAGAAACAGAAGAAAACATGAGCTTTATAAACCTAACTTTAAGATTTAAGAAATGTTACTTTGATTTCTTATTCCCACATTGCAACTGTTCACAAAAAAAAAAATAAAAATAAAAAAAAAATAAAAAAAAAAAAAATAAAAAAAAAAAAATCAGAATACTTCCACACAATAGCCATGCCTTTAGTTAGATCAGACTAATGTTCCTTCACTGTTTTTGATGTATATGCCTTGGTCTACATCAGATTGAAATCTGGTCTTTTTGTTTCTACACATTTATTGTAAGCAGGTGCCCTAGTAATAAATTTTCTGAGTTGAATCAGATAGAAAGTAATAACTTTTTCCCATTTCAGACTCCTATTTTACATTTGTTTTTCTGCAATCTTGCTCTACAATATAACTTGAATACAGTGCAATGTGTAGTTATATTTCAACAGAAGAAATGAAAAAAGGGATTATTTAACATCTGAAGAGATGAGATCCTTATACACAGGATAAGAAGTATAAATATTCCTAATCTGGTTTTGTGACATGATGCAACATTGATTGAAGCATAAAAATTATGCATGTGGCTTTAGTTTGACTGGTTTTGATTTAAGGATATGAGAGAGATGGGAAAGGAAATCAGTTATGGATTTCTGTGCTTATGGAATATTGTTCTGCAGGAATATAGGTCAATGAGAGCTGGCCTTCAAATACTCAGGTAAGATGACAAATAAAATACCAATGAATCAAATTGAAAATGAAAATATAGTATTCAAGACTTGGGAGTGACCTAGGGTAAATATTTAAATGTGATCAAATATAGACCTCTACAGTCTAGATGTTTATATCTTTTTTTTTGTTATGTGCTTTCCCTTCATAACTAGTGGAGACAGATTTAGAATATGATTCACCCTAACAAGGATGTTCAAAACATCAGATGAATTAAAACCTGCCTGCAACTGCCCAATTCTCTTTATGGACTTGTAAAAATAGCGTATGCTGATTATTTCAGATCTGCACAGTACTAGTCTAAAATTAGGTGAGATTAATAGCACAATTAATCTGTTATTATTACATCAGCTAGCTGTTAAAAGCTAGCTAGGACACCTCAAGAGGCCTGCAAAACACATATTCGCAGGATCATCTTTCCCACAGGGGGAGAACCATAGAGATAATAAGCAGGCCACTTCTCTAAAGTACACGCTGGCTGCATAAATGCAGACTTTGAACAAAAAACTTGTGGCTTTGCAACTCACCTTCCACCAGTGAAACCATGAAATATAGGCAAGGAAATTCAGTTTTCTTAATGCTTCTACCTTTCAGATTAGTAGACAAGTTGTAGGGGGATTTTTGGTAGGAATCAAACTGAACAACTGATATAATAATCTTTCTAAGCGTGAGAAAAGCATACATTGCAGCAGTAACTAATGAGCAAAGACAGATGATATTCTGTTTTAGAAGATGAGGAAGTAATTTCCAGAAAAGAAATTATAGAGAGGGACACTATGTATTCAGGTACAATTAATACTTCTAACATGTCTTGGAAACTCATTTTCCATAGAAATCAGTTATTCAGATAGTTATTCAGACAGTTCACAGTATGCTTTGCAAATTAATTGGAAGGTTCTGAGAGTACATTGATAGACATATGTAAGGCACATAGCTATTTGATTTTTCAAAAAAAATATGTAAAATCATTGCAGACTTATTTTTTCATATTTTACATAGATGCTGCTGCCATGATTTCTGCTTAACATAGAGCTCCTGGCTTCTGAATTATGAAAGACTGTTTACCTAAACCTTTTGACTTTATTCAGCTGTGACACATTTATGTGCAGTTTTCTTATAATACGCTTAAGACAAATGACTGGGGGATCAATTACTCAAAAGTTGCTGCTGCTCCCTGGAGCTGCAGACATTTATAATCACATCTAGTTTCAGGCAGAAAAGCTAGCAAACAGAAAAGATAGAAGTCTTAATTTGAGCTTAATCCAGTGCTCTGAGGTATCCAAGACAACCACACAGGTCTTGGCATCTCTCAGGAGTTCCAGAGAACCTGTGGCCTCCTGGGTCAGCCTGTTAGAGGCTGGGTCAGACACCCAAAAACATCTAAAACACTTGATGGCACCTCTGTGAAGGCACCGTTGTAGACAGAGAAGTGCAGTTTATTTTGAGGAAGAACAGTTAAACTCTCCCCTGGATGAATTTTAAGTAGAAAGAATTAATCTTTTTGAAGTGTGTGGAAAATTTCAAGAGTAGTGGTCTATAAAGGTTAACAGAGACACCAGAAGGAGGTACCCTCTGGGAGTGCTCTGTGGTGAAGATTAGAAAGGTCAACACTCTAAAAGATGCAGCTTGGAATATAATAGACACTCAAATAAGAAACCTTGATAAATGTTTTGTTAGAAGAAAAATAATAAAAAAAACATCTGAAGAAAGAAGAAAGGAAATCTTCTGGTTTGCTCTTATTTCAAGCAATTTTTTTTTCATAGCTCTATGCTTTACATAAACAGTCTTAACTGCTTGCCTATTTTTGATATTCTAGGCAAAAACTATTAAAAAATATCTGGATAGAAGGAACTCGAATTTTATGATAAATAGATACACAAGGCTGTATTGTGAGGAGTATATAAACCAAAACACTGCTGCCTCCAGGCTGACAGTGAGCTGAAAATGCAGAAGACACAGAGAAATCTTTATATGTTGAAAGGTAATCAGGAGGACACTCCAGCAGGTAGTAAGATATCAAGTGCAAAGTTATCTCCAGCACCTCACCACCTCCACCATCGGTCTTAAGACACGAAGGGATAAGACATTATTCAGAAAAATCATCAGCTGACAATTTAAGCGGTAAAATACAGTCTTTTACCAAGACAGGAATGAAATCCCCATTGTAGTCAAAACAGGTTTTAAATAGATTGATATTTTGACATTTTTCATTGCTTTTTTCAACTGTCTTATTTTCCTTTGGGTCCCCTTCAGTAGCAGCATCCTTGCAGGTACCATACAGGTACCATATTTCCATTCCTTCATTTCCTTGTCATATCCATAATACTCCCTCAGATTTGTTAACCTCCACAACTAAACTCTTTCTTGATAATAAATTGTTCCACATCTATTTCATATGTAGAATTATTAGCTAAAGTACATCACTTTCTCAGCTGCTAAATCAGTAGTTTCATTTCTTGCCACAGTCAAGGTTCAGCATGGGAGAGTAGAGCATCATCTTGGTTAACAACCTGCCAAAGTTAAATATAGCTTAAATCAACACTTTTTCATTTACTGTAGTTTTTATCTGTCAAAGATTTCTTAGGGCACTGGTTCCCTAAAAATATCATCTGAAGAGTTTAATAAGGGCTTTTCTATTACAAACCCAAAAAAAGAAGCAAGGTTTTCCCAAAAAATGACTTACAAATTAGTTCAGCGGGAAACAGCACAGATCTGAGAGACTATCATGACACAAGAAAAAAGAAAATTAATGAGAGAAGAATTCTTACGTGGCTTATATCATATTATGTTCATTACAGATGGGTCAAAATTTCCTCTGTCTTGTGCTGAAGCTTTCTTTAGATTTGAGGCTGGTATTTAGATTTTAATTTCTGTCAGGAACCTTGTGTGTTCAGGATAAGCTTTAATACTTTGTCTTGTCAGTAAGGAAATGCTCTTGAAATTAATTTCGTATAGGAAAATAATTAATTTTATTTCATTTGCTTTGATATTAAACTTTTTTAATTATATCCGTAGAAAATAATTATTTTACTGCAATCTTTACCAGATCTAAATGGAAGACTAAACCTGCATATGCAAGACAAAATGACACTGCATCGCCATATATTCTGTAACTTTGTTTCTCGGACTTCCTTATGGTCCAAGTAGATTTGGTTCATAACAGCTTATTGAGCAGCAAATATTTACATTCCCTTGATACATTTGTGGAAGAAACATCTGTTGCTGAAAAAAAATTTTTAGAGACCAACTTCCTAATAGAGGAAGAAAAAGATGGAAGTATTTTTTCTTTTAGGAAGAGGATGAATAATCATGGAAAAGAAGAAAATGAGAACAAACCAAAGTATAAAAAATACCCCAAATAAACATTGAAACCATTCTCTGTGCTTTGCCTGTGCTTTTCAACAAATACTAAATACATATCTATGTTAAAAAGCTTAATATAAAACACCTTATCAAGAAAAATTGCTAAGTAAAAAATATCCCCAGAATAGTATAAAAGTCTGGAGAGATAAGATAGAAAAATTCTTCAGAGAATCATGTAGGGATAAAACTATTCAAAAATAATAAAAATTTGGACTCAGAATTATAAATTATTCAAACATAAGATTTTTTATAAATATATAGAGAAATTTCTAATTTGTTTGTTACTTCACAAGTGATCGTGTACATTTCACTGGCATTGGCAGTGCTATTAGCAGAAATATTTAACAGAATTTTTTCTTTGTAAAAGGGTAGTAACAAAATAGATTAAAAATTAGTCAAAGTAGGTTCTTGCATTTTAAAAGTTAATATATTATGGGTAAATTACTAATTAAAGACATTGTTGACTCTAAAATTCATTAGATATTTGTGATTTATGCAGGAGGTGATATGCCATTAATAGGAACTATAAATTAAAAGGCAGCAGGGTTCAGCAATACCTTTACTCACTGTGCTGGTAACATGAGGCTCTGGTTGGCTGCAAATGCTCATATGAGATTATCAGCTAAAAAAGTTCTGTTATTTCCTGTATCAAGCTCTGAATGCCTGGTTCCTGAGAGTACTCCTCTAATTTATCTGGTAAGCTTTACACAATGACATGTTGCTCAATGACATATGCAAAGTGCTAAACTAGATCTAAGGGTATTCTGTACTAAAATAATAAAACTATGGAATCATTCAGGTTGGAAAAGACCTTTAAGATTATTGAGTCCAACTGTTATCCCAGCACTGACAGGTCTGTAACTAAACCATGTCTCCAAGCACCAAATCCACACCTTTTTGAGCACTTCCAGAGACTGTGACTCCACCACTTCCCTGTGCAGCCTGTTCCAGTGCTTGGCAACCCTTTCAGTGAAGAATTTTTTTCCTAATATCCAATCTAAACTTGCCTTAGTGCAACTTGAGGCCATTTCCTCTTATTCTGTCACTTTTTTGGTGGGCAAAGAGGCCAACAACCATCTTGCCAACAAGCCTCCTTTCAAGTAGCTGCAGAGAGCAATAAGATCTGTCCTGAGCATCCTTTCCTCCAGGCTAAACAACCCCAGCTGCCTCAGCTCCTCCTCATTGGACCTGTGCTCCAGACCCTTTACCAGCTCTGTTGCCCTTCCTGGACACACTCCAGCACCTCAGTGTCTTTCTTGTAGTGAGGGACTCAGAACTAAACACAGGGTTCAGGGTGCAGCCCCACCAGTGCCAAGTCCATAATAAAGGGGAGATGGTGCAACATGGAACATGAAGCTTAAAGTCATAGGAAAAAAAAAAAAAAAAACACCAAGAGAGAGAAAGAAAAAGAAAGAAAAAGAAGTTTTATACTGGTTTAGAGCTCCTCATGCAAGAATCCACAGCAATCCAGAATTCCTGAATACTGCCCATGACTTTTTTTCTTTTTTCTCATTTTCCACTAACATGAAACCTACAGAGGAAGCTGGGGGACAGCTCTCCAGGGAAATGTTCTCCCTGCAAATATATTTTGTTCACATCCTTCAAATACTGTTTCAGTACCGAAAAGGGATAACTGTAGAAAAATAATTTGTGCCTTCCTTAAATGTACTCAAGTGCCAAGAACTACATTTTGAAACCAGTGTGATATGAATGTGTTATAGCTATCACAATTACTGCTAATTGCCAGTTATGGATCTTTTCCCAGCTTTATAGTTTGAGCTTCTGCCTGCTGCTGCACTAGTGTACAAATCTGAAACAAATCAACAGAGCAGCTATTTCCTCCTATCTATTGCATGAGAAAATAGACTGGTTGTATCTGTAAGGCAGTGAAATACACCGGGAGGGCTCCCCAGCTAATGAACCATTCCAGCCAACGTCTGGCATGGAGCAGGGCACAAACTGCTGAAAGAAGTTCACATCATCTCCTGGCAAACCAGGATATAGTCTGTTTCAAAGCTAACTATCACACTGTCAAAGATATCAAATCAGCTCTGCTAGGGAGGGATTTCTGACACCCTGATAGAGACATTTTGTGACGTAGTGCCAACCAACTATTAGATAGATCAGCTTTAACTTCTGGTCCCACACAGACCCTTCATTGCTTTTTTTCCCTTGCAACCCTTCTCTTTCCTCATATATCAGACCTAAATAATTTGCATTTGTTAACTAATCACTCAAGTCAAACACCAATCTATTAATGGAAAATTAACTGCCAATATGAAATAATCTTTGAAATCCATCATCTAACCTCAAACTATGCACATTCTTGTTGCTTTCTTGCAAGTTTCTGAAAGAACTGAGGAGTAAAACTGAGCTAACCTTTACTAGGTAATAAATCTAGTCTGTTCTGATGCTGACATATTTCGTATCTTCTTGATATTACAAGAAATTGAAAATAATTTTGTTTAAGAAAATTCATTAAATGCCAAAAAACCCTGTATCTTAGTAATTCTAAAGACATCTGTCATAGCTATATTACAGCTAAACTTCCAGATTTGTAAATACCGGTCAATTTGAACAGACTGAATTTCCATTAATACACAGGTACCATTAACAGTAATGGATAAATTAGGTTCATGTCTGATGCACATAGGCTTTAAAGAAATTTGAGTGAGACTCTCTTGTTACAACACTACACAAGCCATATATCAATGTAAGAGCAAACTATGTGTGAGAGGGGGTGGAGCAGCCTGAAGATAATGAAGTTGATGATGCAAAAGTTGATAGGCCTAAAGGTGAGAGGACACCTACAAGAAATCCCTTTTCACATGTCTATAACTGAAGACTTGTGTGGATCATTTATTCATTTTTTTTTATTCTGCTTGAGAGCTCCTTCTCCCCAGCCTCATTCCTATATGTTTTCTTAGTATAGATGCAAGTCCAACTTACTCCTCCTTGGCTTACAGGTATTTGTCCTCAAATTCAATGCAATAATTTAGACCACTTACTGCAAAATCCTATCACACCTGTCAGTTATCTAAATATATTCACTACCTCTGTATGGGATAATGAAGTCACCTACGTCCCTGAATGCAGCTCCACACAATCAGAACATTCTCAATGACCCGTAGGTCTTTAATCCACCATGCAGCCAAGAGGTGGATTGGGAGGTGCTGAAACTGCATGTTCAGTGCCTGCTGCCATTCTGAAACCAGCAAGGTCAGAGAGCTCTGCCAGTTCTTCAGACAAGTTTGATTTGTCTTTGCCCTTCCCTAATACTGGAGCTCACCTGTTTCCTGCAAACAAAAAGGGTTACCCACACCATGCTATTCAAACACTGTATGCCACAACCAGAAAGATGAGATCTTTTAAGCCTTATGATTTACTCTTTGGAAGTCTGACCTGCTTGCTTGACTGCTTATAGAGATTAATAATTACACTGTGAATCCAAATTCTAATTATTAAAGGATCAAAATACAAATTAGGCACATTGTGTAGTAATTCAGAATACAGAGTTTTATAGACCTGTATCCTCAGCAGAAACTTCAGTTATTTTCTGGCTTCATGGCTTCACCATTTTAGCAAATGAAGGGTAGCTATCATATTGATTAGTACTTTAAGAAGTTTTAAATTACACACATAATAGAGACATACTTGTTGACAGCTATAGTAGATTAATAAAATCATGAGAGAAAGCAGAGTGGCAGGCACGGATCTTTTCTCTGTGGTGACCAGTGGCAGAACCAAAGGGAATGGCCTGTCAAAGGGAAGCTGTGTCAGAGGGGGGTTTAGGCTGGATATTAGAAAAAGATTCTTCACCTAGAGGGTGTTTGGGCACTGGAACAGCCCCCCCAGGGCAGTGTTCACAGCACCAGCCTTACAGAGATAAAGAAGCCTTTGGACGACAATCTCAGACACAAGCTGTGATTCTTGGGGATGGTGCTGTGTAAGGCCAGGAGCTGGACTTTGAAGATTCTTTTGAGTCTCTTCCAACTCAGGATACTCTGTGAGTCTGTGATTCTATGATGAGATCAAGATTGAAATATTAATGTTTGGTATTGATAGAGATCCATTCAAGCATACACTTGGAATCTTTACCTTCATTCATGACTTTAAATACAGTGGTGTTATTTGGCCTTTTACAATTAATCTGGTTTCTCCTGACTGCAGATGATCATCTAAGGCACAGATAGCATTAAACGGTGTTAACTGTTCAGTAATTTTTATATTTATAGTGTGAATATCATCCTTCTAAAATAGGAAATTAGATAAACACTTTTTAGATTACTGTGTACTAAATAGTTACATTGAATCACAATTTTTTAACACTTTGACTATTTCATGCTAAATGAACATTCATCATACAAATTTTTATTACCTCTGAGACAACACTAGTCTCAGACTCCCAATGGCATAACCAGTGCAGCCCTTCTCATATTCTGCAGTTTATACAACTATATAAAAGTGGCTTAATCTCAAGTGGGAAAAGAGTTTTACTAAAGATCAGTTTGGGGAAAATGTATCAGAAGTGATTGACTTTAAAACTCCCTGACAATCCTGGGTACTATACATAAATGTCCTCCCCTTGCTCTCTGCCTCATACACATACTTCCAACTCAAGCAAATTGAATAAACCAGAAGATTGCATTAATATAAAACATGAACAGGATAATTTCCTTTCCTGCTCCCAGGTGATATCTTGTCTGCCCCAGACTCTATTCTAAGAATCATGTTGCTGCCTAGTGCCGCAAGTTCAACAGCAAAATTTAAGCATTTCATACCAGCTCAGTGATTACAGCAATCTCAGAGGCAGAAGTAGCTTTTGAGCAGAGGAGGCCTAAAAGCTAATATTTCAGTATCTTGAGATGTACTAACTCTTTTAAAAGAGGTAAAAATTCAGATGGTGTTCTGAACTAAACTCTGATGCCTCTGCCTTGGCTCTGGTTCCTTGGTAAAGTGCCCACTCAGGCAATTCCCGAAGGCAAAAGATCACTGGAGAATTTGGCACTTCAGGCACTGCATCTGTGAACTGTAATGGAGTTTAGCTGTCACCTGAACAAACAGCTGTTCAAACTCTAAACTATGCAGAGATGCTTAATGCCAGACACATAGAAAAGTGCAAAATCTAGAATAGAAACAGTATGAGGAGTTTGCCACGTAAGTGATAAAGGAAAGTGGGTGGCCTGAATTGCTTAAATTTGTGTAAAAAATTGAAGTTAGGCCACCAGCATATTTCTTAATTTAACTTAAACTGTATTCTATACATAAGCAATACAATTTTTTGCCTTGTCAAAAGACATCTTCAGACATCTTCAGACATCAGAAGAAAATATCCTCAGACTTTTCAGGGACATCCCTACACAAGTAAATATACTTTCAGTCTTGGTGATAGGCTTCCCACAATATACCATATGCTTGTGCTCTTTTATATTTACGTCATCATCCAAATATTATTTTAAATTCTTTCTTCTAGAAGTCTTTTCTGAAGGTCTTATTATTTCTTTACTTTTATATACTGACAATTTCATAAATGCTGAAATTAAATTCTGTTTTGTTACATGTTAATGGAACAAGCAGTATATTTCTAAAACCAAACAGAATTAATACTGCCTTCACTTAGATAGCAACATGTCAAATAAGCAGCTGGTGCATAGCACAGGCAATCTCCAAAGCAAAAATTCATAATATATCCTATATTATAACCCTTGACTGACATCATTCCTTGTGCTAAACTTAATTCCAGAATTTACTGGTGCCAGTAAATGCCTCACATAGAATTTCCTAGAAGCACCAAAAGGTTGCATTTTACAGTGAGTTCATTGCAATTTCTCCCCTTTCAAGCCCTAAATATGAGATGGGTCTCACAAGAGCTTTATATGTGTATCCTGGCAGGTGATTTAACAAGTAATCTTCTGCAAAACTATATAACCAGCTTTGCAGTCACTCAGATATTGCAGTCAGTGCTGTATACACAATAACAAACACAGCCTACAAGCTTCCACTTCTTTTATGGCACATCAGAGATCAAAAATCTACACTCCTGATCTTAGATATCTTATCTATTTTTCATCTACCATTTACTGTATAGGGACCCAGAATGATCCTACTGAGTATCTACCTATCAAGGTGGATATTCATCTACTTTGGGATATCAGTGTTAGATAGGCAAAGTGTAATCCTTAAAAACTGGATTTGATTTATATACAAAAATTCTTTCCTTACATTATCACAAAATAATTACTGCTTAAGAACCTGAGCATCCTTCCTGAAAGCTTGCTGCAAGGCATCATTAGGCCTCTCAGATTTTTCTGGTGTACATGCCACGGTGCATTATATTCTTGGCTGAACTGAAACATTCATCAAGCACAAAATCACATTCCCATGACTGAACAAATTACCAAGTGTCTTTTAATCCACTAAAGAGACACAGGTATTTACTCCAAGCTTACAGTAAATATGAGGAAACTTGGCTATGTTATTAGACTTGTCATTAGACAAGAATATTTATCCATAGTCAATATCACTTCCTCCATTTAAGAGATGACTTTGAGAGGTTCTACAAAACATTCCTGGAACTGCCCAGGAGAGATGCAAGAGAGAAATCCACAGTCAACACAGTTAAGTTTGCAGGTGCAGGCCATGAGAAAAAGGACATCTAGAATTGTGGCAGAAGAGACAGACAGCTCCAGTGCTGGTTACTTGTGAGGATTTTACACTTCATATCCTAAAAGTGTATCCTAACAGGTGGGTGTCATGATCTTGCCACAAAATCTCAGCCTGGAGAGTCATTAAGAAAAGTTTACTTCTATCCTAGAGATAGGAGGTAAAAGAAGCCTAATATGGCTTTTCATAAACACCTTTATTGCAAAAATTGGTTGCTTTGGAAATCCAAACATGTAATTTTCATTCAGATTCCAATGCAACAGAGGTTCTATCTCTGAAGAGGAAAGAGGTATTACTGGTATGTCTAAGGTCATTGTTCAACACCCAGAGCACTCCAGTCAAGTGTTCTCACAACGAACAATGAATGCATGGTTAAACATATTTAGATTCCTAACTAAGGGCAATTCATTTGAGAACTCTGGGATAAATGTTGTAGTCATAAAGGCTGTGTCCACAAATGAATCACTATGACACCTTTTAATAATGCTGTATTACACCAGCACTGTCTCAACATCTGCCCAGCTGTGAATTGTTCTGATGTCTCTCAGTGTGGGCTGCCATTTTAAAGTGACTCCCTCAGCAAGAAGTCTAGTCTGTGATGTGTGAATTTTACTTTATAGTTTCAGAATTTCATATTTATCCAGATATCATACAATCTCACAGACAAAAATACAGACCTATCTTGAACTGCCTTCTCCATCAGCATCTGGACATGTAATAAGTAACTGAGATGAGAAAATACATCACGAAATCCTGCTATGCAACACTGTAATAGGTCTGCAACAGGACTAGTTGCCTAAGGATGGTTTTAGTGCCTGTTGCTGTTATCCAAATACCTCTCTTTTTCTTGTTAAATAATTTCATCCTGGGGTTAAAAGTTCATTAAGACAAATTTACTAATTTATAAGATGACCAGACAGAACAAAAGACAGAGCTGTGCAATGTGGTGCACCAGAGAGGAGGCACACTCATGTCACATAACATACCTAAGATGTTTCAGGAGTTATGCACTGAGCTCTTCTGTTGCAAAGGGGAAAACTAATATGAAAATAAGTTTTCAGGGGACAACTTGATATCCACATTTCCTCTTCTCCCTAGGACCTATACAGAATAAAAAAAAAAAAAAAAAAAAAAAACTACTGCACCATACAAAAATGTTCATCAAGCCCTGTAGTCTGCTCAACAGTGCCTAAAAAGTTATATGAAAAGGACAAGTCTAGTACAGACTGCTCCAGTTCTTCATCATAGTGCCTATGGGCAGCACAGGGTCACTGAGGCATAGCAGGCTTTGCTTGCACTGAATCTCCCAGGAAAACTCTGTACCAGGCTACTGCTGGTGCACTGTGGAATGCAGAGGAGGATGCAAGAGACAATAAAACTGCAGCTATGACAAGCTGATGACAAAATCCTGCTTAACATTACCGGCAATGCTGGTAATATCTTCTCACCTAAATGAACTATTCCCTCCCTGGACATGACTGAGCAGTATTTTCAGTAAAATATATGGTATTATAGGCTTTCTGTGGCAAGCTCAATCTGTCCTTTTGAACAATGAACACATTTTCATACTTCATTTTTTAATCCCCTCTAGATGGTTTTACCAGCTTCCAAACTTTCTTCAGACATATTCATCATGATTTTGGTTGTTGCCTATAGATTTCACTGAGATGTAGCTTCATTCAGAGTTACTGAGATTCATTAACTCAGAACACAAAAGTAGACTATTTTTCTCTCCATGCACTCTTAAATTCAACATTGCAGCAGTCTGAAATTCTCAGCCACATAGATGAAGGATCAGACACAAGGACCTCTGAGACTTTCAGGGGAAAGGTGAAAGAACACACTGACAGACTAACTAATGACCTTTTTTTCACATTTTGTTAGCAGTTTTCAAACTCTATCATGTGATGATGATTCTTTTCAGTTCAGGTCAGCAAGGAGATCTTAATTCCACATGTCCTGTGGGTATCCTTAATGGGATCTTACACAATTCCTCATGGTAGAACCAAAACAGCAAACAGAACTGAAACATCCACTCTTATACAACAGTTATCCCACCATTATTCATAATTTTTTTATAGCTTTTTCTCAAATACTTTATTTTGGCTGTATAGAGTTCACAAACTATCAGCACTAAAAATAGGGACTGAGACAAACCAGCACACCATACCACCTCAAGTGAAGACCATGAACTTTCTCTTGCAGCCTAAGCTGGTTGTGCACCTTAACCTTAAGTGTGATCTTCTTGCAGGCAGTCATGGCTCTGGCTTCAGGGTGGGCCCTGACTATATTTTTGGTATTTGCTGAATATCACCATTGACCTGTGCAGTGAACAACTTTGTCATTTTGGTATATATAGACATAAACCAGCATCCGAGAAAATCTTAGAACATAGAGGACAAAAGACAAAGGGTCAAGGCAGAGTGGCAAAATAAATTAAACATAAATTTAGAAAACCCTAAAACAGCTGTCTCAAGATAAGCCTGATTAAAAAGACAGGTCAACACTTAACACTTTAAATGGCAGGAAGTTCAGTTACATTATCTTCCCAACAGTTTTTTAAAAGTTTTAGAATGTGTTTGTTATGTTTTACACAAGCAAAGAAATTTAGATCACACAGAAGCAATGGTTCTAACTTCTCAGTGGCTGCTCTACAACCAGACATCCTATAGCTGTTGCATTATACTGAAATAAGCTCTTGAAAAAATAAGTTTTCAAAGCAATTGAGACAGAGAGAAGAATAATATTGAGAGTGAGCAGCAACTGATGTTTTTTGGGAATGCTGCAGAATCAGAGAACATTTATGCAGGCCTTTGAATCTGTACATGACCAACCGGACTCAAAAACAATAACAAAAAGATGCTGCTATTTTTTTCAATATAGCAGTACCTGAAATTCTCCATTTACTTGTTAGCTGGTACTAATAGAGAATGAAAAACCTGTCTCTGAAAATTTACAGAAGAAATACTGTGCTCCTAAAAAAAGTGAAACTTTTGAAGGACATCATTGTCATCACATGCACCTCTCAAAGAACAGAATTTCTTTCATTTCCCTAAATTTGACTGGCAGTCACTTAACAAGTCCGCCATGTAATTATGGCATACTGCCTGATTCCATTAGAAGAGATCAAATAGTGATTGGAATCAAAGATATAAAGCTACTGGAATGACAGCTACAAGATAGAAACCTAAATCAGGAGAAGCAATAAGGACATGTCACAAAGACATTAGAAGAAAACTGAGATGCAGTCACACTGGACAAACAGATTATCACAAGGGGAAATTAAAAAATGAAAGACAATAATGAGTTAGAAAAATCATAGGACCAGAAGAAGCTGTGATGGACACAAAGTGTATTAACTGTAAAAACATGCACAGATCCAAGCATCCAATACCCATATTTAGATACCATGAATGTAACCATTTTACCATAATTTTCAATTTAACCACATCAAATATCAGTGTATCAGTGCTCTGTATTAAAAGAAAAAGTTGCAAAAAAATACCAAAAAAATACCAAAAAAAAAAAAAAAAAAAAAAAAAAAAAAAAAAAAAAAAACAAAACCAAAACCACCAAAAAACTCCTGAAAGGGACTTCTAAAGACAGCATTAATCTTCAGAAGCCAAATGCAAGGATTACAGAGGGCTGACATGTTGCCCTACACACTGAGGGAATGCTTCTGAATTATAGATTGGCTATTGATATCAAATTGAATATTGGACAGGAAATATAGCCACGAGATTTTCAGTAAAAAAATGAAGTTACTGAAGTCCCCACCCAAATAACTTCAAGAGGAAAAATAGTTCTTCCTGAAGAATAATATAATCTTGAACTGAAAAACAAAAGTGAAAATTAAACTGGTTACATTTATTTTAATTGCTAATCCCATATATATATGCTAAGGATTTACAAGCAGGTAAAATCCAAAAGACAAAGATCATGAAGCTGTGATACATAATTAGAAAATTAGGCCATATTTATTGATACTTTATAAAACAGTTTGATGTAATATTATTAATAGTTCTTTACATCAGGTATTACAATCAGTTCTGGGCCCCTAACTTCCAAAAGGTCATTGAAGTGCTGGAGCATGCCCTGGGAAGGGCAATAAGACTTGTGAAGGGTGTAGCAAACATATCCTATGAGCAACAGCTGAAGAATCTGGAATTGTTTAGCCTGGAGCAAAGGAGGCTCAGGGGGCCTTATTTTTCTTTACAACCACCCAAAAGGAGGCTGTAGGGAGGAGAGGGCCAGTCTCTTCTTCCATGCCTGCAGTCAGGACCAGAGGAAATGGCCTTAAGATGAGCCAGGGGAGATTCAGATTAGATATTAGTAAAATCTGTTCACTTTTAAGAGAGGTCAAACACTGGAATAGGTTGCCCAGAGAGGTGGTGGAGTCACCATTCCGTGAAGTCTTTAAGAGGTGTCTGGATCTGGTGAGGGCAATGTGGTTTAGTGGTTTAGGAGTTAGTGGTGTTAGTGCTGGGTGGATGGTTGGGCTGGATGATCTTAAAGGTCTCTTCCAACCTCAATAATTGTATGACTCTATGGATTCTATATGAGTCTGTGGATAATCAAACATGAAAATCCTAAAGCATGTTTGTAATACAGTCAAGAGGAATAGTGTACTCTGTCATAAATGTACATTAAATCTGTACTTGCAGGACATGAAACTCCAGAATATTTTTCTCTGGTGGCAGTTTGCAGCTTAATGAATAAAAGACACAAAGTCTAATGCAGACTGCTTAAGCTTCTTTTTCAGGAGAGTCTGTATTTCAACACTTAACATCACAGGTGTCTGTGATTGAACAGTTTGATGAAAAAGAATTGAGGCAGTTAAGAGATAATTCAAAAGGCTACAGAGGTTGGAAGGATTTAGTTCAGCTGAACTTAAGGGCATTGCCTTTACAGCACAGTACATCACTATTGGAATTGTGTTTAGCAGGAGAGAACAAATTCCCAGTTCAGCAGAACTGCAGCAGGGAGTAGAACAAATTGTAACATGCAGCAAGAAAAACTGATAAAGACATAAAAAAATGCATGGTATAACAGGGATTCAAAAGTATGAAATCCATTTTAAGATGGAGCTGCAGTTCATTTCTACATAGATAAATCATGAAATTTAAAAGACTACAGCTATCAGAAAGGTTACTCCTCATTTCTGTGAAGTACAGAATCCTGAAGGTGAGGTGTTAAGGAGAACAAGAAGCAGGTGAAAATCAGTTCTTAGCAATGAGCAGATAGATGGGTAGAATTTGCAGACAGTCCCCACCCCAATTCTACTGTGACTCCAAAAGAAACAGTAGCAAAGACTGAAAAGGAGCTGAAACAGGGATGTTTCATAGGAGCAGAGATGTAATTCAGGAAAGATTCACTGAGCATTTCTAAAACATTTAGTGGAGCTGTGGTGGTGTTTCACAAAAGGAATATGTACTGACATTTTTAGCAACTGAACCACATAATCAGGAAGTCAGACACATAAGTAACAAACATCTAGTCCATCTGTGTTGAGTTTCAAGCAATGAAGATTGCACAATCTACAAGCAAAGAGACAGGCAAGTCTCTGCTCCCTTGCAGTTTTGTTGCATCTTCTTTGAGACACTTATGTCACGTTGTTCTTATCTACATTAGGGCATTTATTGTGCAGTTTTATCAACTGCCTTGGAGAATTCATTTCTTTAGGTAAATAAGATCTTGATTTTTTTGAGTCTGATTATTTTCTTCTTTCTATTCCTTAGGAATTCCACCTTCAGCTGTGCTTTGGCTGCTGGTGACTACCGGGACATTGCATAACTGCTCCAGGCAGGCACTCATGACACTGGATCAAATTTTCCTGCCCTGCCTGTTAAACAACCAGGATGCTTTGTCTGGCTGTCTCAGCTTCCTTTATTCTCTCTGCTGACTTGCATTGATCCCTGCCAAATTTCACTCAAATTTTAATTTCAGCTGTTAAAAAAGTGCAAGTTTGCCAAAGAAATATTATATTAATTTGCATTAATTTTGACCACGACTCAGGCAAATTATGTAAACAACAAGGAGTTTTCAGGCCTCTGGAAATATGGTCATGTCTTCTACATCATCATGATATTTCACCTAGGCCTCAATACATATGAAATATCTCTAGGAAATGTAAATTTATCCATAATTCATTTTCCAACATGGACAAATTGAAACAGCATGAAAATATCTTGATTGTGACAAGTATGCAAGAGATTCCAACATTCTTGTTCTAAAACCTTCATCTTGAGTACTTTATAGAACATTTTATAGTTTCAGAAATTTGTAATCTCAAATGCCTTAGTAAAAATTTACAGATCAATTAATAAATATTAATATTCACCTGGAAATGCCATATACCAACCTTGCAGAACAGGCAATGTGACAATCACTCAGTATGGAAAGGACAGCTGAACTGAGAACAGCAGTGGAAAAACCATATACACCTTCATCTGTGTTCATTATATTTGTGTTAGAAGTCATGATATGGTTAGCAATTATTGTAGATCTCTCCTATCTAAAACATAGGCATAAAGGGGGATACTTCAGAATACTGAAGTGCTGCTAACTACTAAAATTTATATTTTAATTGTTATCACTATGTTGCTGCATTAGCTGTGATAAGGAAGTTCAAAACCACACTTAGGGTGCAGATCCCACAGGCATCCTAGTTGAAGACTAATGTAAATGCAAGCAAGTTAGTCTGTTTCTTTTCTTCCTTTCTCCAGCCTGTCACAGTCCCTCTGGATGGCAGCTCAACCCTCCTGCATATCAGCCACACCTCTCAGTCAGCAGCATCAGCATTCCTGCTGAGAGGATGCTCTGCCCCACCATCCAAACCATTAGTGAAGGTTTGGTGTGGGACTGGAACAACTATAGACCCCTGGGGTACACTGCAAATTACTGGCCTGCAATCAGGCTTTGGAGCACTAATTGCCATGCCCTAATCCAGGATATTCAGCCAGTTTTCAATCCACCTCTGCCTGTTCATCCAGCCTGTGCTTCAACAACTTCTGTACGAGAATCTTACAGGAAACCACAGTGAAATAATTACTGAAACCTAGGAAACAACATCTACTACTCCCCCATCATCTATCAAGACAACCTTTCTATTGCACAGTATTTTCATGCTGGTCAAACATGATTTCCCCTTGGTGGATCCATGCTGACTACTCCTGTTTTCTTGTCCTTCATTCACCTAGAAATGGTTTCCAGAATTGGGTTTTCAATCACCTTCCCAGGGACTGATGTGAGGCTGATCAGCCAAATGTTTCAGAATAGTAGTTTGTCCCAGGAGCACAGGCCTGTTCTTTCACTGATTATTCTTTTGCTACTACTAATATGATCCTTTAATTCAAATTTTTCTGCTCACATTAATTCATACCAAAGCTTATTTATTTCTTGTTTTAAAACACTTTTTGTCTCCCTCTGATTGCTAACCCATAACTCATAGATGCACAAAGCCTTTTTATATTATGGAGCTAGTTAAGAAATTTCAGCATGAGTACCCTTGTTTGCATGAAAAAAAAAACCCCAACAAAAAAACAACCATTCATGGTCCAGTAGTCTTATCCACACACATAGAAGAAGTGACAGAAGCTCTTATCTAAATATTTGTGTGAACAAAGGACTTTCCCAGAATTTTTATTGCAAAATTGAATAAACACAGGTGGGTTCCTTGCTGAGTCATAGAAAAATTAGACCTTGTAAAAAATGCTAATACTAAAATTCTTACTATACCTTAGTCAAGGTAGAAATCCTCTAAATTTAACCATTTTCTATATGCTCTGGACTTGATTTCTATATATCTCTTAGCTCAATACCAGTTGAAAATGTTATTTTACTTGAAAAAAGCTGGAGTTTCTAATTCTGATCTTTGGCATTTCTAAAGCCAGAGAGATTTGTCTATCAAAAATTACCTGTTAGGTATTAAACCATTTTATTTAGATCTCAGCTCTAGATCTGTAAATTTGTGAACTTTTATTAATTTGAGAAAATTCCATTGATGTGTCCACCCATTTTGCCATGCAATTCCTGGACCATAGAACTCCTGGATATAAATTTTTAACAGACATTCAAAGATCTATCTTACTTCCACTGCCCAAGAGATACAAAAATCCAAGGAAAAAAAAGAACCCAAAACGTTATGCCTGCCAGAGCAGGTTAGGAAATAACTTTTATGATTTAAAATTACTTTCTCTGTCCATGAAATGAAACTTTCAAAAGAGAGATGAGCAAAGACAGGAAGAGGAATCAGAAGAGAGGGTTAATAAGAGTGCAGTTACTCCACCTGATTTGGGGAAGGTGGAAGTTCTGGGCTTTATCATATACTGAATTACCAAATGGGAAAAAAAATTCCAGCAAAAATGAATGAGCAAATTTTACTCTGTTGTGATCTCTAAACTAATAGAAGCATTTACTTGAAACAGATGGAAGAGATTTAACCTGCTCTTGTGAGCAAAGTGTGACAATTCCAAGTGTGATTCTGTCACGTCCCAGTTAAACACGTGGATGACAGTGCATTCACTGGCAGGTGAGTCTGAGTCCTTACTCCTCTCCTCATTTCAGCTGCACCCAAGCCTGCCACATATATAACATGAAAATTACTGACACATAGAATTTTCACTAAAACAACAAAATGTTTTCCTAGAAAATTCTCAGTTTTATGTCCTGCATAGGAACCTTGTCTCTGTATCCCCTCCCCCTTTTCTAACAGACTTTGTCACTCAGGAGGGGGAGGAGATTTTTGCTACTCCTCTCCAGAATAGAGTTCATATTTATTTCTTAAATCACAGCATTATTATACCTCTGTAATTACCTCCCAGTTATGACTGATCCTTAAGACTACACTTCCTGTGATCCTAAATCAATCTCTCTTTCTTTGTAAATCATTCTATGACTTTGAATACTAATAAAAATTGCACACTTTGTCTTACTTTTGAGGAGTTGCCAGTGCAATGAAGCTTACACCATTTTTTCTGGGCATCACCTACATTATCCCATTATCTTCTGATGCAGACTAGTGTACAGGACAGCTCCTTGCACTGTGCAAATGTCTTAATCCTGAAACAGAATATTGGACACTGCTGACAAATTCCCAGCACTCTTGGTGCAATATGCAGTCCTTGGAACCAGCTGGGCACTGGGGAGCTGCAAGGTTCACAAACCTGACAGTCATTCTCAAAAAGCTGCCTGTTACCTTTGAATGTTCACACTACATAGTTTGTGGGCAAAAGTACTTAAGTTTGGTTTTGCTTTAGGTTAACACAAGTCTCCCAGTTCACAGTGTTCTGGCCCTAATCAGTGTTGAGGTACACCATTTTAGTAGCAGAGTTCACAGAGGTGTATCTTGGGAACAGCTTCTACCTCTTGGTCTAATGTGGTTAACATCAGTTAAAGGTAACAAAATTGATTGGCCTTATAAGGGAAATTAATAGGCCATGAAAGTGAAGAAAGGAAAACTGTACACTTTAGTTAGCTGTCAAATAAAATACATTGAAAGTTCCTTCTGGATGGAGGAAAACACTTTAATGGAGTCATCTATGCTTAAGGGTGGCAGATGATTCAGAAAAATAAGAAAAATTAAATTAAATAGTACTAATTAAAGACAGACAGACTCTTTTAAGGTTTCTAGCAATTTCTGTCTTTTTTTTTTTCTCATAGAATTGTAAGTGGAACTCTAAGTGCTATAATCTATTGCAAACCCCTGTGAAACGAAGTATTACATTGTATATTTCTTGAACTGCAGGCAAGACTATTCTAATGGTATATCAGCTGTGGTCTGAACTACCGTGCCATGCAATACTACCATAATTCCAAACAATACCTCTGAAGTCAGGAAGGTTAAAGTAAACTGTGATTAGTTCCACAACACAACACGGAGTTGAAGCTGTTCAGGAGCAATGACAAGAAAATATTTTGATTTTGTCTGAATGATGAAGTGAAAAAAAACAACGAAAATCAAAGTTAAATATTTTTTCCAGTTTTATGATGAAGTTGTCATTTGTGTTACCTTGCTAGAGGGGATTGGAAACCACTGTATTTAATGTTTGCCTACAGCTGTGAAGCACTGCAATCAACAATCCAATGGCTAATTTCTTGTTGTCTCTGTTCCTATACAGAAAAGTAAAATAACGTTTTTTCACAGGCTCATTATTGCCAGTGAGAGGGATCTCCATGGTCAATAAATAAAGCACATATTTTGGTGTTGAAACATTAAGTAAAATGCTTGCTTCAGATACTCAGTTGAACATCATAGAGGATAAACACTTTGAATAGGACCACTTTGGCAGACAGATGGATCTACAAAGTTTATCTGCCTGTTGCTGAACAGTCTGTGCTCACCAGTAATCAAGAGCTTAGATCAAACTCTGTGAAAGGCCATGATACATCATTCTAATTAGCATTTAATTCTAGGTGGTTGTGTTCATTTTATTATATTTCTTAACTGCTAGTGCATTGCTATACAGACAGCTTTTATATGTTTTCTTGCTACTTTCCCTCATTATACACTCCTCAGATGAATGTAAATGTGGTAAAGGCCACAGTTTTTCATACTAATGAACAACACAAAGTATTGAGAAACATCTGAGTTGTTGCCAAATTAATTTCAAACTCAGTGTTGCTTAATTACATTTTATCGCACAATGCAAACTCTTTTAACGTTACAGAGAATGCCCACTGCATGGGGCACCAAAATGTGACTTTTATCACATTTTATCAAACATGGGGCATGATACCATCAGTATCATGACTGCTACAGTTGGATGTGTTAGCCCTTCTATACACACAAGGGCTCTTTCACTGTGCCCATCTCCTCAAATGTCTCAAGAAACAACCTGAACTGATAACAGTGTTATCTTCTGAAGTGATAACAATCTCTGCATTCCTGTCTGATGCTCTCAACAGGTGTGAGGGAAAGCTAGCCATACTACCTATTAACTTTGAATAACAAAGAGACCATAGTGAGAAAATCTACTCTCTCAGTGCAGAAGCTTCCTTTCAGAAAGGAAGAGTTCTAGACCTGTCATTAGGTTGGCATATTTTATGACCTGTATCTAAATATTATTCATTCATTCCACTTCACCTTTTCTAGGCTGATATACTGACCTTGAACATGCAAATATTCTTTAAGAGCACAGCTGAAGTTCTGTCGTGATGGCACTAAAACTAAGGAAATTTCTGTTTTGATGAGTGGTTTCTTGTTTCCAAGCACAAGTTTCTGCATTTAGTGCAGCTCTAGCTCACCTCTTTCAATAGTAACTAATGGTATCAGTTAACTGGCACAGTTACCTTATGTATTTTTACAATACTCACTAAAAGTGCTTAAACTATTTGCTTCCTTTTCCCCTTTTCATCTTCATGAACCTTGTGTGGTTACATTACATGCAACTAATATATATAGAAAGGATGAAAATTCTTAAGCTTATCCATAGCAAAAAATATACATCAAAGAAACATATATCAATGGTATTTGCTGCTGTAAAATAATTACCATTTTTTTAAAAAAAATTCCCATTTGCCAAAACATTCTGCAGCAAAAACATGAATCCACATCCACATAGACCTTTTCTAAAGTCTGAAAATCAGTGATTAGAACAGATGTTTATACAAAAATACACTTCATAGTGGTATTTGACCTAATCTTTCAGCCCACTGAGTTTCAATAGGCATAATTATGTGTCTGAGGTGTGTATCAGAATTGTGACCTGTTAAAATTCACACTATATATAAGTCTTTAAATGATACTACATACTTTTGCTTCATTTCAAACAACATTTTCCCTTCCTGTACATAAAAGTGATAGTGAAGTAAACTTATAATACACAAAGGTAGTTTCTCATAAATTTTCAGTATTTGTCATGAACACCAGACTTATGGACTTCAGTCTTTCCTGTTCTCTGAAATTTTTCTTTTACTTACGATGTAATTGGTGGAAAATCTTGTTTCTATGGAAATATTGGGGGTGGGGAGAAGAAATCACAAACAAATTCAAAGGTCATAAAATCCCTAAAACCAATCCTTTCTTAATTTACAAGGGTCACCATAAGGTCACAGTCCTACCTGGTGCTCAGGTAAACAAAGGAACATTTCTTTCCTTTGTAGGAGCACAAATTCTCAAGCTGAGAAACTCTAATGGCAAGAGCTGTGCTGCACCAGACATGAGTAGACTAGACTTGCTACCATGATCTCATTTTACTGCAAAGTCAATACAGTGTCCACTCCATAGAAGTGTTGTCCAAGTCATTTACTTTTAGGCAATATTCATGGTACTTTTCCAGATTTCAGTTACTCAAGGTCCAGCAGTGCTTCTATTAAAGTCAGTGTCTGAATTCACATGTATTTCAAAGACAGCTGGAGCCATGATGTGTTAACTAGAATTAAGGAGCCTAAATGTACCTGGGAAGAAAAAAATCACTCTGGAACTTCAGGCTTCATTCATTATTTCTGGTAGCACTAAGGACTACATACTAAGTGAAATGGTTCCATGTACATTTGTGGAACTTTTTCTCCCCACCTGCATGTCATGAACAAATCTAAATTTTTTTTATTATTATTTTTAATGCAGTATTAACATTTAAAATTAATTATTAGAATCTAATAATTTGTTTTAATATGTTTTTACTATATGTTACTAAAAAAGAATATATTTATAATTAAAAATTAGACTAGCTCTGTATTCCTTAGAGATAACCATTTTGCTGGTTTGGTGAAGGTTTTTTAAAGATTTCCTCATTTGGGAGCAATCCAGCTGTTCACTGTTGTATTCAGTTATTTATTATGGAGTTGCTAAAAATACAGTACAGAACGATGACAGCATGATTTGCTACAACGAAAAATGACATCCCATTTCTCATTAAAAAGACAGTGGTTGCTAATCAGTGTGTACAAATACTTCTTGATGCCTCTGGGAAAATCACACTTTAAAGACTATTTCTCCACTTGTAAATGAAGACTTTGCATCTCAAATTACAGTAAAGGAAAACACTCTAGACACCAAAATGTAAGTCTGTATAGCCTAAGAAAAAACAAAGTGAGAAAAAAATCCCAACAAAACCCTTAGAGATATTATTTGTTTTTTGCTAACCCCTTTTCAATTATTCTCTGCCCAGGTCACATCTCCCTTAGTTATGGAACAGGTTAACACACATCTCTGGCTTTGATGAAGTTATTAAAAGTCTGACATTCTGCTGGTATTTGAGATTATGTGTACCTATTCCTGCCCTCACACCTTTCCTTTTCCAGGCCTAATCTATTGTTGAATAAACAATACAGTTCCCTGCTGTTAAACCACAAAGCATTTTTCTGACACTGTAATAAAGCAGGGTGAAGCAAACCACTGCAGAGATACAAAGAGTATCTGGGTACTGGCTAGTTCAGACTAGAAATTCATTTGCTCTGGTGATGGGTTGTTGTGTAACACAGGCAGCAGTTGATGCAGAAGGGCTCATAGGGGGGTAGAAACTCCAGGGAGAGCAGCACATGTGCTGTTCAGACACACTATGGGCTCAGTCCCCACCCCACTGAAACTCTTCCCCAGCACATCTGGGGCCTCAATTGGAGCAGAGATGCATCTCTTCAGGTGTGGGGCTCCAGGAATGCCTGGGCTCTCTTACTGAGGCTGAGGTAGCAAGAGGGGTGCACTGACAGAAAGCCTGTCTTGCCAAGTAAACAAGCAGGGAGGAGAGATCAGCACACTGTGAGTTTGTCTCCTTGAGCCTGATGGGGACTCACTGATTCTGTGAGCCAACAGCCAGCTTTATCGTGACCATGTTCAAGGAGTTAAGGGACTATTCAAGGATTGAGAACTGCTGGAAAGAGTCAGGACCCACCCTTCAAAAAGGAAAAAATCATCTTTGTCATAAGGCTGTGAAAGCAAGAGCTTTAGAGTAGGAACAATGGAACTAAGTCCACAGCCAGTAATTAAATGAGGAAATACTGGACTAGGCTGGCAAGCACGGGTTCCATGGTGATGTGGACTGGAACATCTTTACTATGAAAAAACCCAAAAACATTGAAAGAGGTCCATTTTAAGCACAGGCACAGAAATAAAGGAGTACCTGCAGGCAAAGACAGTATCATGGGGAACACACTCGTACCTTTTCTGGGAAATGAGCATGGCTGGATGCCTCTTTGAAGTGACTGTATAGTAACACTTGAAACATGGTGAAAAAATGAAGAAATAGAGGTCAGTGTGCAGCTGCAGGGCTGTGAAAGCATCCCAGAGATGTGGTAAGAATTCACACAACTGAAGTGCTGTAGTGGATGGAGACATGTCCCACTTTAGGGATTAATGTACAGGCCAGGATGGCACAAAGTGAGAGTAATTTTATGGGAGTGAAGACATGAAGGTCTTCCTTCTGATGAAGGATGAGCTAGCTGAGACCTTATGGGTCAGGATTAGAGGTCAGATCAAAGAGGTTAGTACAACTGTGCGTGTCTAATACAGGACACCTGATCAGGAAAATGCAGACAAAACCTTCATATAATTTCACTTTTTCAAGCCATGATATTCATGGGAAACTTGAATAACCCCAGTATCTCCTGGAGAAACAACACAGGAGGGCAGCAGTGGTCCAAGACATGTAAGCAGTGCACCCAAAGGATCAATACTAGGGCAAATACTGTTTATATCTTCATAATTATTTGGATAATGAGACAGAATACATGCTCAGCAAATTTGGACATGATAAAAGAAAGTGAGAGAAGCAACTGATAAACCACAAAATGGTGCTGATGTTCAAAGGGATCTCAATAGGCTGAAAAAATGGGCTGACAGGAATCTCATGAAGTACAGCAAACAGAAAAATAAATTCCTGCACCTGCAAAGGAATAATCCATGTACCAGTACATGCTGCAGACTGGTTGGAAAACTGCTTTGCGTAAAAGAATCTTGGGGTCCTGTTAGATGTGTTGAAAATCAAACAAGGTCCCTGTGCACTTGTATCACAAAAGGCCAAGAACCTCCTGGACTATATTAGGAAGAACATTGCTGGAAGTGGGAGGGCTGCTCAGCTTAGTGAAATGCATCTGGAGTACTCTGCCTAGGTCTGATCTCCAATAGAAGACAGGGATATATTGGAGTGGGTCCAGCAAAGGGCAACAAAGATGATTAAGGGACTGGAGCACCTGTCATACAAAGAGAGACTAAAAGCACTGGGATTATTTAAACTGAAGAAGAAATGGCCCGGAGGAGACGGTCTTGACATTTGTAAATACCTGATGGGGGAAATAAAGAAAATGGAGCCAAACTTTCCTCATGGGATCCAACGACTAGACAAGAAGGCACAAACTAAAACAAAGAAAAATCTGTTTAGGTACAAGAATAAGCTCCCCCGCCCCCAGCTCCTCGACAGGTTTTCCAGAGAGGGTATGGAGTCTCCTACCTCTGCAGTATTCAAAATCTGATCAGATACAACCCTGAGCAAACGGCCTTAGGTGTGCCTGCCTTGAGATGGAGTTTCAACCAGATGATCTAAAGGTGTCAACCTCATTTGTTCTGTGTTTCTGTGATACAGTAACAATGGTAATTATACATTGGCCGCCAGGTGCACGTAGAATGTGGAATGTGGAATGTGTGTGGAATACAAGCAAATTTGGTGTCTGAAAAAACCCCATATCTACATCTGTAAATCTATAGGTATGAATATATTATATCTGAAAGTAAGTATAGTGAGAAACTGTAATGTAGATTATAGCGGTAATTTGTTTAAATTATTCTTGGAGATGGGGAAAAGGGTAAAGGCAAAATTCAGGGAAAGAAAGAAATTTTTGCAAGTTGTCACTAAACCAGGCACAATCAGCAGTTTGAGTTTATCAGCTGTCATGACAGCAATAAAAATAAAGGTTATAATAGGGTATATTTTATCACAAGTATTTTCCCTTATATAAGCATTAACATGTAGAAGAGATACTGCCAAAAAGATGCTGATTCCTCCCTTTGTCCTTCAATATGACTATGTTTTATAAATTTTCAGTTGTGTCACCAGTCCCAAGGCTTCCCTTCTGCTGCTTTTTACTATGCACAGTTCAAGGAGGATGCCAAAATCTCTGAGAGCTTTTTGTGAGATAGAGATATATATATATGTATATATATATGTGTGTGTATTTATGTGGTTATATATGCTTGTATATATATATATATATATATATATATATATATATATACACACAACAAGCATAATCCTAAATCTTACTGGCCAGAATCTAGATAAATTTCTATAAGGTACAGACATATACTTTCTCATAAAATAATTAAAATATATAGTTATAAATAATTTATATAACATGTAACAAATTTCTGAACATTTCCATCATCAGTACAATTACCTGATTCTTTACTGAATGCCACAACTTTCCTTGCTATACAAGTACATAAAGCCAGAGTTCCACAGGAAAATTGCAATATGTTCAAAAGAATGCTTTTTAGCATGGTTCCCTACAACAAAAGATACATCAAAAAAACCTTTTCCTTCTCTTTATCTTTTTTAATCTCTACCATGTAGTCATTAGGCCAACTCCTCCCTTTCCCTTTTTCCACATTTTTATCTTTGTAGTCTATCTGCCATGTTCTTATGGCCTGTCATCATACAGCATTGCATCCTCTTGCTTAATCTCTTTAGAATCAGGATGATCAGAACTGAATGTAGCTTTCAAAACAACTTGATACCATCAAAGTTGTACCCATTTCCTATGAGCACTAGCAACATATGATTGTGAGATCAACTCCTACAATTTGAGTCAATACTTAATGAGCTGCTGGCAGGTTTTTTATGCACACATCTAATGAGCATTAAAGCTGGAATTTCTATGACCTGGGCTCTTCTGGTATAAACCCTGTTTTAGAGTTGCATCCCATGCTTTCAGCTTGCAGTGTACAAGCATTGCTAATTCCCCTTGAAAACCGAAAACCTCGACAGAGTGGTACTTGCATTTCCTTTGTCCTTTTTTCTCTCATCTATGCGCATGCAATTGGCAGCCTAGTAATTGCACAGTTCCCCTTAACTTCTATACTCCGTTCAGAGCTAAAGCCATTTGATACCTGTCCATGGCCTTCCCCCAAGTTCCTGGCCTTCCTTTTCCTGGGTTGCACATCCTAGGAGCATGCTAGCATCTCTTTGAACAGAGAAATGCTTGCTGTCTTTAGAGAGCGATATAAGCACTCATAAGTTGTCTAAAATTCTGCACTTTGGTTTTATATATGTGCATTCTACCTCACCATTAATGACCAGAGCTGTAGAGTAGATCAACACAAAAAAATTAATGCTTTCAACTTTCCAGCAATCTAGGAAATCATCACATAATAATGTGTTCTTTCAGCAGTAAGTGCATGTTTGATGGAAAGCCATGAACAGACAGTCAGTTGTTGCAGGAACAGGAAACCAATCAAGTAAGGTCCATATGGATTACACTGTGAGCACAGCCAGATGCAGAGCAGAGACCAAGTGCCATATGGAATGTAGATGGTGAGCCCATCTGGGTGTTTTCTTTACAAAGGAGACCCACAATTTTATTACACCCATTCTGAGCTTCAAATTGCAGACATCTTAAAAATGTTTGAATTATTTTTATTTCTAGTGTAATTCATTTGTATGTGTATGCAATACACATCACTTGGAAGTATGTGGGCTTCTGTTATAAAAATCAAACCTCTGCTGGTGAGATTCAACAATGTACACTCAGATTTAAAATTTCCTCAGCAGTTAGCAGCAAGAGACAGCAAAAAGCTCTACTACCATGGGAACAGGAAGAAAATTATGTAAGAGCACAGCTATGTCCCTAATTCTTTTTAAACTCTGGAGGGGAATTAATCTGCAATTTTTCTCAGCTTGCTACCTTTTTTACACTTTTTTAGTTTCAGTATTTAAGCTTGGTACGTGGAGTTTTCCATTCAGCTATGTACTAAGGAAAACGGAAGAGAACGAAAAGATAACTCAGTCGTCAAATGCTCTTTCATCCATGAAACTTTGGATATCCCACCCTGGGGAATAAGAAAACTTATGCAGGAAAAACTACAAACATTTTTTTATCAGGGACTCTTTATCAAGGAGTGTAGAGACAGGACAGGATGAGGGCTAACAGTTATAAACTGAAAGTGGGTAGATTTAGGTTATAGATTAAGAAGAAATTATTCACTCTGAAGACTATGACACCTTGGAATGTGCTACCAAGAGAAGCTGAGGCTGTCCCACCCTTGGAAATGTGCAAGGCCAGGTTGGATGGGGTTTGGAGCAACCCAGTTTAGAAGAAAGTGTCCCTGTCCATGGCAGGAGGTTTGGAACTAAATGATCTTTTGTGTCCAATCCAAAACATTCTGTGATAACATTTTCCTCAAAGAAAGAAGGAGAATCATGTACCTCTAAAACATGGAATGTACTTTTGTACATAGGTTCACAAAAACGTCCTCTATTTTAATTTTCACTGCAGCAGAATCACACACTTAATTACATGTCTTAGCTGAACTGTTAAAATCAGCGTATCAGGCACTCAAGCACTTACCTGATCATGCTCTGAGTCTTATTTAGTGGGTTTTTTGCAGCTGAAGCAGGATTTTTCTTCAAAAAGAAACAGGTGTATTACCTCAGCCAGTTCATTAATATAGGGGCTAAAACCCCATATATTTTCTATTTCAGCCCAGAATGTATACAACCTATTTTAAAACATTCAATTAGTTTAGCTTTATCTTCTTTCACAAGCTCTTCCCACCATCAGAGGTAAAAAAGGCCCTGAACCAACTATTATACTCATTTACTCCTATGGTTAAACCACATAAACCTGTTTTTATATCTGCCTGGCCCGCCTCCAAGGTATTAGTCAGTTGCTTAGAGACCTGAAGACATCCCAACAAGAATGAAAAGGATTTTGTGGAGTTTTCCAACCAAAAATATTTGTGTCTGTGATACATACAGTGACCTGAATTGAAGACATATATCTTCATTCAGAATATGCTAGGACCTTCCTACATTTTCCAGCCTAAAATTTTTTCTCTGCTTATGGATCAAACTATATGCAAAACAATTCAGCAATTAAAAAAAAAAAAAAATCACCACATGAAACTGTAATATCCAGCTACAAACCTTATTCTGTTTTTTAGATGACCAGAGAGTTCTTGCCAGCCCAAGGGTAACAAGAACTTTCTGTCTCACGCTTGTCATTTCAATGTGCTTGATAAATTGGACTGGACAGTAACAAGAAGCTGGAGCTTTTGGAATTTGGCTCCATGAAACTTCTAATACAGCAGGAGAGTCAAAAAGTTGACACTTTTGCAGAAATATATCAGAAGAAGCAATAGATCTACTTCCAACACGACAGCAACTGCATTAGTGTTGTTTCATATATACACAATTGCCAGAACAGTGATATGACTGTAACCTTGAAGCACAGTAAGTTTTGTTTCCCAAAAAAAAAGAAAAAACTTATTTTCTCTTTCACAAAAGAAATAATTTTGTAAACTGGAAATAAATTTGTACTGTATAAGAATACAGACACTGTACTTTTGTATAGGTTTTCTGTAGCAGACAAGACACATCACAGCGATTTAGGACATCTATATGTGAAAATGCATGTTATTTCTATTCTGTTACAATAGAGACCAGAATACTGCAGTCAATCATTTAAATGTGAATCATTCCATTAAAAACAGCTGTCATTCTCAAAATCTGGAAAGTAAATTCTTTTCTACAGCTGTACATATTGTTACTGGTTTTGAGAACACTCAATATCCATGTTTTCCATCCTTTAAGCAGATTCCATTGGTCCGAAACTACTCTCTCATCTATTTCTTGACCCGTAAAAAGTGATCTACCTACAATAAGTTTTTCCTTTATCACTGTTGATCTGCTGCAGGCCAGAGGCTTGCAGTTTAGCCTGAATCCTTTGAACTGGAAATAGACTCTGCTGGGATTTGCATCAAAGACAAGGAATATTCACTATATAATAATTTAAAAGCCCAAATGACATAGAACACATTTACATGGTAATGTAAAGTTAAAATCTCCATGTGCTATGTTTTCCTATAATTTTAATTTCAAGTACATTATTTTCTCACAGAAAATGTTTTCCAGACAGTATTTTTCAGTTTTAATAAAGTTTTCTTTAGCATTTGAAATGTCGGGTTAATATTTTTTCCTAAAATTTATTTTCATTTATAAAACATTTATAGTTTTGTTTTAAAAAGAAGCAAAAGTCATTACAATGTCAGTAAAGTACCTACAAGAGGATAACAAATATTTTCTACGAAAGCATCATATTCTTCTGTGTGCAGTTTTTTCCCATTGCTTCAATCTAGTCTTTTACATTTGCTATTCATTGTTCTTTTTATTTCATATTCCCTGAGTCTAGCCACCTAGATTTTTGTTCATTTCTTTTTTAACTACAAAACAAAAGGAAAGTTCACTCTTCAGAAAATACACCTAAACAAGAAATCATTTGGAGCATTTTCATATCTAATTTATGACAATGGAAAAGCAAGTCTCCAAAGACACCAGAGCATTGCCTTCAGAGGCAAAGCCACAGAAGAGGGAAAAAATTATCCAAAACAGAGAGAAGTTTAACTTGCATAAGCTCTTTTTCAGTGGATATGAACAAAGATTTCTATCATAATTTGAAAAGTAAGAATTACTCAACTAAAACAAAAGAAATGCATTTTCATTCTATAAAAATAATATAAGTAAGCACAGAAATATACCATGATTTAATAACTAATTTCATAATTAATATAGATTGAAATTATGGACAAGCTCTGTAAATTCAGATTGACCTCAAATTGACCTCTTTCAATGACAGACAGTTTTCTGTCACTTTAAATAACTATAGTCGGGGGATTTTATTCACTTGTACTAATTAATAAATAATAATAAATAATAATAAATAATAATAAATAATAATAAATAAATAATAAATAATAAATAATAAATTTTAAATCTATCACAGTGTATGGAATATCCTGTTCTTGATTTTACCAGTGTGTAGACAGATGCAGAATGACTTTTCAATCTTACTCCCTTTAAATATGTAGGAATTATATTAACCCTTTTAGACAGAGCCCTGTATTATAGTTCTTTTCCATTTACTTATCTTAATAATTCCTAGAGTTTTCTTAGTGCTGCAGATTTCTTTACTCTAAAATCTTCCATGGTCCTTATTCTTACGTGCTTCACTTCGCATATGTGCATATTAGAACATTCCTACTTTCTAAATATGTCACTGTGAATCTAGAGTGAGGCAATTACACATCATCCACCTAATTCAGAATTTATCACTTTTCCAACTTTCGGAATGTCCCCATTATTCCAAGAGTTCTTTGAAAAGAACATTAGGGTGGTAAAGATGACACTTCAGGGAACTAGGAGGTCAAGTAATTTTCTGGGGAGATACAAAAGACCTGAAAAATTGTCCAAGTCATCATCTGAGGCTGCTTCTAATAATGTTTTCTGCTAGGTGGATGGAGTAGGAGTCAGCTTTATTCTTCTTTCTGTTTAAAGCTCTACTATTCTACTCATTGGTGGGACAAGTAAACTAAGTTTTCAAATGCCCCTTCCCTTGAATATGAAGCACCTTTCTCCTCCTTTCTCTGGGTGTATTCTCTGTTCTTGAAGAGAATACATATTCATGTTCAAGACCTAGTCATCTGGTTTTTGTTTGTTTGGAATTTCTGTCCCAAATTTGCTTTTGTTGTTGTTCAGCATGGATCTCATTTGCCTCTCTTCATGCCTGGTTAGGTCTATTTACTGTCAGAGCCAAATTAACCTGACAAGCTGTCTTACATGAATCTCACTACCGTCTACAATAAATATCAGCTTGCATTTATGAAGACTTCTCATCTTTTCATACCACTTAAAATAAAAAAACAACCCAACTTTATTGAAGGAAGGGATTTTTCCAAAAAGATTGAATACCAGAACTTAAACTAAGATTACTTCAATCAAATCACAGAGACATAAAACATGACTCTCATGAAAGTTGCTTTAGGGTAGACACAGCTCCAACACTCTAACTACTCTCCTCAAAATAGGAATAATTGGTTATTACCTTCTAAAGTTTCTGCGTCTTTAAATCAATCTTTACAAGTGAGACAAAATATTCATTAAATACCTGTTCTGCAACAAAAGTGAGTTGACCAAAATATGCATATGAATATGCAGTCTTTTCCTTTCTAAATTGCATACAGCTTTCAGTCTTTCCAGGCTATGTGACCTTGCTGACACTTCCTAGCACTTGGCTATTAATGAGGGCAAAACAGAAAACTGAAACTGAAACAAAAAAAAAAAAAAAAAAAAAAAAAAAAAAAAAAAAAAAAAAAAAAAAAAAAAAAACCACCCCAACACAAGAATATGTACTTTGAAATTTGGCTCATTTTCTTGGCTGCTTTTGACCATCCACCCTCCAAAAAGAAACTGAAGGCTCAAAAACATGAGTTTAAACCCAGATTATGGAGTTTACATATATTCATTTTGATGACTTTCAAAAGAAGTATGAACTTTTCCACATCTGTCATCAAACAACAAAAAACCCACCAGAAAAAAAAACTCACCTTACTTACTATGCAACACAACATAAAACATAGAGAGCTAAAACTATACTTGCTTTTTCCTAGATTTTATTCCTTTCTTTCTAGCATTCCTTAGAGTAAAGCATTCCAGCTGTGGTAAATATGCTCAGGCATGGATCTGCAATACATTTTGCACTTTGATATTCATAAGCATATATTTCCTTCCAAGTCAAAGATATTTTTTACAGTTTGACTGGCAGTTAGAGACACATTTTCTAGAACAAATATGCTATACATTTGGCTTTCTTTCCCACTGTTAACTTTCACTTGTAAGTAGATTATACTTCTTTTTTCTTTATATTTGTGGGGCTTTTTTCCAATTATTTGGATATCCTTAGACATATCTGCTGCAAACTACAAGTCCAGATCTTTTGCTTATTTTCTTCGGATGAAAATGTGTATCAAATTCTATATCTTTATTCCAATAATTCAGTATTTCTTCAAAGAGCATCAAAGCTCTCTTTGATCAAATGGAAAATGATCAAAGACTAAGCTTGTTAGGAAAAAAAGCCTACACAAAGTGGAGATTCTAGTGCTTTTTCACTTTTATCTTAGCGCCCTGCTTTGATTATGCATTTTATTGTACAAAGAAGGTTGATGGTAGAATAAAGTAAAACAGAAATTGAGGGCCAATGGTGGTGTATTACTGAAGTGCTTGACTGCTTTGTGCTCTTGTTTTCAGTGCAATGCTAGCTTCAGAAACAGGAAGAGTTATACCTCATTGAGAACTCCATTCTAACGAACATACATCAGTTTCTACCTCAGGTTAAATAGGACTTTAAATTCAAAAAGGATCTGCCAGCAGGAAAATAATGACACCTGCATTTTCCTGATTAACCTAGTACTGCACAGGAGTCCCCTGTACTCCAAGAGGTGATGGAACTGTGTTCTGTTCATAATTGATCCCTCAAAGGTAGTTCTGTGTGTATTTTTGCATTCTGACCACTTGCATTGCAGCTAAGGTGACTCGAGATGCTAATTCAAATATAGATAGTTTGAGTTAGTACTGATCTGGTACTGATAATGAATAAGTAGGGGAGGGGATATTGTTATGTTCATTAATTTCTTAATATTTCCTTGGTCCTGAATTAAGGCCCTACATTTTTTCTAAATTTACCGGCAATCAAAATTTTCATCATATGAACTGTACACAATGCCTAAATGTATATACTACAAGGAACATTGTAGGAGAGAATTAAAAGAATCCCTTTAAAATCATAATATAATCATATTTTTCAAGTGTAGGAACTTAAATTTCAGCTTTGGTTTATGTTTTTATACACTTGCCACACATATCTGTATGCTTTCTTACTATATATTTTATTAATTAAACCATAAATGCAGAAATTGAATATTTTTGTATTTAAGGGATAAGTGTCAAAACAAAGTCTTCAGACAGGCTCAACCACATTCTGAGAATTAAATGGGAACAAGAAAACACCTAATTTGTAAATCTTTATAATGTTAATGACATTTAATTTTTTAACAAGTATTACCTACAAAATCAAAAATTCATTCAATCCAGATAGTCAAAAAGAAAAAAAATCTTTACACGATTTACACTCAGCATAGAAATTCACATTTCCTTACTCCTCTCCTCATTTTTCCTCTCACATTTTAGCACCTCCATCTGCAAACCTCATACCTTTATCTAGTCAGCTCTTTTTAACTCTGTAGATTCACATTTTACCACCTTGACCACCCCTACAAAAGCCATCATAGAACTGATTAATTGTAGGAAACAGTGACTAAAACCAGGTAAGTTTATAAATATACTGTTGGAGATAGACATTTGCAAGGAGAATTCAGACTGTTTTCTCAGAGGTGAAATGCAAATTGAACTCATCACAGCTTACAAGTGCATTTACAGAAAGAAAAGTCTGGCAGTTAATCCAGAAAAGGAGGTATACCAAAGAGAGGATTAATGAATGGAAGCTCAAATTAGAAAAACTCAAATTGAAAATGAAGCAGAAATTATTAATCATGTTTTGTATGACTGACCACTGTAATGTATTATTAACGAAATTTATTATTATGCAGTTCTGAATATCTTCCCATTACACTTACTAACTCCTTTTTGAGAAAAACAGCCTCAGTTTAGTCATACAAGACTTTTGGCAAAATTCAGAGATGAGTGGTTGATATGTGAAACACTGTAATATACAGGAGTCTACTAAAGGTATTCATAGGTAGAAAACTCCCAGGGAAAGTGTTAATTTGGTAATAAGTGGAGGGAAAAAAAACCCACCTAGGTAGCAGATCTGAGTCTAAATACCTGTTCCCTGCTCTAATTATCAAGGGCACAGCCTTCGTGAATTGAGCAGCCTTGGTTACTGCAGTCTAAGAAAGATGGGAATTAACTGGGTACAGCTTAAAGAGATGATCAATAGGTGGTCAGAGGTACAGAGAACATGGAAAGAGAAGACTGGACATCTTTTTAACATAAAGACAGAACTGAATGTGGATGTAGGATAGATTTTAATTACGTTAAAAGCTGTAGAACAAAGGGAAAATAAGTTATTCCTGCATTACAGTGACATATAAGACAAGAATAAACAGGCCTCAAAATAGAAAAGGCAGGATATTAGGAAATAATTTAGATCAGAAGGACTGATCAGATGGCACAGGTGGAGCAGTAAACTAATGGAATTTCCACTACTGGAACAATTCACAGGTTAGTCAATACCCAGTCTGTATAAAGCTGAAAATAATATTGTTGATATAGGTGAAACTGATGCAGCTGATGTAGCTGATACAAGTGATAATCCATGATAAAAACTCACAATACATAGGAAAATTACATTATAGATGTAGAGTCCCATCAAATGTATTCAAGCTTCTGGAAGGTCAAATGCCATTCTGTCAAATTTCTGCAGCAGGTAAGGCAACATGCCTGATTTTCATACAACATTTCCACAGAACAGGAACTTTTAAAATAAACCTATAAATTTATATTAAAATACTTGGGAAAAAAAGTATCCATAGGGATCATTTTTCAGCCACATTTCCTAAAGCACCAGATTCACTCATCTATATTTTATTAACTGAAAATAATTTAGTTTGAAAGAGTCCAGTTCATTAAAAAGCTGGTTTAGAACTACTGTTCAATAAACCAAGATTTCAGAATTCTTAATAAAACTGGAGAAGTTTGACTTTGAAATTCCACGTACCAAAAACATAAAGAGTTTATTATGCTTTCCTGTAAGTTTTCTGCTGAAGAATTGAAAGACTTGCAAAGTTGTATATGCATTAACTACCTGACACAAACCAATTCAGTATGATTGAAGAGATATTCTGTGGGGGTTTGCATTAAAAATGCAAATAAGATGAAAAAGGTGTGCAAAGAAGATTAAATGATGACCAAGTGATTTTTTTTCCAGGTACATACTTGACAATCTAGCAAACTCAATTATTCCTCCCAATCCACATTTCATACTTATATACACATAAAACCCATTGTCTAGTGCCCTCAACGGTTTTCAAAGTTGTTATTTACTGATTTTCAAGTTGACAGTAATGTAGCCATAACTTTTGTTGGACTTCAGTTCATTAGTTTGTACCTCCCTATGGTAATTTCATTATGTCTTCAACCTGCATTCTAACTCCCACTGCTACCATTAGTCGTGAAATTTAAAGCTACCAGATTGCAAAGTTATGCTACCTACTACCTACTACCCAAGGGTAATTTAACCATTAATTACTGTAGCACCAGCTAACATTCCTCCCATCTAGTGAACAAGATCCTTAGAGCTCATAAACTCTCCTATATCCCTAGGTGAGTACTTTGTTGATCTGAGTCTGAATGTCCACACTAATCTCACAATGAATAACAGGCCTTAAATACACCCTTTAAATTACCAAGTAATTTCAATGGAAATAAAAACAAAAATTGGGAGAGCTGAAATACAAAAAACACCACAGAGAACTGTCATAGAGAGCAGGACCTCTGTGCTTCTGGTTGTTTTTATTTGGCTTCATTTGTCCATGGATGAAAAGCCTGAAGGGACCATATACTGAATAAACAAAAACATAAATTCTGCTGTTGAATTCAGTGGGACTATACTCATAATTCTTTGGGAATTGGATCTTTCAGCAGTCAAAGGTAGGGGAAATAATGGGAAGGCCACTTGTTCACTGTTCTGATGTCACTGTTCATCATCAATACACACATAAAGCCTGGGGAGAGGGAGGTTGAGAGGTGCCAGTGACTTGGGTTTGAGTACTTTGTCATCTTGTGGAGTTCACAATCCCACATGATCCATCTCAACTCTTCAGTTTATAGAGAGAAATGCTAGGAACAGGAATCAGAAAACCCAGTGTCAGGCTGATCAAGAGGAAGTGATGAGTGAAGAAGGGTATTACATCTCATGAGATACCTAAATCAGGCCACTAATCAGTAGCAAGTGAGTTCTATAAAAGAATGTATACTTTTTTCCCAGACACTAAACTGCTTCTTGAACAAAGAACCTCATGCATTTGTTAGGGGTTTTTTGCTTCTAAGATATTCTTTCCTGAAGCACCTTTTCTTTTAAAGGATTTCCTGCTTGTGTGGATATACACATGTATACATATAGATATAATTTTGTCAGTTGTTGTGGTTTGAAAGCAAAACAAGTGAGAGGCTCCAAGTCAGAGATACAATTTGATAAGAAGAAAGGTAAAAATAAAATAAAATAAAATAAAATAAAATAAAATAAAATTTAATAAAATAAAATAAAATAAAATAAAATAAAATAAAATAAAATCAATGCAATAACACAAAGGACCACTGACAGAGTCAGAATACAACCTGAGCAGGATGGTGGAAGCAGTCCAGGTGAGGGGCTCTTCCTGAAGCAGTGATCCTGTAGAAAGGTCTGGGAGCTCTGCTCCTCTGGGAATCCAGTGGGTCAGGGCTGCTTGTCCTGTCCCAAATCCCAGATTATATCCAGGTGGGAATGCTTGGCTCCTCCCCGTGGGTGGAGCATCTCACAATGGGATTATGAGTGTGAAGTGGGTCCTTGATGGCCCATTAAACAGAGATAACTCCTGGAGGGAGTTACCTGTGAGTCCTGGGCAAGGCGTTGATAGGCCATTAGCAGAAGAGCCCAACACTAGAGCACTGCCCCACTTGGTTTCAACAGTTCATGAAGATGGTGATAGAATAAATACTTTGTGTACATCCCACACTACAACCCAGAATATTTGTTTTGTTTGAATACCTGCCATTCCGTTAGTGACTTTTTGAGCTACCACACTGGGCATCAGAAGGCCTAGTGGAGCCCTTCTCTTGCAGCAAACAGCAGTCCAGGAGGGGAAAGAGGAGGAGACATAGACTCTTTCAAGGGTGTGGAATATGATGGTAAGCACTGTTTACAATAACTAAAACATTATCTTCTGCTTTAATCACAGACTTAAAACACACATTTCTTTCATGTTGGCTACTGTGAATAAAATTAACTCTGTCCCAGCCAAATTCAGTAAAAGCAGTTGTGAAATTTTAGGTTAGTTACTCCTGCTGCAATGACTGGCAGGAAAATACAGATACTTCCTATTTCAAAAATTACATTGATGCAGGGCTCTTGATTCTTACTTTCTCTACTTCTCATTCTTTTTCTTACATCTTCTCATTTTTTTAAAAAAATCATCAGAATCTAGCTTGGTATTTGCAGAGCCAGCAGAAGCACAAAATTCATGGTTTAGAAGTTGATGATGCTGCAGGAAACATGTACTAAACTCATAGTAGAACTAAAGCCTAGAGACTTGTGATCTTTCCATTGTTTCTGTGACAGTAGAATTACACCTAATTTCTTTTATCTGCATTGTTTTCTTTCCTTTTTGATAGAAACAAAACCTTGCATTTGTTTCAAGGTAATATATTTCTTCTACCAAATTCCCCTCTACCTACATCTATCTATCTTTCTTTCTTTCTTTCTTTTCTTTCTTTTCTTTCTTTCCTTCCTTCTTTCTTTCTTCTCCCATGTATACAGTATATATAGTATAAATAAACCCAAAATTATGCACAAGTTGATTATCCATTATAGATCATGTATGTTTTGTAGTTTGTACTAACAGGTCTTTGTTTCATACAAAGGACAAAAATGTCAGATGGATATGAGGACACTTCCCCCTAAACACACAAGAGGACTGTTTTGAAAAAAATAGAAGAGGGTGAAAATATTCTTTAGGCAGTGGAAAATGGAAAACAAGGTTATGCTCTCCAGGAGCCCAAGATTCTCTTTCTCTGTTAAGCAACTGAACTTATTGCCAAAGAAGAGCTATAGCATCTAAAAGCAGGAAAAATGCAAAAGGAATTAATTTCTTTAGAGTAGGAGAAGACTACTAAGAACCTAAGTTACACTACACAAGATTCACTTATACACTACCGCAAAACATTTAATTTTTCATAAAACAATTTACTGCCTTGTGTTCTATTGCAAATTTTTTATTTTCTCTAAAATTGGAGGCTCAGGTACAAGGCCATTCATTCTATAGTTTGATGTCACTTGAGATAATTTTATTTTTCATTCTGTTCCAATAGTGTTGTTTTCTGTTCGACTGTCGATTAGCATTGACATTTTCTCTGTAAAGCTTTTTTCTTCTTTTACAACTTGATTGGGAAAGTTTCATGGAGTTTATGCAACTTTTATGTTAAGGAATATGTTCTGATTTATATTGTGCTTATTCTGTTGCTGACATTTGGTGACATTTTCTCTTTTGTTGACAGCTTTGTACTTCATTAAAAAGTAGGCTACTCAAGTGAAGGCATTTAATTTGCTTTGTCCAGCCTTTATCATATCCAGCACATAAAATATCCTTCTTCATTCCTGCATTAGCTTTTCTCTCTGATTGTTTCTTTTCTGTGCGTTGCTTTTCTCTATGCCCTCTTTCTGAAGTATTTTCTCTTTGTCAGCAGTTGAATCTCTCTCTACTAATTTTTTTAAATAGTTCAGCACTACAGCAGAACATTTTGTAGCTATTTACTTTGAAGCTGTAGGCAAGCAAAGCTTGTAACAGTATGATTTGCAAGTTCCTGTAGTAAAAGGTCAAACATCCAGCCTTTCAGTCTTTTTGTTTCTCTTGTTAGCATGCCAGAACTGTGATTACTAATTCTTAAAAAATTCTTAGTGCACTGACTAAAAGCCAAGATATTTTTTATTCTAATAGCTGCTGCAAAGGTGAACTAGAAGAAAAGACTTCTATGCCCAAATGTATGTGACTGCTAATGGCAGGAAATACAAAATACTACCAAAGAGGTTTCAGGCTGAGATAAATTACCTATCTCACCGATACCAGAGATTAAATACCTGCCAAGCTGCAAATAGCATTGTCTTACAACTGCAGGATCATAAACAACTGATGTTTATAACAGCATTTTTTAAAAGTGTTAAAGTCTGAGAATTACACAACAAAAAGTAATTGGTTAATTGCCTCTCAGTTAATGAAAATTAGAGGCTTTAAGGTTAAATTTTCTAGATGTGATAAACTTTTTATTCTTAACCAGTGCTAGATTTCAGAATTATTATGGTAAGGAGAGGGAAGATGGTAATTTATCAGTGCTAAGGAATAAAAGAAACTATGTTTTCTGAAAGCAGAGACTTAGCAATACAGCTGGTATTCTGGACCATGTTTTTTAATTTTTAACCAATGGCTTTGCAGTTTCAACTTTCATACTCAATTCAGAGTAAGTGGTCTCCTGTGACGTACATCAGAGAGAAAAAAAAAGCATTGGAAAGTAACTGGATTTACTACATGATTAAAATTTTGGAATATTTTCCATCTCTTGGCAAGGTGATATCCAGCTGGGGCTGTAGAGGGTCTCCTGTAGGAAGAATCAGGGCTTGCTCAGTGCCAGACACATCTAGGTGCAATCAGCTTCAATGAACCCACAACAGGACACAAGTGAACATATCAGCCAAGCTGATGACACCTCCATTAAAACATATTTTAAAAAATTCATAAAATGCCAGACAGAGAGAGGAGGAGGCGAAAAAAGGAATGAGAAACCAGAGAGAGAAAACTGACATCAGAGAAAGACAAGTTCCATGGAAGAACTGATATCACCCCTGCAGCTTGTGAAGGGTCCATGCTGGATCACAGAAGTGTGAGGAGGAAGGAGCACTGCACAGGAGAAAAGAAACTGCCATGCACTGACTGCAAACTCCTGCACCACTTGGAGCAGGGTTAGAGGAGTCAGAAATGAAAGAGGGATATAGAGCATAGGAAAGGGGTGCAGGACAGAGCTGGGGGAAAGGCTGCTTTAACATTTGTCTTTCTGTTTTCCACTACCCAGATTAATAAATGCCCATTTTAATTAGGAGTAGATTACATTGTCTCTTCCCAATTGAGCCTGTTTAGCTTGTGACAGTAACTGATAAGTAACCTCCTCCTGTTGAGGAGAGGGAGTAAGCAAACAGCCAGGTAGGTGTTTGTTAGCCAGGGCAAACCCACTGCAATGTGCTGCAAGAAACTCAGAATGCACAGTAAAACATGATTCAAATACTGGGTTTATAAAAAGGTGAAGCTAAATGAGCCATTTGTCTTTCTTAAATATAACTTTCTGGTATATATATGTGCACACATTCTTTCACACACAGGTTCCACCTATCCATGAATCTGATAATCATTTCTAAATGAAGACTCAAATCTTCATTTAAGCAATCAGCAGTCTCCTTTTTCTATACACAACCAGAATGCTTCAATTCCCTAAAATTATGAAACAGTAGTTACACAGCATCTTTCCATGCTTATCATTTTACAGCTCAGAAAATGAGTATAAAAACTGTAACATTTCTGGGTTTATCCATTTCATGGAATACTACAGTTCTAACCTAGCATAACTAAATCTTAAAATGTGCACGTTTGTGTGTCTCCCACTGTGGATTTACAGGCCTAATAGGCTATGAAAATAGATTAGGAAATTGAGTATGCTGCTCAACATTTGGTCTATGTTTTCTACGTCTGTTGCTTGTTTGTTTAAATAATTCCCTGGATTTGAATCATTTTTATGTGTTCACATATTTTGGGTTATTGTTGGTGCTTTCTCAGTTCCTGGAATGCTAATAGCTCTGAAAATGGCAGCACCCATGTGCCTTATGCTCCTGTCTGTAGAAGCAGCGGTAATACTGCATGTCTGTCAGTATCAAAAGAAATCCCACAATAGGCTTGTTCAATCAGATTTTGACACAGACAACTGACACTGAAAACAACATGCAGCTTTGTTTTGACTTAAACAATAATTTCCAATAGAATGGATATTTTCTGACTTGTGTAAGCTCCCCTTTTGAGCAATAGTTTACCTTTTGTGAAGACACTGGCAGGTGAAGAAGATACAGGTACCAATCTCAGTCTCCTCTGCTGGTTATCACCATTTCTGGAATGCATAAAAGAAAATTATCTCTGTGGCATTGTTGAATATCTTTCTTACTGCGGCAAAGTGGAAGAAAAAGGAGGTGCTGAAAGCCTGTATCTTGGGCCTTCTAGAAATGAAGACATATTTCCATCCAACAGGACACTGAAAGTATCAGGAAATAAAATCTGTCAGAAGTTTTGCTTCTACCATTTCCTGACAAGGCTAAGAGGTTATTGCCCCAGATCATCCCATCCATTGACATTCCATTAACAATTTAACATTCCTCTGCTAGGGGGCAAGGTCAGATACTGATGATCTGTCCCTCTGACTTGTCCCTATATAAAATTTGTGCAATGGGCATCATTAATATATTCAGTAATTAACACATTCATAGCTTCAGTCATGCTATCTAACATCTACTTGCTACTCAGCCCTCAAGAGGAGGGGCTGACAATCTGAATCTGTGTTGGAAAACCAAGTGTTTTCCCCTCACACTAACATTTCTCTGTATCTTCACATATATTCTCACTCTGAAGATGGACTCTGAAATAACGCTGTTCTGTTGTTTGCTAGCTTGGGGTACAAATTGCATCCTAATCTATGATCCTATGAAGGTCAAAGACTCCAGAAATATCATGAGATGTCCAATGCTAGTGTAAAAAAAATATTAACTGCAGTAAAAAGGGCCTTTGTAGAGATATTGTGAGGATGAATTGATGACTTGAACATGCAATTGCTTTACTTTAGCTTTAATTTTGTTTCTGTTTTCTCATGGGAAGCACAAATTATATCCCTGCCTACCATTTCAGTGACATTTTTCAGATCATATAAAATTATATAAAAAACTTATAAAGTGCAATTTTAGAACAGGTTTAATTCAGGCTTGATCCATTCCAAGAAATTGCATTCTCTCACTATAAATCATGATTCATAACTTTTCCCATTAAACCTTATGGCTTCCACAACAGCTGTCTGGTATTAATTGCACTGCCTTTTCCAAATTAAAGCATTAAAACTTGCTTGTTTTCTACTAATGTATGTTCAAACTGATCTTTATCTTATTATGTCTGTAATATTGAATAAAAGCTACCATACTGAAGAAATATCCAATATTTACATATTTATTAAGCCAAGGGTCATTTTAGTGACAATTAATCACAAGAATTTTCATTTTATGGTACTGCTTGCATTGGAATTAAATTGTCATAGGTAGTGAAATTAAGAAAAGAAAATTGAACAGAATTAATTTTTGTGATGATTCCAAAAGAACTGTGTTAGGCTGGATGGCATTTTAACTCTTTGAAAATACAGAATTCAATCTTTCCAAAGTAAGCAAAATTCTTTTAAGCCAGAAGTTGGTAGCTCTAAGGGTCAATATGTTTAAATCTTCTCTTGATTTATGCTCTGAGTTTTTTTATATAACTGCAATCTAAGAAATATCCTGGTAATATTAATAAGATTACATTAATAGGGTTAAATGAGCTAAAAAATGTCAGATTCACATCTTAGAATCATGTCTTGGTGTGAATAGACAGGTATCTGCCAAGGAAGATTGGAGTCTCCCTTGGAATGCAAGCTCCCTCCTCCCCTTTTTCAAATTATTATAAATTTGCAATTAAAAGGCTGTCAGGCAAAGATTTTGGGAATGGGTATAGCAGTTCTTTACCAGGGATATTAAAAACACAAATGTTGTAGTATAAAAGAATAAGCGAGTAAACAAACAAGGAATTGCAGAAAACCCTGACAAAGTCAGAAATACAACGTGTTGGTCCATTGGAAACAGTCCAAAGTCAGCCCTCCTGGAGTGGCAGATGTGTCCTGTTGGAAGCAGAGATGATCCCGTGGAGCCAAAGGGTCCTGAAGTGGCTCTGGTCTTTCTTTGGGAGTCCCATGGGAACACCAGAGTGCCTGGTGACACTTGTAGCTACTTTTTATCTGGGTGGAAATGGTCTGGCTCCTTCTCCCTGGGTGAAGCGTCTCACAATAGGATGATGAAATGTGTCATGCCATTGGTGAGCTTTAATGGCCCATTAACAGAGGATATTCCCATGGGGGTAGTGGAAGAGTGAACAGAGATAAACACAATTCCATCTGATTTAACAGCTGGCTTGGGAGGTAGTGGAAGACTAGGCAAAGATAAGAAATAGCCCACCCGGTTTTTAACAGCTGGCTTGTTATCAGAGAAGACAGTTACCCCCTCCCTTCTGGAGTTACAACCAAAAACCTCCCCAACCGAGCTTTGGCCACCTCTTTGTTTCGGTCAAGTACTCTTTAAGTATCCAACACTTAATCTCCTTGGTAACTTATGGGGAAAAAATTCTTTAAAGTTAAAAAAAAGAGGCAAACCTAACTCTCAACAAATCAATATAAATTTGGTCTAGTGTTTTTTAACTTTGGAGATTTATTTAAAAGACATAAAACACTACCCTCTGCTACATCATCTATAGATTAATATTTCCTAGCCCAGAGCTTCAACAGATTTATTTTACTTCTGGGGCACACAACATATTTCAATTCATGTCTAAAATTATCTATACACTGTCATTAATTACAAATATTGAATTTGCATGTGTCTCCTCTGCCTTAATCCAAATTAGCTGTATCACTCTGATCAAACATGCCATCCATCCAAAGTGATCACATGCATCTGACTCTTTTCTCTCTTTTTTTTTTTTTTTTTTTTTTTTTTTTTTTTTTTTTTTTTTTTTTGGGGGGGGGGGGTGGTGGTCATCTTTTTCTTGACTACCAATCAGTAAGCTAAGCAACAATATGTTAGAATAAATCTTATGCAAGCAATTTATTCACATTATTTAACTAACTGGGCATCCCAGGGGCTAGCTAGCATTATTGTGCTTAAGCACAAGAGCAGTGTCGTATAAGAATATCCTTGGGGATCATACAAGACCATCGTTTGATTTTAGGCTTTTCTAGGCTGCAGCACTGCTGGGTTAAGACTGTACTGTTCTCCACTCCTCATCCCTCTTTCCTTCCCTTCCCATTAACATCCCCTTAGATCTTGCAGCTCAACCTGGGTATCAGCACTTGCCACTAGCATAAGCTAATAGTAGGGGTGTTTTCTAACCCAGCTACTTTTACAGAAGCAAATTAGTAGTGAGTGTGTGCATCTAGGTTGGCAAGTAAGTGGTGATAACTCTCCCAGATGATGATGTCCTAGAAGAAGCTATGAACCAACTTTTTAACCAGCTGAGCTGCATCTGGAACAGTTCATCTGACTGCAAACTCAGAAATATTGTGAGTCAGCTGTTTTGAGAATTGCTGTCAGATGCAACTAGAGATTACAAAGGGTCGTATATGTTCATTATAGATAATACATAACTGTCCCTCTAGATAATGCAGTTATTTATCTTTCTTTTTAATTATTCATTTGTTGGGCATTCATTATTAAATGAAATTAGCTTTTTTGTTTTCAAATAGTTCCAGGGTCAGTACTGAGAGTTTCATATATATGAAGTATTATTCATACTTCAAACATAAAAAGATCAGTCATTTCCAAAGCATGAGTATTAATAAAATGTTTTATTACATAAGTGTCAACATTACATGGTTTGACTCCAACTAAACAGTCATTTATAACCAGAAAGGCTTTAAGTTTTGAGTTTTTTTCACTTTGACCATCAGTCATTAACAGCTCTGGTGCTAAATGATACAGATGATGTAAGTTGTACAATTTTTTTGTATTTCAGTCTAGACAGATGTCTGCAAAATGAAACACCTGTATTTTTTCTGTAAGCCTGGAGGCACTGCTTCTTAGATAGCAAAAATTCTTATGAAGGACAGGTTCAGATTTTAAGGACAATCCTACAAACTGTTGCAGCAATAAATGAACTTGGATTCACCTATAGCCCACTCAATGTCAAAAAAGATAAAGACGTGAACTAATTTGTGACAAAATGAGAGTTTTCAACTCTCAGTGTAAGAACTGCTTGTAAACATTTTATTAAATCAGAAAAGGCTTCAAGGAAATCAAAAGTAATTTGAGATCAACGTGAATTTTTTTTTACACAATCTGATCTCAAAGGTTTTATGAATGATTGAAGTGTTTGAAAAAGGATGCACATGCACTCTTCCTGTTCTAGAGGGATCTTGCAGCCAGAAAGCCAAACGTGTCCTGGACTGCATCCAGAGCCCTGTGGACAGCTGGGGAGAGAGGGGATTCTACCCCTCTGCTCTGCTCTGTTCAGACCCCACCTGCAGGGCTGCATCCAGCTCTGGGCTCCCAGTGCAAGAAGGACAGGGATGGACCTGTTGGAGCAAGTCCAGAGCAGGTACATCAAGATGATTAGAGGGATGGAGCAGCTCTCCCATGAGAAAAGGCTGAGAGAGAATACAAGGTTCCAGGAAGACCTTATTGCAGCCTTACAGCATCTACAGGGGTCTCATAAAAGAGATGGGTAGAAATATTTCAGCAGACTCTGTTGCAAAGGTTAATGGCTTTAAACTAAAGCAAGGTAGATTCAGGCTACATGTAAGTTTAACAATGAGGGTGGCGCAGGTTCTCAGAGAGGTGATAGATGCCTTCACTCTAGCAACATTGAAAGTCAGACTGGATAGGGCTCTGAGCAACCTGATCTAGTTGAAGATGTCCCTGCTTATTGCAGGGGGATTATTCTAGATAAACTTTAAAGGTTCCTTTCAACCCAAACTCTTCTGTGAGCTATCCCATTTACTGTTGGATTATATAAAAATATCTTATTCTCTGAGGTCAGTTGCTGATGAGACAGCACAGACCTAAGCATTTCTACCTTAATGTTACTTTTCTTCAAGTCTAAATAGGAAGAATTTGGATACTACAGAAATGTCTTTCTGAGAAATTTGTGAATTATACACAATAGGACTGGAAGTGATTATAACCCTTCTGGAAAAAATAGGTTAATGAGAAACTACAGAACAAGTTATATAAAACTGTAGAAGAGTAAAGATTTTTTTTTTTATGCAATGAAGCTGCAATTGCGATGAAAGAAATTCATCTTTAGGAGAAATTTAATGAGAAAAACAGTGGCACTAATACTTTGTTAAGGCTATAACTGCATGGTGTAATGACCACTGTGTAAAGTACATTTTAAATTGAATGTGCTGGTTAAGATCCACATGGTATAGGAATTGTTACACGGTGTAAGAGAAAAAATAGGAATTTCAGAATACCAAAACCAGTGAAACTTGTGTAAAAGAGGAAACAATATAGAAGTTAAAATAGATTCATAAGCATATTATTGCTGAGACTATCTGGATTACATATTAATGGAGTAGCATAATGACTCAAAATTCTGGCTTTTAATGAGAAAATAGATTAAATCATATAAAATTCCATCTGCCCAACCAGAATAAGTATTTTCCAAGAATCATCCTCAATTTTCAATATTGCTTGGGCATTTTCAACTGTAGATCTTATGTGCTTTAAAGATGTAGCTTGAAAGATATTTTCCTCTGAGACAGCCCTGAATCATCAAATTAATGTAAAGATCAGCAGGTTCAAGTCATGGAATTGGACATTTGGGGTGATTAAAAAGACAACTGCTGATGTGCAGTAATTACTTACACTTTGTGAATTGCATCTTGTGTAGGCCATTTGTGAAGTTACCCAAACTGTTTAAGCACCTTTTTTTAGTGAACTTTCCAATTTGTACAAGCAAAAGTTTTTCACAACTGAATAAAAAGAACAGAACACTTGCATCTGCATATGAACAGATGAAAGAGGAATCTGGAAGGATAATGCTTGGCATAGTTATAAACTCATGGATGATAAAGCTGTAGTGGTGAGGATATCACAACATGAGATACAGCCAACCGCCAAAGCAGTGGAATAAGACACTCGGTAAAATTTTATGTTATAAACAAAAAGAAAGTGTATGAGAACATGAGGAGGGTATAAAACAAAGGATGGTAAAAAAAGTTAAGGCCTCGGTGCTTTGTAAGAGTAGTAGACGTACATTTTTTTCTCCACCTGAATAAAATGTCACAATAGATCATGAGGTCCCGAATACTGTGTTGGATTCCAGACAAACTCACAAAACTGTCATCATAAGTATTTCCCTCACACATATACAGGCAGAGTATTTGCAACATATTTAGGAGTGATTGCAAATAAAACATCGGCAAAAATACAGAACCTGAGTTCACTGGACTAAGACAGAAAAGCAAGTATAGAAAATTGGTTAATCATTTCCCTTACTGGAATTACATATGCAAGCTTGAACAGCAGAAGACATTCCTCTTATCTAAAATCTGATTTGTAGAAAGAGAAGTAGATCTTTCTCTTTTCATTATGATTTTAATTTTATACTTCCAACTCTACGTGTAGTATGCATGCCCCCTAAGACCCTCTGTCATGTGCTTGTCTTTTAAACACTAATTCAAACCAATGTAAAATGCTGGTCCAGGGGAGCCTTCTGTATCATTGCTTTCACCATAATATAAATTCTCATGTACGTATTTGTATATGAACATGTATCTTGTGATTAATAGGCCAGAAATGGACCAGAAACTACCAGAAGTAGTTATTAGATATTAAAAATTATGGATAACAAATACTAAAATACTAATGAATAGCCTAGTAACTAAACCTAGTTGAAGACTGGCCTTGTATGAGATCAACATTTTGGAAGAAGGAATTTTCCATCTACTAATTGTTGTATATTATTGTTTCAAGCAACAAAATAATTCATACAAAGCAACCCATTCATGAATAGAGGAGAACTCACTAAATAAAATATTTTTAAATGATCATTTAGCTCACTCATATTTGATTGTCTTCTTGGATTTCTTATTTGGAAATACTGTTTAATGAATTTTTATCATTACCACTTTGTGGTGATTAAATACCATAATCCTCTTATTCGTGCAGATCCTTAGTGCTCCCCACTTCTATTAAAAGCAGGGTTCTAATGAACCTCATGAGGTGTCACTAGGAAATTACCACTTACAGTCTGAAATGAAGCTCAGTTCCAAGCCATTTGCATTTATGCACTAAAACTAAATTATTAATGTGGATTTTTACACATTTTTAGGTTTAATTTTTCAGTCTAATGAAACCATAAATTTCAAGCTTTCAAAAATATTCCTATCTCTTATTTAATTCAATATGTAATTGAGAACATGCTTTTGCTACAGATGGAGAGGCCTTTTCAAATTTGAATTAATTTGGTGTTTTGCTGAGTTAGTAGATTAAGTGCTACAGATTGCCTGATGTTCACTACACTAAATCTTAGCTTCCAGATTAATTGAATGAAATTTTGGAAATTCACAAGGTCAAAAATATTTTTTGCAAAGGTGATAACTATATTTTCTGCCCTTATTGAATGACTCCCACGAAGTGGTAACAGCTGGGAACAGTCAAATGCAACAAAAGTGAAACTCCAAGTTCATTTGCATATTCATTTTATACAATGTATTCAGGAATAATACACCATTTTAAAGAAGTGGATATGTTATATTTAGCTAGTGGTACAGACACCCTAAGCAAAAAGTTTACAACCAGTTTATCCTTAAAGTTCAAGGTAATGTACCAAGTTGTGAACACCAGACTGACACACTGTTTTCAGTGAGAGACTTTTGGGGGGGAAATAAAAGAATTCTAAACCAAAAAGTACTTTACAAATAGCCACACACGTAATTTTCCTTTTTTAAAGTTCAGTGCAATTTTCTCAAATCTTGCACAAGTAGATCTGTCACTCATATATCTCTCAGTGAAATGAATGACTGCCAAGATGGGGGAAAATATCCCAAGCACTAATAATCCCACACTCTTTCTACAGCAGTATTCAGCATTGTTGAAGAATGCTATTTTCTCTGCCTTATATGAGTATTCCTCTAGTCTTCTGCTCCTCTGAGCTAGGAAGGGTAAGTATATTTCATTACCTTGCCTGTCTCAGCTTCCTCCACCAGTTTCTACTGACATGTTTGGTTGAACATGATGAGAGATATAAAAGTGTTTCCTGTTTCATGGTGTCACTCATAAATGCCTGCCTCTGTAGTACACCTACCACTACACAAAGTATATACTTTAGGGCTGTTTTATCTATCACTATTCAGAGAACAACTTACAAATCTTTATACTAATGTATTACAGTATTTATTTCACAAAGCAATTGCTTGATATTCAGTACTGTTGATAGTATAGGGTTAAAGTGGCCCGAGAACAGGACATCGGCTCCACTGTAACCAGGATGTTATTCCATGCTATTGTTTTAACCAAATAAAGTATAACTTTGCTTAGGTAAACGGGGAGAAGGGTGATTCTGGATAGAGCACATAGGTCTTAAGAATAAAGTTAGGTCTGGAGGATCTGTGCCTGTATAATCATCAGTATGATAAATTATATTATTGTTGATTGTATTATTAGTTTGATAACTAAATATGATTATTTTCTCAAACCAAAATCTTAAGCAAGAATCATGAAGACCATTGTTACTTGGGTAGAATCAACGGAACAATGAGGTTTAATGATTAACATGAATCCTTATGTAACAAGAAAGGTATAAACTGTATCCATTTTGAACTCCAACACCTGGCTTCCAGAACTCCCAATAAAGCACCACACGCAATTCTGTGATTGTGTGTTTTTCCTACACTAACACTGTCATATTTTGCCTGTGACAGAAGAGAGGAGCTATCATTGAGAAAATGTTAAAAGATTAATTGCTATATCCAGTTACAAAACCTACAAAGAAAAAGTGTCTCCAAAATGCTCATACTTATAATTGCAGTTAAATAATAATAATAATAATAATAATAATAATAATTGCCCTTGATAATTACAATTAAAATACACAAATCCCCTGATTCAAATTTTCTAGTCATGGGGGTATAAAACTCAGGGCAATACCTCATTTTTGCTCCATAGTATCTGTGACAAGCTATAATGCATCACTGACAATCTAGTGATTCATGAAATGAAAACTCCTTCCTGTTTACAGCAATGCAACATTCCCTGGGGGTTCTTCACAAAACACCTGTCCAGTTGTGCAGCATGCAAAGCATGAGACATTTGCTATCTTATGAAATTTTCGTATTTCTTTTTTTCCTTTTTTCAGAAGCACTAGCCTTAGAGAAATTTCAGTATCTATTTCAAAATCTGTCACCAGAATTTAAATATTCTCTCAGTGGGTGGAAACAGCAGACTGATAACCTCGCCACTGGTGTTCTCTGCAACTCAGTGAAAGACATGCAGCATCACACTTAATTCAAAAGGTTGCTTTGCATGTATTTCACCAACCCCTCCAGATTTTCTTTAAATAAAACCTCTTTTACCTTTGGCAGAACTACACTTCTGAAGCACGGATCACACATATAAAACTAAAAGCATACTAGCTGATCCTAACCCAGAGAATTCAGAGACCTACTTGGCTTCCCATAGGCAGCATGGAAAGAAATTAGCCACCTGCTGATAATAATCCTAATGCACTATCCATGAGGCAAAAGTGAGGAAAGCAGTCTGGAGCAAACCTATGGAGAATTATAAATCCATGCACATATCTAACTTCCTACCCTGCCTTCAAGTGTGGTGCCTGTGTTCACTTTGAATAAAATCGCTACTCCGTGCTGAGTCTCTGGTGAATTTCTTCTGACTGAGGAGATGCTACAGGACAGTATCCTGCAGCTCCACCAGGCACACCCAGAAGGTGGGACCATATCACAATACTGCATCACTCACAGATTGGGTGGCAGTTGCCGGTGCATTTATCTCATTTGGGAAACACTTATTAGATTTGGTTCCTCAAGCTACTGCAGTCCTGCTCTGGGCATGCTTTGGATAATTGATGGGTGTCATTCTTCAGAGGGGAGCAGTTTTGGACCTGCATGCAGAGCATACCAGGGCTCATGCACACTCCAGGTCAGAAAATGATACCTCACAAATGGAAGCAACAGTGAGCAATTTTTATTTTAGGAGGTTAGCACATGCATAAACTCCTTTGGATGTTTTGGCCTCTTGCTAGGTTCTGTACTGTCTAGAGGAGCTGAATTGTTGTACAGTTGAACAATTAAGTGCTATATGCACTGTATAAATTATGTCCTCCATATGCTGTATAGCTGACCAACTCTCATAGCTCATTAAAAAATAGAAAGAGTTAATTAAAGTTTCTGCCCACTTTTCATTCCTAGGGAGTGTTCTCTCATCAGTGCTTGAATAACTAACTGAATTTGGGAGCAGTTTTACTTCTGAAAACTGTAGAGATGCAACAATTGCAAATAAATTATATTAGACACTATTGTTTTGATCCAGCTCAAGAGCTCTTGCATTGTTTCACTGCAAATAGTTGAGAATTCATTCTTCAATGCAATGGGACTACTCTTCATAATTGTGACAGTACTTGGCCCAAAGGGACAAATTTCTGGTAAAAACATTATTTCCCTGAAAACTAAAATTCATGTTTCTTTAAAACAGAAAGAAGTATCAGCATATTTGTACCATGACAGCCTGTCTCAGAGCTACCTATATTCCATGGACAGTAAATTAAAATATTGGAATTTAGTCAAAGACAGATAAATTTCTCTTCCACATTTGTAATAATGCACAGTATGGAAGATGATCAATAATGCAACACGAATTGCTTTAGCTCCCCCCACAGAGACATATTTGAACATTTCAATTAATCTGTTTCATTGCACAAAGCACAAAACCACTCTCTTCCCAAAGCATGAGCTGCTACATCAGCTTTGTGGTGAGAAGTATCTCTAAACCCAAAATAACATTCAAACCAAAGCTGTAATTGAGGTTAGAATTTGGGTGAGTAATTATATCTAGATTTAAAATTATGTGACAACTTTCTTACTCTAAGGAAATCCAACTTTGAGTTTCATTTCACAGAGTTATATACTTAAACAAAATATTTTATAAAGGACTGCACTGATTTTCTTTTGGCATAACTGAAAACTTATTATTGTAAGGACCTTAGGCACAGGTAAAATGCTGATGGGACTGATGAAAGCAACACTTAAAGAAGATCCTACACTTCCCAGAGCTTAAAACATGTAATTTATAAATGTATTCAATAATTTTAAGTTATTAAAAAAATCTACTGAAATTTGGTGTGCTATACACAAACACAAATTATTTGGACTTTTTGAAAAAAATTAGCAATTAACACGTGTTTTAGAATTTCCTACAGAAGAAACAACTATGCTTGGTCCAGGAACTTGCTATGAGTTTTCTAAGTATTCAGCCCATGCTGTAACTAGGAAGAGGGTAAAGGCTTGTTGTTGGTATGAGTTGGTATCATGAGAAATATGATATTCAGTTTTCTCTTTTTCATAACTTTGGTAATCTCTTATAAAATATATCGACTCACAGTGCAGACAGTGGCTATCACAGGAACTTTTTTTATCACCTAAATAATTATTCTTTTATACATTACAGAAATCTTCACTTGTAACTTTACCTTAGAGAAAATATATGTTAGAAAAGTCAATAATCATGAGAATAAGCTACAAAAACTCTGCTGAAGGAGTGCCATTGACTAGTTTGGAAGGGAGAAAGAGAAAACACCTACCTGGCTTGCCAGTGATGAGCAAGAGGATTTTGTGCCTACACTTGAGGAAATGATCAATAATGGGATCCTTTAATTTGTTTCAGGAGCTGTTGTGACTGCAAAGAACCACCTGAAATGTTTCTGTATTAATGAAAGAGTGAGCAACAAACAAGACAAGCTGGAAGCTTCTGGCCAGTCCCAGATATTTCATATCACTTGCTTAAGTGAAACCTGATGGGTGAATCCTGTGATCAGAGTGCCCTGTTGGATTGTTACAGGCTCTTCTGGAGAGAAGGAACACACAGGACAGAACATGGACAGGCATAGCACTGTGTGTAATGGAAGGGATGGAGCTCACAGTAGGCATTGGCACAGTTGAGAGCCTCTGGGTAAAACTCAAGGGGCAAATGAATAATGTGGATGTCACAGTGGTAGTCTACTACAGCTCTCCAATTCAGGATGATGATGTAAAAAAAATATTTTTTGAGGAATCAAGAGACACTTCCAAGTCAATGGCTCTTGTCCTTATGGGGGACATCAGGTTGTCAGAAATCAACTGGGAGCATCACACAGCTGGTACATCTTGGGGCAGAAGATTCCTAAAAAAATCTGCCACGCGTGCAGTGTAATGTTTCTGAATCTTTTGTGGCAGTGTTTTTGTAGCATTCTGAAAATAGCTCACCTTGTAGAAGCTAAATCATTCCTTTTGGTCACTGCAATACCACTTTATCACCTTGAATAAGTGTTTTCTGATCCTGTATCTGTAAGTTACACTGTTCCCATGGGCTTTTCTATGGATTTCTTGCTGTTATGGTGTAAGTTATTTTTCTAAATAGAAACTGAGAAACATTATTTATTTATTTTGGGGTTAGAAAATCCAAACCATGTCTTAACTCTGCAGAGAAAGGCTAGCAAAATGAATAGCCAAGAATACGTGTAAAATAACTACAATGACACTGAAAGCTTAGAAAGTACTGTATAGGAAATTATAGTTCAGCATAAAAGATTCAGAATCCTACACTAAGCTTCTTTTCCCTTAGGTTTGGATTATGTAAGATCAAACTCAGTCATTATATAAGCATATGGAAGTCAGTAATACTTTCAATAAGAATTTCACTTCCATTCTGGCTAGATGAGGCTTATTATCTTTAAGAATTAGCAGAAGTTTACTATAGATGGAATCAGCCAGCTCAGATAACTTTTAATTTTGTTTTTCTTTTAGACTAGCCTGTTTCTAAAGAAAATGTCTATTGTAATATGCCTAGAACCAAGTTATTATTATTGTTGTTATTGTTACTATTATTATCATCTGTACAATATTTGGATGCGTTTCTCATTGTTCCTTATTTTGTTGTAACTATACAAATATCTGTACAGATGTGGTTAAAATCAAAATACTTTAATTTATAACAGATTAAGGTGTTGAGCTCAATATGAATCAATCTTAGATCTGTGAAATTTGTAGCACTGCAATATATATGATGATACCATAAACAATTACTGTTTCAGAAACCTTAACAGCGTAATATTTGTCCACCTATTCATCACCACAACTACTAAAAAGGTATTTCCAAAACATTTCTTTGTAGTAAAAATATTATCGAAGTACTCAAAACAGCTCTACCTAGAAAAGGGGATAATTCCTCAGGAACCTTATCTTGGACCTTCTGTCTTTTCCAAATTGTAAAAATTCTCACACTTATTGCATATTCCAGAAAAATGCATGCTCAGGCCTACAAAAACACACACACACTGCATCCAAGGAAAAAACTTGATTTGAAGAGGGATACCGCGTGAATTCTTTCATTAGATTACTTTTTCCTAAGTTAACATCAAGACTGTTTCCACATGACAAGACCAACACTGAAAAACATCTACGAATTTCAGTTTCAGATGAGACAATGCTAAACACAGAAACATTCATCATCCTACACAGAGTCAAGGATAAAAAGATGTGCCAGCTACTGCACATTTGCCTACTGAGCAGAAGTTTGCAATTTATAAACAATTATAAATAAATTCATTTGTTTTAAACAATGTTTGCTATAAGCACAAAGCAGAGATGTTAACAGTGTTAAGGTCTATGAGCTACTAATTGAACCACTGACAGCTCTACTTGTAGGGAAAAAAAAATCACAAAAACAAATGGAAAATATTTATCTATATACATGCAGTGGTTCAGCTTTACCAAGGGTGCAGTTTCGGCCAGCCCTGCCGCCACTACAACCCGGGGGCCACTTTGCCAGAGGCGTGAGCAAACCCGACCACGGTGCGGATAGTGCGCAGAATAGAGAGGCGGGACTCTCAGGGTGTGCAACCAAGGGGATGCGTGTTCCCCAAGGCAGTGCTCCGAGAGAGACACTGGCCTCGAGATGGCACGGCTCTTTATTGAGTGGGTTACAGGGGTGGGATTGAGTGGGACCAATCAACGTATAATGAGGGAATGCACAACTTTTGAACCAATAATAAGTAACTTGGGGAGGAGGAATACATGATGAGGGGGTGGGGAAGTTATATAACTTAAAGATTGACATATAACAGAAAACTGGTAAACAACTATTATGGGATAGGGTAACCAGGACAACCAAGGTTTTGGCGGGAAAGTCTGAGGGAAGGAGAGAAGGAGAGGGAAGGAGAGGCCATCTTAAACAATAGTAATAATTACAAAATTATAAAACACAAATTATAAAACCAAACTGGAGCAGTAAAAACCCAATTGGAATTGAATTCAAGCACCACCACATATATACATTGTTGTTGCCTAAAGACCATTCCACCAAATGGACACTTCTCTCCAGTTATGACTAGCCCATTCCCTTTCACAGCTTCTGTCATGTATTACATCAGACAAAGGTGGCTGTTTTCCTCTGATGAGACTATGATAGAACAATAGGACCACACTGCAATTTTTTTGAAAACTCCATCTTCTTGTTACTTTTTATCATTTTGAGAATAAAGTTGTATCCCCATATATGGAACTAAAATTAGTGCAGATCATTTGATTTTCGCGCTGCACTGGTGTTACTGCAGTGGCTACAAAAGCGTAAAAAATATTTGTAAAGACACAGATATTGGAAAACGTGCTTTTGTGAGAAAGTGCATAGGACAGAAAATATTGGCTTATTTGAGGGATTTCATAAAGAACTGCCCATGGATGATTTTATAAATCTGTCTCTAGGGATTTACAATCTTTATCCTCCCTTTCCTTCTATCCTCCACTTCAGAATAAACTCTTAAGGCCTCTAACTATTCCACTTCCACACCACTTTGCTCTCTCCTTTTCAGAAACATGATATACTACAGCTCAAATGCAACCCTTCTGTTATTTGGGTTTGGGTAGAGAGCCCAGACATATTGCAAAATGAAACAAACAAAATATTGACTGAGTGTTGGCTTGGTTTTTTCCAGTATTTTTTAATGCAATTGAGAACAAACTGTACACCTTGGCACACAGAGTAAGAAGCTGCAAACACCTGGTTCATCCCCTGCTACTCCCTAACTGGGAGTGCTCTGTAAGTGCTTCCTAGAATACAGTACAGCATGTTTCTAAAAATAACCAAGAATGGCACAGAAACAAAAGGCTTCACCCAAAACACTTGGAGTCAGTGAAAAGTCCCTCAGCAACTCTAGTTCTTGTATCACACCACTAAAGATCTATCTACACCAAGCAATATATTTATCTAGCATCTAGCACAATCCCATTTGCAGTAACAATAGCTCAAATAACTACTTAAATATCCAAGGTGAAAGTAATGCTTCAAAAATTTTAATTCTAACTATAATTAAAATTGCGTTATATGCGACAGTATAATTTACTAATGGTTAATATATATTTCTGTCACTGTAAAAGCTTTCAGATCATTTATCACTTTTGAATAGAGGATGTCCAATACAAAATGGCAGATAATCACTTGTGTATCATCTCATTAATTTGGTATCAATAACTGAATACAGGAAAAGGCAGAGATGAGTGCAAACTCTGCCATGGCAATAAGGAAAATAGAATTATATTGTCTTCTGGTTTAATATTTGATTTATCAGCTTTGCTGATTCCTTTTATTTTTGGCTTAAATAGTCAAGGAAGTGTGATGAAGAGCAGTGCAATACAAGGCATCACCTTGTTTTTTATCAAAGGATGCACAAGGAGCACAAGGAAGGTATGACCAACCTCTGGCAACCCGTGTTCTCTAATTTACATTCTCTAGCACTAGCAATATTTGCTTAGTTTTAGTTATATATTATCATGATATAGTAGGGTAAAACACAACAGGAAAAGCCAAATTTTCCTGGATCCTTTTATTTCTATTTTTTTCCCCCGTTTATGTGTGTGTGTGCCAGGAAGAATGCCTGCAAATTAGAACACAAACACAATATGTCACTGTCTTTAATTATTGTCCTTGTTGAAATCGTAAAATGGCATTGCTAACATCTTTGGATTTTGAAGTGCACTTTTTTTGTTTAGTTGTAAAGTGTGTTTTTTAAATATCCATAAAAGATCTCTTTATTTTGTCTATGTGTGCAGGCGGGTGCCTGGATGACTCCAGTGCCTTTGCAGAAAGTCCACATTTTCTGATGGACAGTGTCAGATTTATGCCTCTAGAGACATCAAATTGTATTTTAAGGTGGTGATTTTTCTCTATTGTCTGCAGATAAATCAGAATAACATAAAATTAGTTTCCTAAAATACTGTAATTTAAGAATTTTAAAGTGTTATGGGGGCAAAAAAGAGGGAAAAAAAGAGGAGGAAAAGGAGCAAACTTTGTTATTGAACAAATTGTACAAACTACATGTGGGTACTATTTTCCAAAGGGCAATCTTAGGTAGGCAGCAGATGTTCAGCCATTCAGGCTGGGCTATACAGATGAAAAAATGTAACTTTCCAAAGACAATTTAGCACTTGGGCATCATTCTGCTCTTGAAATATGCCTGTAATCCTCAATGGAAAATGAATACTTAGTCAATGACCTTTTAAAAATCTCTTCCTGCAATATATGCTGCCTTTACTGTTCTCCTCGTGATATTAGGTGGAAATATCTTCTGACCTAATAGCTTTCCTCTGCAAATGCTGATTCAGCAAAATGGAATCAGCTGATTTCCAGTTTTTGAGTCAATGCTGACAGACTGGACAGTGCCCAGGCAGAAAGGGACCTGGGGGTTCTGGTGACAGCAGATGAACATGAGCCAGGGTGTGCCCAGGTGGCCAAGAGGGCCAATGGCATCCTGGCCTGGATCAGGAATGGTGTGGCCAGCAGGAGCAGGGAGGTCACTCTTGCCCTGTACTCAGCACTGGTGAGGCCACACCTTGAGTGCTGTGTCCAGTTCTGGGCCCCTCAGTTTAAGAAGGACGTTTTGATGCTTGAGCCCATCCAGAGGAGGCAATGAGGCTGCTGAGGGGCTTGGAACACAAGGAGTGACTGAGGGAGCTGGGGTTGTTTAGCCTGGAGAAAAAGAGACTCAGAAGTGACCTTATCACTTTCTACAGCACCTGAAAGGTGGTTGTAGCCAGGTGGGCGTTGGTCGTTTCTCCAGGCAGCAACTGACAGAATTAAAGGACATAGTCCTAAGCTGTGCCAAGGGAAATGCAGGTTAGATATTAGGAAAAAGTTTTTTATGGAAAGAGTGATAAAGTCCTGGAATTGTCTGCCTGGGGAGGTGGTGGAATCACCATCCCTGGATGTGTTTAAAGAAAGACTGGATGTGGCACTCAGTGCCATAGTCTAGTTGAGGTGTTAGGGCTGGGTTGGACTCAATGATCTTGAAGTACTTTTCCAACCTAGTGATTCTGTGTGATTCTATGTGTGACTTCTTGCCAGTCATTAACCTTCTCGTGCTAGGAACAGTTCCAAAACATGGAGCTCCTTGACTTCATGGAGTGCCAACAACTTCTTTCTTGGTGTTTTGGGGAGACATGATTTCCAGTGTTTCCCACCCTCTGCCAAACAGGAGAAGCAGCAGATGCTGTGAAGAACTGACCTGCCCACCTTCATGGCTCCCAGCCACACCATTTGGCTCATCAGCTGCTCAGGTAGCAGCAGCCTGCAGAAGCAAACTCTGAACCCCAGGGCACATGAAGCTGCCTTATGAGAGGTTTTAATGCCCAAGTAGCTGCAGATATAGAAAGCCTGGTAACCTTGATGATACCAGGTTTGTCACAGCTTGTTTATGTGTAATGTGATCTGCTGAGGGACCTGACTTGCTGCTTACCTACTGCTTGGCTTTGTAATGGGATGTCAGTGTCCGATAAAATGAGACATTGGGATGATCCACTCTTAAAACCAAACCTCATGTTTCTATCTTACAAATGGTCTGTAGTAAAGCTAAAAGAAAATCACAAATTACAGATCTGTTTATATGCATGCCTTGTGGATCAGTTTTATGAGACTAGAGCTATAAACTGTTATAACAGGTAAAAGTTTTGCGAGCAGTGAGAAGCTCATTTCAGGCAGAAAAAAACTTTTTAAGGATGACAATGCAATTACAGGCACAGGGAAGTCCTCAGAGAAGGTATTGGTTTTGTCTGCAAGAGGCCATAGGGAACATGAAAAGTATAAGTGTTCTCAGCCACAGCAGTGTCTGCACTATGGCTAGATGAAAAGTTTTGAATAAAAGCAGGACAAGTACGACAGTCTTTAACAAAAGGAAAAGAGTGTGAGGACTCTGCTGTGCCTAGTTTTGAAACCCAGCATTCAGCAGACAGGGTGCTCTTAGATATCTCAGCTACAAGTTTACTTTAAAGGTCAGTATAACTAGACATTAGGCATTCAGGATAAAGCTCTTCCAACAAGGATTAATTAACTGGGTTTCTGAGATGGTGACTGAGTGCCCTTTTAGCAGTAAATTCCAAACAAGTCAACTGTCAATGTCTTAGCAAGAAATTCCAAAGCAAGCCCTAGATGTCAGTTTGTTTTAGGTTCCCAGCTCCTGGGTTAATTGGTTCCTGGTGTTCTCAGGCAGCCTGGTAGCCTTGCAGTTTAGGGCGCAAGCTATTGTCATTCACTGCAGGCATTTCCAGCAAAGTAAAAGATTCTACATCAGTTGTTAGAATATCTGGAAAGTACACGGGAGACAATGTGGTCTATGAGCTGACCTTTTGTTCAGATTTGTAATTTAAAAAACCAAAATCAACAAAAGCCACCAAACCAAAACAGATATCTTGACAATAAATATTTGCATTTTTCATTAAGCTCTATTTCCCATCACTTCAAAAAGTTACATACTTACTCAAAGCAATATGTAGTTCAGTCTACATATTAGTGATAAAAATACTTAGTGATAAATTCTTAAAAAATGAAGCTTATAGGAAAATCTGGAGTGTCTAAATTCACAGAGCACATTTTACAATTTTACTAAGTTTCAGTGCTTGCCTGTTGCAAGTGATTAGACAAGGGACATCATCTACAGCCTCTGCCCCCAAACGGATACAAGTTGGATAAAAAGCTTAGCATCATTCATTATTTGTCAGCCTAACTCAAGACTCCATGGCCAACCACTCCTGGGGAGACTAATCCAAAGCCACAGAGAGAAAACACAATATTACCTCTTGCTTGGTTTTTCACAAAGCTTTTTTAGTGTGTAGTGAGCAGAAACCCACAGAGCCCTCACAAACCCAGGAAAGAGAAGGAGATACAATTTGAGAAGCGGAGTGGGATATGATGAGACTTGAGCTTGGGAGCCATTCCACAGTCTGCAGAGGTATAACTGTGTAGGAAATATAAATTACTTGTCAACTTTGTGTTTAACATTTCTTAAAGGAAATATTCCTGGTGACAACGATGTGCTCTTCCTCTCTCTCTCTCTCTATGTATGCATACGCATAAATAAAACCCTGGCAAATTCTGGTGGCAGCTGGGACTAGAGATCTGATATTACTTTTATACTGCAGATACAGTGGTAGATAATGTACAGTCTGTTTACATTTCATCAAAGATGGCAGATTAAAAATAACAGCACAGCACTCTGATTTAGGAAAGTGATATGTAGCTACCCAAATCAACAAAACTAATCACACACACACACCTGTCTCTTCCCATTTTCAGTAGTCACAAACAGTAGCAAGGAATCCTCTGCTCTATGTCTTCCTATTTTTCTCAGCAGTGATTTGTTCAGAAAGATTCTGAACTGGCTGTATAAATGTGACCTATATAGTCTGTAATAACAAGATAGTGTCAACCCCAAAACGAAGACACTAATTGCATGTTTCCTACAATTCAATTAATAAGAAAATATATTTATGTCAACATGATTTTGAGCAGAGAAAATGTTGTTGGATCTGCATACATTGTATCTTTTCACTGTTTCTGACATATAGTCCACAAGCAAACTTGGGAGCAAAAAGTCTGTTCCCCAGGATTTTGCACAGACGACCATCCATGCTTGCTTTCTTTCCCCCACCCTAGGTGACTGGATTAATACAGGAAATATAAGTTGGTTACCTTTTCTGACAATTCCAGTACTTGCTTCTGGCTTCTTCCACTTTTCTAGCAGTTGACAACCTCTGAGTCACAGCTCTGGTGCTTTTATATTCAATAACTTGGCATAAATGTCACTTCAGCATGTTTTCAAAGGTGTTTGGAAGCTCCAAATGCCTTTTAGTTAGAATTAGGAATTAAAAATTTCTGTTACATGAAAGATTTCTGAAAGATACAACATTAGTTTCTGTTCTCACAGACAAAAGCAGGTTATTTCAAAGTTTATCTTTGAGGATGAGAAAAAGAAGAGAAAATTACATTTTAGGTTAGGTTACAGCTACTGAATAAACTATTAAACCATATCTTCAATGGATTGAGGAAGCTTAAGTGAGGTTGAATAAGCAACCATCTTTTCCAGAAGTTCAATCCTCTCCTCAATCAACCAGACATTTTAATTCTGCACCAGCTACAAACCTAATTAAATGGCATGGTGTTATATACATAGATACTACATTTATAAAATATTTATTAACAAAAATCAGTCCTCAGAATATTGTTAGAATACAGAATACAGAATGTGAATTCATAGCACAACACTAAAAGAAATAAAGAAGAACCCTTGCAGTGGCCCTAAATTTCCAAGTGGTTCCTGCAGTTAAGGACTGAATTTGGCTTGTAGATTTAATTACTGCTTTAGAATTTATTGTTAAGAACAGCTAAATAAAAAAAGTCATTAACAGTATAAAACTCCAAATGCATTGGTTTGTACCACCAGAAATAAAATACTCATGAGAGTGTTCTGCCTAAGGAAAGAACAGTGACAACAAAAAAATTATTTTGAGCTGCAAGAGAAAAAGCAAATTTCAGTAATTTCCAAATAATTCCCTTATTGTTCATCACCTTGTTAACTGAAAAAGGATTTTATATAGGTTATCAAAGTAAACTGTTCCAATTGGTGAGTGTATTTTAGCATTTACTAAAACTATAACACAAAGTATAGCCTGCTTTGCAATATATAACCTGGTTTGCTCTTTAACATTGCCGAGACTCTATGAAGACAGAAAGGTGAATCTGATGTCATTTGCCTTTGAAAAAAAAAAACATTTCAAGGGGTACAAATTCCACAGCCATCTTTGTGCCACACAGTAGTTTTCTTTACATGATATTAAGAGGTAATGGACTAAACTTCTTTTACAGGGACATAAAAATAGTGCAAAGATAACAAGGGCCAGATATTTTACAACTGATACACAACAAAATGAATCTTGAACTGTATTCTTGTTGTTACAAGTCCCTGGGACGCATTTTTACTTTTGATTTATAACTCCTTTTGTAGAGTGACACTTCTCTTAGAGTAGCCCTACAAAGGAGTAGATGATTTTGGATGTGTCTATTTTTCTTCGTACACTATTTTCTAAACTTCAATATATCCTACAGAGTAAGCTGATGTTCCAAGAGCTAAATCCAAAAGTACTTGTGGACTTCACCTGATTAACCATGAAATCTCTTTATTTTCTCTCTGGTTATAACATCAGCCCAAAGTATCTTGTGGCTTAAATAAAAAGAGAATGTTGCAACAATATTTCGTGTACATTTCTGTCTTGGAAATAGAAATGTGAATCTAAATTAGACATTCAATATTAAGACTAAACTTTTTTAACTTTAAAACCGGGTTTAAAAAATCAAATGCAAAAAGGTTTTGGTGAAATAAACCCAGAAAAATCAAAATACATTGGGATTCTTTGCAACCATACTAAGTGTCCTTTTATGAGATTCATGGAAGCAGCAGTAGGTAACCAAATTTCAAGAGAGGAAAAACAAACAAAGCAAATTTTTTTATGTATGTGGAAATTCTTCTGGGAATAAACATTCACAACAGACAAAAATAATGGAACGTCTATACAGATTCATGCAAATGTCTCTTATGAAAGCAGACATTTAGAAACAGTTAAAAATCATAAAAATATATTTTTCAAACTTGACACCATATTAAACAATTTACTCATTCTCCCTGGCTTCCTCTTCTATGGCTTCAGAGAAGCCAGTTCAAGAGAGGTCACTGGTTCAAACACAGCAAAAGTTTTTAGAATACACATCCTCTTGGAAAATCTCATTTTGATTAACACTGCTTAATCTTGCAATGTTTACTAGCAATGAAAGAAATATCTTAAAATTTTATTCAACATTCTTTATCCATCTCCTAGATGCTGTACCATACAAACATGCAGCTAAAAAACAATTGCATCCCTTATATTCAATATAAAAAATATTCTGCTTAAACAATTTCCTGTGTTCAGCCTAGCACACAAATGCTACTGAAGTCATATCACATGAGGCTTTTAGCAGCCTTGTCTGTAAAAGCTGATGGAATTCCATGATCTGGAATTGATAATACCACATCCCTGAGAAAGGACAGCCTCCAACAGTCAGAGCAGAATTTCTAGTCCCCTAAAACTCAAATTGCAGTAGTTACACACCACCATCTCATGGGTTTGGAGAAAAAGGCAGGTAGCTAATTTTGAAGCATATGCAGCACTTTAACCTTCAGCATTTTTAGTGTGTATCTACTTCAATGAATGCTATGTTCTAGTTCCTTTTTTAAAAGGAGACATCTAGCTTTTTAAAAAGGCATTATATGCTCATTCATGCCAGCCTGGGCATGATAAGTCATTGCTGTGGAAGGATGGAGAGAGCTGAGGATAATATTTCTTTACTTCTAAACAGAATCATTTCCCATGACCTGTAGAAAGACTTAAGGCTGTCATGAATCAGAAGTTACTCCTTTTACAGATTACAATTTCCAGTAATAATCTTTAGAAAGGTTCAACTTTGCAGGTGAGTACAAGTTTAAACTTGACGAATACATGTTATCCATAACAGGCCATGAGGTTTTTAAATTATAACTTGACAATAATAGAATGGTAGTAGATAAAAATGTGCACAATTTAAAAGAAAACAACAACAACAACAAAACAACAACAACAAAAAAAACCACCAGCAATTTATTATTATTTTATATATTAAAATCCTTACCTACCAAGAAGATTTTTTTTTCAAAGAAGATGAGATTAAATCAGGTTCATAACAATAAATTAGTGTTTCTGTAACCTCTGGCTGAAAATTATGAATTTACAACTGTAAGTAACATGACAAGTTTGGTGCCTGGATGGAATGATTAAAGTTATCTAAAAGCACACAAACTCATCTTTAAGAAATGTGGCACTTAATGGATATTTCAATTCTAAACCAAGAAGTCATTTCTTGTCAGCGAAGAATGTGAACATAATGAGGAAAAAAAAATCAATAGTCAGCAGAATTATTTCAAATAATTGAGTAAGTAGCTTATATTTTTAAAAGTGTAATTCACCTTGAAGGTTTTAACTGAATGGCAGAAGGTCAGGAGTTTTACTGTGGTTACTTATAGTATGTTGCTGAAAAGTCCCTGACACCTATTATACTGGAGCAAAGAAAAAGATACCTTTATCTGTAGTTCTTACTGTAATCTGTACTATTTCTTCTCAAAAGGCTTAGCTATTAATATATATACTTATATAGAAATACCAGAAATCTGGTACCATTACAGAATGTTTTACAGTGTTTAAGAGAGTGTCAGCATTTACTTTATAAACCTTTGCATTCAAAGGTTTATGTCTGAGGCATAAAAGTCAGTCCATTGTAAAACTTCACTTATTAATTCTCACTGTAGAAATCTTTTCCCCCACCCCACTCTTTCTCCTTTGCTAAATAGCCAGATTTTCTTTCTGTGCCGAAGTTACAGATATATATTTTTAGAAATACTCTTTTATGAGTGATTTTCTTCCTGTTACCTTCCATTCACTATTACACAATAAGGCATTTTAGATATAATGTAACATTTTAATATAAATGTAAGATGATCTCTCAGCTTTCCACCACATAGGTTGTTAATAACTGAATAAATCTAACACATTTAATCCCCAAATCCTGAGCTTCTGCTTTAGCTCACCTGACTCATTAATGAGTAAAAAGACCCTTAGTTATTTTTCTACATTGTTGCTACAATCCTTTGTGGCATCCTTTATATCAGTCTGTAAAACTCTTTGATCACGTAAATCATAGAGTCAAATACACATCAGCTGGCTGAAAAACAAGAAAACTTACACAACAACTTTTTAATTTTTTGAAATATTTTCCTAATTACAGAGACGAGTAAAGCAACAAAGGAACCCAATTTCATGGCTAAAATTTTCCTGCACTAATATCAATGGACATTTTTCCATTGATAGCAAGTCAATACCAAAAGAGGCTGGTTCTGTTCTGAGCCATCTGCTTTATTGTGTTTAAAATTACACATAATGATTATATGAATTTGAGCATTTAACACTTCTGGCTACTCTGAGAGAAAAATGCCATTTCACAGCCCAACTTTTCATTTATAGTTTGGCTTATGCACTGACAAGGGAGGAAACAGTTGCTGTGCAGCAGTTGTTTAGGTCCCCAACCATAAAGTGAGTCAAGATTTTGGAGAGTTGTATAGGAGACATTCAGGCCTGCTCCAGCCTACACTAAATTACCAATAATATCAAATGAAAGCAGCCAAATTAGATATTTTTACCTTCTTTGCCAGGGAAATCACTTAGGACCAGTGCTCAATTCAATCAGATAAAATAAATTTATGGTAACCATCGTTAGGGACTTAGTGTATGAAAAAATGTGACTTTCTGATATTTATTTCTACAGAGAAATCATTGCTTTGAAATCTAGCCAAGTCTAAAGGCCTGAAAACACTACCAGGCCTCATATATGAGTCTTTCTTGTCTTTATTTTCTGGATTTTTGTTTTTCTTTGTTACCTTTTCATCTTCTCCACTCTAAATATCACCAAAAGTAACAAGTCAAAGTAGCTCAATAGAGGACATGGTCAAAAGATTCTAGTGCATTGGCAGGAATAATGCAAGCATTTTATTCTTCAGGTTCAATTAAAGCAACCCTAGGAGTACAGCAAATCAAACAACTTTTTTTTTTTTAATTGAAATGTCTGTGAACATCTCATTATTGTAGTAATATCAATAATTAGTTAGTGCCCTAATATTTCTTTGGATCTCACCAATCCTATTCTTAATTTTAATTCCATTATGAGTTTGATGAGGTGCTACTGCAAATTATTAAATTTACTGTTAATAAATTAAGTGAATCACAGCACAAGGGGTTTTACTGTATGGATATACAGGTAGTTAGTGACTTATTAATCATTAGTTTAACAAATTTTGCTGGTGAGTCAAAAGAAGGTAGAAGGTAATTAGGGCCCTAATAAAAATCTGCTAAGACACATTAGATTATGGCTAGATTCTTGTTGAGAATTTGAGGAAGGTTGGTTGCAAGGCTTGATGCAAACAGGGAACTGTTGCTTGAGAAAGCATCTTTCCACGCATACATGCTACATCTCACTCCCATATTTTTCACATTTACATGATTACATTTAAATTTCCTGGTAAAGATTTCATTGTCTTTGTATGACTAGTGTATTTTCAAGTGAGGATTTTTTTTTCTGCTGCAAGGAGGTTACAGAGTAACAAAAGTTATTTTTATTAGGATTTTGAGACACTTTATTTATGGATTAGGAATCAGATTTAAAATGTTGAAGTAGGGGCTTTTTCCTGCTGATATGAGGCAAACAGCTACATATATGAGCTTTTCTCATAAAATATGTATCAATAGAGTGTTTCAGATATTATATGCATTATAAAATACTATTACATTACAGAAGTGGAACTACAACATTGTGTGACAAAAGGGAAGATAATGATTAGAGAAAATATATCCAGTGCCCATTTTAAAGTACTTAAGCACTGCTTTGGAAAAACGTTATGATCTTTATCCTGATATGCTGCAAGATACTAATGTGCAAAGGAGTTATAAACCATCTCTGGATAAGCAGCTAAGGGGATCCCTTTATGACAGATTGATGGCAGAGATGTCACTACAACACCCGCTTTGTTGCAATGAAATTTTTGTGAAGACTTGATGGCAGAGACATGCCAGAGTGCCACTTCACTCTAGCAGACTTCCAGCCTGTGAAATGATACTTTGGATACACTTAGAGACTGGCAATATTACGATGGTATCAAGATAAGGCTAACTGAAGGTTGGCATGACACCTTTGCCTCTACTGCATAAACTCAAAATGTGTTTTGAAATTGTTTCTGAATTTAATTTAATTTTGAATTTAAATTTCTGAATTTAATTGTTTTGAAATTCAGAAATTGTTTCTGAATTTACTTTGACTTTGCAATAGAAGCACACTGGAACGGAGTCAAAATTCTAAGCTTTTCTCATAACTCTTACTAAAATAACATTACTTAAACTTTGTGCTTAAAGCATCTTGTTAAAAGCATCCACTACACATAGGGAAGAATTAGAGTAGCAATGAAAATGTAATCTAAATGCAGGAACAAAGAGGATTCTAAACTACACAGAATAATCTAGAGGTTGTTTTCGCATTTTATTATTGTAATCTGCTAATGTATCATAACATTCAACTGTCTCAGTGATGTTACTATTTAATGACTCATCTAAAAGAGAAGTAAAGAGTAACGTGAAAATGTTACTTAGAAAAATGAATTATATTCCTCTCCCAGGGATCTTGTCAGTGTTTTAACAATTGGTAATCTCCTACTGCATGTTTTCACATTTGATATACAATTATTATGTACAAGCAGTGCAAATTCATTAGCTTTATGAAAATGATGGTTATTATGCATGAGTGTCTTCCTGTCCCTCAGGACTGAAATGAAAGTGAGATACTGCATCTCTAAAGGCTTCCCTTCAGCAATTTTCGTAACTAAATACTGTAATGAAATGTTTGTTAAATAGGCACTAATGTATATTGAATCATATCTTATGTAATTTGAAGAAAATCTTACAAAATTCCCAAGAAAGGATGACCCAGCTTCTGAATTTCCAGTGTTAGTCTAGAAGAGCTTTATGTAGTGATGAACTTGTTTGGAGTGTTTTTGGTGTAATTTGCCTGTTATTGTAGACTTGTTGACACTGGAAGACTTCATATTGTTCTTATGGGTAATTTTTTTTTTTGATAGAAGTAGAATTTTGCTCAGAGTTGTATCAACTTGGAAAGTTGTATCAACTGGGAAATTTCCAAAATTGGTTGTTTTCTGAGAGGAATACAGAGAGATCTGAATAAGAAACATTTCTGCTTCCACAACACATATTTTGACATGAACCTTTCATAAAAATAATTCATTATTTCCAACTTTGAGCAAAAAATAAATGTGAGCCATCACAAAAAATTACAGTCCCCCTTTCCAGTGAATGGCCTTGTGATGACTGATCATGTCGTTAAAGATAAAACTGCTTTGAACCACTGTCAGTAAAATCACTGCTGGTATCAGGAAATAAAGTTTCATGTAACATGACAATTTATATTTTAAAAAGCAATATTCTCCAATTTCAGTTAAAATAAATCCCTGCTTTCTGAGGAAACTTGTATTACTTGCATGAATCAAATTTGGCTTCAACTTTCAAAAGTTCTTTTACATACTATTTCATTTCCCTTAACTTTTGTTATTAACTGTGCTATTGTAGCACAGGATTTTATTTGATGAGGTGGTATGAATCTTGAGAACCAGGACTAGAACCTCTCAGAGATGGCATCAGAGAAAAAGCCATTTAGCTGAGTTTTTGGAAACTGTCCGGATGACTTAAGGAAGGAGGAGAAACAAAATATTTCTGATTGCTCAGTTAAATTAGCAATTTTCATTAGGTGTACTAACCTTTTTCTCTTATGTCTTCTGGCCATATGCTCATCAAACTAACCCCAGTTAGTTTTGCAGTCCTGATAAACAGTGAATGTGGATTTCTAAGTCATCCTCAGATGTCCAAAAATCTACACAAAACCTTTTCTTAGTTTGATTTCTTTTCTGAAGCTTTTGCCTTACTCTTAGTGTAACAGCATCACAAATATTAATTGCTTACCTTTGTAGGCATTTACAAACTCATTAGTCATCATGATACAACCACACTCAATGATGCAGTGGAAGAGAGCAAGGAAAAACTCAGCCCAAAAGCAAGTAAGACATCCAGATAAACTGGATGTCCATCACCACCATTAAGATCAACAGTTAATTTCCTTTTTTCTTACAAAACAGCTGTACCATTCCTTTCAGTTCCATTACCATATAATTTAAAAGCTACAGAAAAAAGAAAAAAGGCACCTTCTAATATCTTTAATCTAATAATTGTGGATTTATAATTTCTCCAATATTGAGAACTTACAAGTTCTTACTATTTCTATTCTCTTCTTACAAGTTGTTAATACAGTTTTCAAGATTTGGTTAGATAAAGCCTTGAGTAATCTGCTCTCACCTCACAGCTGATAGTGCTTTGAGTAGGAAATTGCATGAGGATATCTCCTGAGGTACTTTCCAGTCTGAAGTATCTCATGTTCCTAATTTGTGAGTTCAATAATTTAAAAATTCTGGAAAAATAAAAGCATTATTGTTCTAGGGCGCGTATTCTCCCCAGCAGAACAGCTTCATCAGAGGGAAAAGCACAGCTGTATTGAGAGGCAGAAAATTAAAATTCTGCTACAAGGTTGAGCACATATTAAAGTTAATGGGGCATATTTTGAAACTGCCTAAAGTCCATTCATTGTCACCGTAATAGTTAAAATGTGCAGAGGATAAGTTTTAACTTGGTGGGATTTCAGGAGTCTGGCTGGAGGGCAAATCTTAGCCCATGGAAATGTTCCCTTTTTCATTTGGGAGCAAAGCAGTTGAGCTTTCTTGCTTAACAATAACTTCATTAATAAAACTGCAGCGAGAAACTTGCTTGTGCACTGATCCAAGGGTAATGTAAATGGGGAAACCAGGCTGTCCATGAAATGAAATGCTTTCACATCTTGTAGAAACAGGATTCATAAAAGTCTATCGCTGCTTCCCAGAGAAGGGGCTTTTTTGCTTTGCCTCTTACCTGCTTCTTTTTCTCCATGTTCATCATGATATTACACGGTAAAGTTAAAATAGATACATCATGTCTATTTCTGCTTCTTATTCTAGATTTTTCTTGCCTGGGGGGTTCCTGAGCTTGCATTAGAAATTTACAAAATCTAAAAGTGGTTCTTGAAAATCCCATAGCTGCTTCCCCTTCTTTCCAAGCCTATTCATGCATCCTCACACATGGATTTGGCTGTTGCTATTGCCACATTCAATTTGGAAAATGGCATCCCACATCTACCTTACAGTAAAAGACAAAAATGGTATGCATATTTATCAGCATAAATATGGTTTTACCGAATTTAGTAGTAACAGTATCTGTCAATAGTCTTATCACTGCCAAGGATTCAGTAGTACAATTCAGTATGTGTCTTGTGAGGAATGAAGGGGAAAAGATTTGATTTTCCCCTTCCCTGCTTGAGTCTTTATAAAAAGCAAAAATTCATCCTAATGCTGTGCAGCAGACTACAGTTTACTTCACAGCCCTAGGAAACTTCACATTATGCAGTTACTCTCTAAAAAGTTCAAATATGAGTCGAGTTCAAAGTGATACTGCGTGACAGACAGAAAAACAACAGATTCTATCAGATCCAGAATATAATATCCCAAATTATCTTCAGTTTTGAATACCAGCATCCATGTCAATTGTTCACTCTAAGAGGCTCATGACTGAAGCATTTATATCAACCATTTTATTTCCCCTGGGAGTGAGTCACAAGCTGGTGATGAAAACTGGTGTCTTCCCATTGATTTTAATGGAGCTATTCCAGCTGGCACCATCTAAAAATTTCATGCCTTATCTCAGATTCCACACTTCATATGACTTAATTCATTATGAAAACAAAACCTTGTGGGAAGAAGCCATGCCTCTCTGCTCCACTGTCTCATTACTAGCACTTACAGAAGATTAGATTTTAGAATTCATTATAAGCTTAGTACTTCAAAAAGAAAAAATGTAAAAATAATAAGACCAAAAACAAAAAGAAAATGAAATTCATTTTCCAAGGTCACTTATACCATAAATCATTAGAGAGGAGTGAAGAAATAACTTGAAAGAACCTGTATAACAGCCCAAAGTTTACACTTCATTTTTAGGTAATCTCCAAGTTCGTAGGATAAGTCTGAAATGGTAGAGAAATATGGACATTTTTTTGGCATTTTCATATTTGAACAATTACCCATGATGGTTTTTTTCTGATTATAACTGTTCATGTAGAATTCATTATTGTGGAAAGCCTTTATATCTGAGACAGATCTTGGATCCAAATCCAAGATTTAAATTCCAGAGCACTGAAATATCTAATTTTTCTCGTTTGTTCATTTTAATGAGGTATATACCTCTGACTTAGTTTCCTAAAATTCAACTTAAGAAGTATAGAGAGAAAGAGGAGTCTGCAAACCCATAAAAATCCTAGGGCATAGCTAGAAGCCAGCTTTGTATAATGTTTGTAAAGCAAGTGGATTAGACAGTGGAAAAGGTACTCTGCAGCCTAGAAGGCAGGCTACAATGAGGGATAAATTCTGGTCTATATTCTAACTACTTGAAGCAAAATCAATGAACAGGTTTGGAGACAGCATTCCTGCCTAAGGCCACACCCTCTAAATACAGTAAACACCCATTTTTAAGGATGCAGTTTATGTTCACATTCACTCCAAATCCTTTCTTTCCTTATAACTTCTCTTGACCCCTTCCTCTTTTCCCTCTTCCCCTTCCACACACACTTAGGAACTCAAGAGTACAAAACACTGTTTCTGTAAGGCTATTTCCACCAAGTTAATCACAAGTACATCTGATAGAGGTGTGAAACTCTTCAGTATCCCACCCACAGGATGTCAAACACCCCTCAAGGCACAAATTATGTCTCAGCATCTGACTAGAAAATGGAGCCCTTAATACAAAAGATCAAAAGCCTTTAAAATGAAAACACACCAGAGAAGGAAGGCTGAAGTGATGAAGGGTGCTACCTCTGTCTAGAAATTTTGCAACGGAAGGGAACTTCCTAATGAAACCCCCACAGTGTTCCCTGAAATAAGATAACATATAACACTACCAAGTAAAAAATTCTGACGAAAGGGAAAACTTCCCTCAAATCACAGAATGGGTTGTGTTGGAAGTGACCGTGAATATCCTCTGGTAGTAAACCCCTCACCATGAGAGGACTAGAGGCTGTCATACCAACCTGCTGGATGCCTCTAAAGGCTCTAAAAGTGACTGCAGTCAGAGGCTTTCCTGGCATCTGTCCTTGCCAGCTCCCAGTGTAGCTCCATTATTTCAGAGGAAAACAGCACAAGCCCTTACCCCAGCCACCATCCCAGTACTTCTCCCCAAAGCAAATCACTTACTGAAGAAGAAGATATTCTTTCTAACTGAGCCAGAAAACTTCAAAGACATCAGTAATTGAATTCAACAGTGATACAAAGGAAGAGAATAAAAAGAGTGATCATATCTCCTTTCAATTTTCTGTGTGGTACTCATATACAGGGTTTGTGCCTTCCAAACTAATTGACAATGAAGGGAGAGAAAAGGAGGAAATAAAAAACATCAATTGTTCAATGTGCCATCACAGTCAAGAAATTACCACATATCCATCTAAAATGTCATCTCCTCTGGAATATTATGTGCAGCATTGATCACAGGGTTTCAAAAAAAGTGTCGCACTGGAAGAGGTTCAGAAAAGGAGGCTCAAATCTCTGAAAAAAAAAAAAAAAAAAAAACAGAGAAATTAACAAATGGGTGGAAAAACACTCAGTAAGGTTGGAATCATTTTACTTAAAAAGGTGATACAAATATTACTCTTTGTTTTAATATAAACACATCAGAAAAAAAAAAAAAAAAAAAACCAAAAACAAAAACACATGAACTGATAGTCTGGAAATGGTTGGGAGCTTCTCATCTCCATTTCTTGTAATAAATAGGTATGAAAGAATTCAATTAAAGGGTGCTGAGTTAAAAATAAATACCTTTTCTTCCACATAGCAGAGTAGAAGCTACTGAGGCCAAAATCTTAGAGATCCAAAAATAACATATCTCTCATCAACATCCAGAATTCTTACAAGTGTCAATAAACTTTGTTTTCAAATATGTAGAAAACTGCAGGAGTAAGGCTTAGAGATTTCTATCCAGCAGAAGTTTAAGACCTAGAGGAATAGAATGGAAAAGAAAATTTTTTTTCTAAATTAAACAACCAAGAAATTATCTCTTTTTTTTGTTGCTACAGATACAGTAAATACTATTCTTCCTAAGGTCAGAATAAAAATACTGGGCAAGTTAGACCTCTGGTCCACTCATTCCAGTACCGCAACTCCTAAAATAAAGGAGATTAAATTTATCTAGAATAGAAGAGTAATGTTACATTTTTTGACAGAAATAGATCAATAGCAACAGTATCTCTCAAGCAGTTCTGCTGTGAAAATATACAGGTAATGAACTATAGGTTCTCTTCCTTATGTGATGTTTAATTTTTTTTAGTAAGCAATACTTTTTACGTTATTTCATTCGAGCACCTTCAGGTACAATTGTTCTGGGATTATTTCTTTATTCTGTATTTGAGTTCACTTGTGCATCATATACTTTGTCTTCACCCTGGCTCTGTTTTTATCCAAACTTTATCCTAAAAAGCAGCTTGGTGTATAATTAGTAAATTATAATTCATGGTGTATACCTTATTGTACATACTCATCTATACCTTGCAAATATTGGGCTTTTCATTGTTTTAATGGCAGCAGTTATTGAATAAAAAACAAAGAAATGTCTTTTAGCTAAAGTTAAGGAAACATTTATGACCTCATTTCAAAATTTATATCCAAATAAATATGAAGAATAGAAGAATAAAGTATCATGAATTCTACAGTCATTGGCTGATATTATATGTACATATGATATTATGTAGCTTTGTACATTCTGCTTACACATGTTTTGCTGCTAAAAACAGACATAAAATAAGTCCCACTGCACCAAATTTCCCAACATTTTTTCTCATTCTCATTATTATTATTCCTGAATTACAGTTAATTTCTTAAATGGAAGAAGAAAATATCAATCGTTGGTGAGAGTTTTATATATCCTGCAAAGTCTTATAAAATTAAGCCATTGGTTCTCAGAAGAAAAAGAAAAATCAGAAAAAAATAACATAGCAAATAACATAACATTGTTAATAAGCTATACTCTTTATAGATCCTATTTGAAATCAGCCAAAATCAAATAATCTTCTTGTGCAGCTTTTATTATGTATAATAAAAATCTTTTTCTGTTAAAATTTAAGCAGGTACAGTTTTGACTTTATTTCATGCTAAATTTCTGAATTCTTGATAAAGTGGCCTCACTTCCTTATTTCCTTAATAAAACTTCGTAAAGCTTTGATTTAAATAAATAAATCAACAAATAAATGTAGAGCATCTAATGACCTATTTTAATTATCTTTTTTAAGTAGGCAATGTGATCTCAAAGACTTGAGTGAGGATTAGAAACACAGAGGTGTTTTCTCATTTTTCACTGTTAACTTACAGAATTAAAAAAGAAAAGCAAACCAAGAACATTTCATAAATACTATTGTATTTTAATGATAATTTTCAATTAAATATTTCAAATTAATTAATTTTGAAAATTTTATGCATGATCTATGTTTATTTTAAAAATTAAACATGGAAAATTACATTCAGATATATTTGTTTATTGATATTTTTAAGTGTTTTTACATAGCTACATAACAAATCTGCATTGTATTCTCTGAATTTATCCAGAAACCCACCCTGTATTGTCTCTGGATAAGCATGTGAGTTTCAAATAATTTGGTCACACTCACACAATGAGAGTTACAAAGAAATGAAAGGATGAGAGCATCCATTGTCTCACAATAGCAGTAAATGAGCTTAGATTGGACTGCTGAGAAAATCTTTATCTCACTCTAATCAGTTACAAAATTTTCAGTGTGGTTGAAGAACTGGTCTTCAACCATGTAACATATACATTACACAGAGTGGCATAACATGTAATTTGGATAAATTGGGCTTGTTCAATTTTTTCCATATTTCATTGAAAATTATTTCAAAGATATCTTTCTAAAGATCCCTTTCACTACTTTTTAAATTGTATTTTTGTCTTTGAGTGGCAGTCTTCATTGGCAGATCTTCCTCAGACCTTATTTTCACCCACAATGCTACTCTAATGAATCGTTCAAATTATAACCTGATCCTAAGCAGCTCAGGTTTCTGCAACTGTAAAAGAAACATGCTCAGTACAAAAATGAAAATTAATCACATCTACTTATGCTCTGCTTCCATTCAAAAACTCCCATTTTCCTACAAATTATAATTTAGCAATTTAGGTCACACGAAAATAAACAGGCACCAAGATGCTCCCACACTAGCAGCATTTCAGCATTGTGAGGTTATAAACCAAACCAAATTTTACTATGCACTTGAGCCAGATTATGAATATCCAAATTTACATGTTATTGCATCACAGGTATAAGAGAAGACAAGATTTTCTTTGCTGTGGGCCTACGGCAGATTTCCTGCCTTGTTCAGCATCAAAGCACCCCCACACCACACTCAGAAAGAACAAGATCCCTCTGAGCAAATTCAGCAAGGACTTCTCAACCTCTGCAGAGAGAAAGAAGCATTTCTTTGACCACAGGAGGCTCAAAGGGCTTTCAAATTTCATGAATCTTCTGATCATTCCTGCTACAGATACAGAAAAGTGCTATAGATATCACAGAAATAGGTACTGTGAGAGAGAAGAACCAGTCTTTTAGCCTGTCAAAAGTCCAAGGTTTGATATGATTGCCCTCTGCAGACATATCAAGAGGCACTGGATGAAGAGAAAAATGTCATTTCATATCAAGGATAATGTGAGACAAGAAAAAATGATAGATTGGGCATGAAGAACTGAAATCCTTCTGGAAATTCAAAGCAAGTGCCTTGTTACCAAAAGCATTCAACTGCTTTTAATGTGGACTTTAATAAAATTACTTACGGCATTGCATGATGCAGTTTCAGGGAAGGGAAGGGAAGGGAAGGGAAGGGAAGGGAAGGGAAGGGAAGGGAAGGGAAGGGAAGGGAAGGGAAGGGAAGGGAAGGGAAGGGAAGGGAAGGGAAGGGAAGGGAAGGGAAGGGAAGGGAAGGGAAGGGAAGGGAAGGGAATCATGCTTAGCTAACCAGGATATCAGAATAGAAATAGGAACATTTGATATTTCATTGTTTGCCTCACAAACTGCAATGATTAAAGTTGCTGATTCAGGTAAATTTGCAGTCAAGTTGATCCAGCTTGCTTAAGACACCACTGCTGCAATTCTTCTGTCAGTGTCCCTATTCTGATGTGTATCATCATCTTTTCAAGAAATGTGCCAAGTAATATAAAAATCTACCCTTCCTTTACCCTATAGTTTACAAAAAAAAGCCTATGAAAGCAAAAAAGTAGCAGTAGGTCTCTATGTTCTTATGAGAAGAAAATAATAGATGTAACTATCTTTGATGGTAATGCAGTACAGAAATATTTGGAGTCTTGAGGTATTAAATTTAAAACTACAAGAGGTTTTTATAGTAAGGTTTTTTTTGTAAATGTGTCACTCCATGTTTTGTCTTCTAATGTGATCTTTGAAACCATTTTTTAAAATGAATACAAGGGAAGATGTTTTATAAATAGATAATAGAGATAATGCAAATTTTATAGAATTATTCTAGACTAATAGTGTAAATTATAGACCTCGCTTTCTAGTGCATATTTTTTTGTATGAAAGCTCAATGTCTTCATGAAAGGACTGAGATGCACTTTTGGATGCACTAGAAATATGGTATATGAGTTTTGCAGAAATACAGCAGTCCTTCAGGCAGTATTCTAAAATACAAATCTGTTTTCTGGGGAATTAGGTTTCTTTTTCATAAAGCATGTTGTACATAGATTTGGGGGTCAATCATTCTCAGTTTTCATTGAAGAAACTGGAGATAGGTTGATGATCAAAATTAATTAGATAAGAAAGAAATTTTTGCAATGCATGTAAAATTGAGGTCAGAAAGGAAATGTGTTTGAAATTATCTATAAAATGAAAGTATAGACATATATCAGGTATTACTAGAGACAGTCAGTTTATTGATTGTATTAATCCCATCCAGAAGACAATTCCTAATTTAATTAGATAATTAAACTACACTGGAGACAGAGCATTCCACTGTGCTCCTTGATTCAGTAGTCACAACCATATGAGTCTTTTGCCATGAGACAACCCTTGCTTTTGGCACCTCTAAAATGGCCATTTTAGAAATCACTGTCTATAGTTCACAATGACCCAAAGATGTAAAAGCAAAAATTTATCATTAAAAAGGGAAATCCTACAAAGAAAAAATAATGGAAACATCTTTGTTCAATGGCTGATGCCTAAAAAGACACCTGATGAACAATTACATAAGTTATGTAATAAAGACATAAGTTATGTAAATTTAGGACAGACAAATAGCAGAAGATATTTTCATAATTTTTGAGAAAGGTCTTCTGAAAATTGTTTTTCAAATCTCTGGACCAAATCTAGAAACAGAAATGTCAGTAACACATATTAAAATCTCTGAAAAATGAGACGCAATAATTTTTACTTAAATTGTATAACCTTCATGCAAATTTATAATCTACTTTTGAAACTGGGATTCATTTTTATGGATACAAATAGCGATTATTTATAACTTTTACTGACAGGTTGGATCATAAAAAGCAGTTAGAGTCACTTTTTTAAAAAATTATTCTCTTGGTTGTACAGTATAAAAAGAAAAAAATCTGCTTTTCCAGCAAATTTCAAATTCATAAGAGCACCTCTTTAATGCATGTTTATAAAGTTGACATATATTTCATGGAAAATTAAATACGCCATTTGAAACTATTCATTTTGTAGAATTACTGGTTTTACTGTTGGATCTTCTATCCTACCACTAAATCTGATCTTTATATTTCTTTTGCTTGATTTGGGGGAATATGGATTGAGTTGCCTATGTCTGATATAAGAAATACACTTGTCATCAGAAATTATCTCAATTGCTCCTCTGGTGTACATTAAAAAAGTGTGATCTGGGGGTTTTTGAACTCAGTAGTGATGTTGTCATTGATCTGCATAGGGAATGGGTAAAGGAGTGTCATTTACACTCTTCTAAGAGAAAAAAAATACAGAAAATCCATAAAGTATTGACAATTTCTATATTGATGAAGGAATATGTACTTCACTCAGAAAGAAAAAGCAAATTAGCTTCAGATTCTCAATGGGATCAATGACTGATCAGTTACTGATCAACCAGTAATAATTACCTCCAACCTATTTTTATGAAGTGGATAATGGAACTGGGTCTCAATATCCTATTTTGGATTCTTGGGTTAAAAGTTTAAAAAAAGTGTAACTTGTTAAGTAATGCACATTTTTGTGCTGAGGGAGCTACATATCATTTTGACTTAACCATCAGAACTTATATGATAATTTTCAGTGTTCAAAGCCATTTTGGCAACAGTTTCAAATCACTTGTAAAAGTTGGAGGTAAAGCATTAGATGAAAAGTTGTGGAGAGATGGCACAAGGAAAAAAAATTAAGATGGTAAAAACAATAAACATTATATAACTTCAAAATCAAGTATTCAATTAAAAAATTATATTCAAATCATAGAAGCCTATAAAAAAGACCAATGTAAATGCACCTGGAAATTATATAGTGAAAATGTTTTTCTGCCAACAAAAGCCACGTGAGGAGAAAAATAATGAGATTTATCTAAAAAGCCTTTTCTCAAGCCTGAAAAATAAGTCAAGTATCCCAGATGATAACTGGGACAGAAGAGGAAAAAAGAAAAAAGTAAATTTTTTCATTGCTTAAAATTTTCTATTTCCTAATGAGTCTATTGCTGCATTTTAGAACCACTGGTATAAATAATAAAGTCAAAGTGATATCTGCTACCAGTAGACCCAAATGCATGTCTGACTTCTTCCACCCTCTGCTTTCCCCATCTTAAAGGACTCACCAGTGGAGTAAATTCCCCAGCCCTTCAGAGATCTCATTATTGTATTAGCAGCCAGTCTAACACTAGGAAGGAAAGCACAGATGTAAGAGCAGTATTCCTGCACTGAGACACAAGAGATATGAAGGAAAGAGATGAAGGAGGGATGTTTCTCATGATGTAATGAATATGCTCCTCCATTGTGGTCCAGTCTGACTTCTTGAATGCTATAGCTCTTTCGGTTGAGGATTAAGCTAAAACAGAATTTCTCTCTTTAGTCAACTATCTTCTCTCCTTTTCATCTCTTATTTCGATCCACAGAAAAGGTTCTGATCAAGTAACTGACAGAACTGTGAATGAAGAGAATAAAAGATCTAAAGAGTAACGTATTGATTCATTCCCTCCTATCAAAGGCTTAGCTAATCTTATAATATTTGACTTGTTTTAGCTAGAAATCCCCACTTTACCTAACATTTAGTGATGTTATATATTCATATAGGCATATCACTTCACCAGGATCACTAAGTTCTTTCCAAACTGAATGTGCACCATGTAAGAAATTTTTCAGGCCCAGGAATTGTAGCTAGATCTAAGGTGAATTTTCAGGGGCTATATTGATTTTACACAATATTTTATAGTAGTAATTGAAGGTTGCATCTACTTTGAACTGCAGGTGAAGTTAAGTAAGGAGAATTATCCAAACTGGAATTGGAACAGAGTGCTAACAACTCCATTCTTGGCACAACAATACTGACATGCTTTCGGTTTTGTCATTCATGTGAAAAATGTAATCACTTTAATCATATGAAGCCCCTTATTCACTGCTGAGCCATGAATTCAGAATTTACTTGAATCACTACAGAGTTTTGTTAAAAATCCCTTAACAATTACCTCTTGATTTTCTTTCTGGTTTTCTATCCTGGTTTTACCAGAGGGAAACATATACCTTTGATTACTGGTTTGTTTTTTTTTTTTTTTCTTTTTTTTTTTCCCCCAGAAACTAACCTGTTTGATTACAAAACTGAAAAAAATATAGTCCCAAATGGGTTTTGCCAGTGGAAAAAACATTTTAGATGCATCTCAGAAGTTGATCCCTGTTCTCTGCAGAAGCACTAACATTTGTTTTTTATGTGCAAGGAATAAGTTCTTATTTTCTACAAATGCTATCATTTATAAGACCTTGGCTTTCCATGAAATAATTTTTTGTTGTTTGCTTTTAGTTTTGCTTTTACCTGAGCTCAAGAATCATTCCTTTCATCCAGGCTGATGAATGCTTTTAAAAATTTTACATGTATATTTCACAGTGACTCATATGCTAAAATCATACAGGTCACTGAGAAAATCATAATTGTAGCTAATCTCAAAATTAACAAAATCTATAAACATTACCAGTAATTATGTTGAAAAAAATGGCTTCTTATTGGGTCAGTAATCGAGAAAAGACCCAGTCATGCTTTTGCAGTTCCTTTTTATCAGTTATTCTGTCTGAATTAGATACATCCATTGCAATCATCCTATAAATCTTAAGAAACACTGAAGCTATGGCCTGAATACAGACAACATACATTATTTAGAGACAGGGCTTTCAAGATGTGTGTACTAAATAACTGGAACTTCTATACCATGCTTCAGCTTGAGTAGAAACAATGGAGGGCAATACTTACCTCATCATCAGTTCATAGAAGGTGAAAAAAAAATCTGTGTCCCTCAGCTGTTTTCTGAAGACTTGAGAGCAGCTGCAAAATAGGTCAGAAATAGGAGTTTGTCAGCCTCCTCATTAATCAAAATCAGAAGATACATGTTTCCAAGGAGGTAATGCATACCAGGATGAAACATGCTGAGGTTCTTCAGCAAAAGCTCATAATCATTACTGTCAATCCCATCTTCTGATCGGATGCTCTCACCACTGTAATCCACTCCTTCTCTTTATGCAGTTGGACTAGGACCCAGAAGGTGCTCTTCTTCTCCATTGTGCCAGGTCATGAAGCACTTGGAAGCTGGTGCAAGGAATGTTCCCAAAGGAGCTGTCTGTTCAGGGATTCACCAATTAGAGCAAGGGGATGGAGCGCAGAAGACAGAGCATTATGAGTTATTACAAAATGATAATAATTACTTCTGCCTTTTATAGCAGTTAACACAAGACACTCATCATTAAATATTATTCCACTTTTCTGTACAAGAATTAGGATCAATATTATACTCATCCAAAACACTATGACAAGCTACCTCTGTGCTTGTCCTTCAAGATTTTTACATATTTTCCAATCATCACATTAAACTAGCTTATTAACTTAAACAGTTAATGTTACAAGTACTTTTCTTGCCACTTTCCCACCTCCTTGGCACTCTCCTAAAAGAACAGGGCCAATTTTAGCAAGAAGTTATATATAAATTCTAACCAGCCTACCACTGAGTTCAAATGCTTGTAAGATGTAGAACAGGACTGAGTCAGGGTCTTGGTCAACTTTGCTTAACTCTTCCAACTGAAATCAGAAGTAAAATTCCTACTCACCTCTCAGGGAGTGGAATTAGTCTGACGCTAAGCAGTTTCAAGATTCACTACATTTGCACCTTTCCTCCTGTATTCTACATTTTTTCTATTCTAACTGCTCTCCTGGCCTGTCTTGCCCTTGGGGTCGCTTGTGCTCTCTGACCTGCATAAGTTTAATATTATTTCACTTGGATGTCCCTAACCTAACCTCAGTTTTTAATCCATGTTTAAATTGATGTTTGTACATTAAACATCAATACATGACTATGCAGGTAAGAGATTTTTTCAAAATTATGTCCAGTGTCTTTCTTGTTCTCTTATCTCCTCAACTAAAAAGCAAATTAGAGTAATTAACAAGCAACATCCATATGAAATTTCTTTGTCAGTGACAGGTGAATTCTGAAGCTAATGACAGATGAGATTATATAAAATGGATAAAAATTTAGATTATCAATTCTGTTCCCTAGGATTAACTCAACAATGAATACATATTCTGTAATAAAATCAGCTCAATGACAGCTTAAAATATTCTTCTGCTAAATAGAATGTGTTAAATAGTTCTAACTAATCTAAAACTCAGAAGATTATCCCACTGGTGCAGATCTCTGAACTATGCCATATATTTATCTTAGTGCCACTGGAACATTTCCTTAACCTCTTGTGTTCTCTCTTTTCAGTTTAGAATGGTGATACTTCCAAGAGAAAAAGGTCTTCATTTTCCTGGCACTTTTGATTCTGCCACTCCAGATAAACTTCAACACAGCATGCCTTAATTAATTTCCATGTTTGTTTTAGGTTCACATTTTCCAAAAAACAAAAAATCTCTGTTTTGGGCTTGACTTCATAAATGCAAATTATTTTTCCTGCATTCAGCCTAACATTTTGTCAAATGTTAGCCTGAATACAAGGAAAGAAATTTTTCTCTGCAATTACAATACAAGTCTCATTAGTATTATAGTATATATTAGTATACATGTAGTATACTAATCTTCATTTCATTACACAACTGCCGTTACACAAAATACTTTAAACCCAGAAAAACAATGATTTGGATGTGATTTCATGCAACAATTGCATCTACAAAACATTTTTATTTATTATAAGTGCACTCTAAATGGATTAATTTTGGAGCTACAATTAGAAAAGCTGCTGTTAAGACATTATTTTCTAATGAAAAAATCTGCAGCATGTATCTCTTTTATTGTCTAATACATAGCAACTGAAATAACAATTTATGTAGAATGCTTGTTATTTTCTATCACCTCTTGTTCACAGTAAATAAAGTTGAAGTATAGGGTGAGATTGCCCTTGCCTTCAGATCCAGCAAATAAAGAAATGTAGCACTCCAGCTGATAGGAGTAGTCTTTGTCTGAACTAACCCTAACAATTTTCTGTGGCTCTACTGGCAGTCAAAACTAAAGCCCTCCATGGATAAGTAATTTCCAGAACTAGGGTAAGATTTGGAAATAGAAGAGTTCTCTGGAATATACTCAAGCAGGACATTGCAAGATGTGTTAGAGGGAAATTTATGACTATAGAATGAAAATTGAGATGCTTATTCTAAGACAAAGTTAGACTGGATTCAGATTAGGGATATTTTGTTGACATTTCTTATCCCACCTGAGGCCAGACCTGAGTGATGAGCATTTAAATGGCAAAATTCAAAGCACAAAATATAGACACATATAAAAAATATGTCTCAAAATCTGTATCTGAGGTTTTAAGATAGATTTTTATCAGAAAGCTTCAAATTAGCTAGAGATAACTTTCTGTAAATTCTTAAACTCAAGAGGAAAGTAATAGGAGTTTGTAAATATGAAATTAATTTCAAAGCACTGCAGCAAGAAAAGAGTTGGATTGTGTTTTTCAGATTGCTACCAGCACTGTATCTGCTGTCCTTATTAACATGCTGAAAAAAAAAATTTATGAATGTTAGAGGTTTTGAGCATGGCATTAAGTTCTCAGCCTGTGTGTTTGCTTTTTGAATTTTCCTTTTAAAACTATTCTTTTTTCCATCTGGATGAAACTTGAAAGACCTAATTATAGATCATGAGGTTAACAGGGGCAAGGAAGAAACCAAGACGACTGAAGCTGACACAGCTCTTGGGTAAGTAAGCTCAAAGAAGATTTAAGGCAGAATATAATGATACACACCACACAGACAAAAGGATATCTGATCTCACAGTCTTCTGACTAGCTCTAACTAGGGTGATAAAAGTGGTGAAACTTTTTTGTTGGCCTTTTCCACAGGGTGCAAACTGAAAAAAGGAAAGATTCAAATTCTATATTGTTATCTAAATGGCCTGGAGTTATTTTATTTGTGGGGATTATTATCGTGGGGAATGTTTGAGGTCTGTGCTGACTATCACTAAAGAAAACACAGCAGACCAGAAGGGTAGGGATGTCGAGAAAAGAAATCTCTAAAAAATTCAATGTGAGTGTCAGAGCCCAATGTGAGCACCTTTTGCTGTTACCACTGCAAGACACAATCCTACTGGTAGTTATCTTCAACAAACACTCGATAAGAAAATGGCCATGGAGAATGGGGCTGTGTTCATCTGCAGTTTTGCTGGGAAGTGGCCTGGGCAGAGGGCAGGTAAATCACCATTGGTCAGTAATCAAATGCCAAAGAGTCACTGAGGACAATTTCAAGAAATAATCTTGTTGATTCCTGCTTTTTATCCAAGTCTCTATTTGGTAGTACAAGTAAAAGTTAATTTGGGGCATAATTCTAGCAGTGGAGCCCTGCAAATCTCCACAGCCATACAAAAAATTTCAAAAGCTAAATATGGAAAACAATTTACTTATAACAAATATATTATTTACATCAACTACGTTCTGTCAGAATCTATCAGACATTCTACAGTATGACAAAGATCTATTAAGCATTAGCTGACTGATATATGTAACATAAACTAACATCAAACAGCTCACAGAAAATTCTCAAAGAAAGATAATCTTCCATACCATCTACCTATCAGTTATTGGAGGTTTAAGTGCTCCAAAGGTCATACACATTCTCCTTTAATGAGGAATAAGTTACCTTAGGCACACATCTGTTCTTATTCAGTTAATGAAACTTCTCTTCAATTAATTAACTTGTTGATATATAATATCTTGAAGACCTTACAAGCTATATATCAAATTGTGACATATGCATATATAAAGAAACACAGTGCTGGCAGGAGTGAAATACAAACTGCAGGGCCAGAGAGCTAGCTAGCTAGAGACACTTGATAATTTCTAGCTCCAGCCTCAAGAAAAGATGGTTTTGGATATCAGCCACAAGTGCTATTGAATTTATCAACATGAATTATAAAATATAATACTGTGTGAACATAGATGCAAGCAACCAAGGTGACCATGACCCGCAGCTGAAGTGATAAGAATAGATTTATTCCATCACCTTGCTGGCTGGAGGATTTCATGAGCAAGTTGGGGCACATACACTGCTAAACTCATTCCATCCTAGCAAGGGTAAAAAGACTGTTCCCCAGTCTCAACATATCAAAGTGTCTGGAATATGCACAATTTACCTCCATGATTTTCTTTGTGCTTTTTATGACCTCTGCTTTGATCTCTCTCCCAAGACAGGAAGCTCAAACACGTCTTGGAGAAGGCCTCCAAGTCTCTGTAAACACTTATGTTGTCTCTACACAGAAATTCTACTTCTCAAAGTAGAGGATAAGCAGCACTAATAAATGGTTCCAAACTCTGTTATTTGCCAGGACTTGGCATTCCCAGCTATAAGGTCACTCAAGTAAATCTACTATCCTCCTTGCCATTCTTCCACCTTTAATTCTTTCCTCCCAACAAATGTTATTACCTTTGGAATACAAATGAGAAGAACAGAAGAGTGAACAGGGCTGCAAACAGTACTGCAGAAGACATAGAAAGCATCTTATATTCTCCACAACTGCTATGATTTAGGAAGGAAAAATATCAAAGGAGGAATTTACAGCTAAGGCAGCTGCTGTGAAACAGGTGAAACAGGTGGGCAAGGTGCACTAGCACATTTGAAAGCTGTCTGCATAAAAAGTGCAGGGAAAGAAGAGCAAAATATTCTTTGAAATCAAACTCCAAAGAACAACTGTACCTTGTGGTCATTCAGGTGATGAGTGAATGGTTTGTCCATAAAATAAATATACTCCCAAGAGCCAAGGTGGCATGAACCCTACAGATCTAATTGAATGGTTTGGAAAGGATATGACACCTCCAGAACCTCACATTTCTGCCCTGCTGTCAGGAGTCATTCAGTAGCAATAAGAATTGTATTTCCAAGACGGTTACAATTTCTCCATCCCAGACACCAGGTCAGCAGACAACTGATTAGAGTCAACCCAATTAATTACTCGCTAGTTAAGATCTACTTTGAGTTTCAGTGGAAATAAAAAGAGGCCATAAGAGCTGTGAAAATACTTTTAAGCCGGTTTCTCACTGGGGCCCCCACAACAGAAATGAAAGCTGAAAGTATAAATACACCATTTTAGTGAGGCACAGATCAGTCCAGTGGAGGCTAGTGATGCGTGCACTCTCAAGCTACCAAATCGTCCTTGTTGGGAACAACAGGTCAACTGCCTCAGGAACACATCAGGAGACAGGAATTGCTGCCCTAATATGATTTGGTGGTTCTCACTGAGTTTTGAATGGTAGAAACATTTACAGTGTGCAGCAGTCTGTTATACAGCTCCTTTGGTAATTCAGCAGGAGCCAAGTGCAATCGCTTCATACAAAGGCAAGATGATGGGCCATTAATCAGTAAATTGGGGCTGTCAAGGTAGAGGAGTGACTATTTTTAGGGTATTGAGGGTAGCAAAATACCTCATATTAACCATGCTTTCTCTTCAATTGAACTTTAGGACCAAAAGCACTTGCTTTTGAAAATCTGAATGGACAAGAAATGCAGGAAGAGTCTTACAAAGTCATTTTTTAAAGTTGAGAAATTATGTCATGGGCAGATTCCTAGGAATATTTACAGAAACACAACTCCTGCAGAAGTATATAGAAAGCCATTTCAGGCATTATTGGATGCAAAGACACTCAAAGTGACACACCAAACTACAAAATTACACATTAACTTCATAGTAGTTGGCACCTAATCAAAGCTGCCAGAATAACCATTTTGTTATTTAGACTAATAATTGTTTAGGGCGATTATCACATACAAAACAAAACAAAACAAAACAGTATAAATCTGGTAAAGAAGGGTCAGGGAGCTTCAAGTTTCAGCTAGACCCAGCAGTCAATGAGGCGTCTCAATACAGTTATTTATACATTAAAATAATCCAAGACATACCATATTGATTCCCAGACCTAAACTATTATCTTAAACTAGAGAGTTCAATGTTTAGCAACCTCTCCCATTGGTCTCATAAAACAGACACTTGTTTATCAATGTTCCAGCATTTTCTTTCTGTGTGAAAGACACATCCAAGGGGAGCACTGCTCACAGTGACTGCTGGTACCCAACAGCATGACAGCACTGTTGATTTACACCTCGTTCCTTCAGAACTAAGCTGACCACTGAGAAGGAACATCATAGCTGGCCCTTTGCTACCATGCCACTGGATGTCTCGGTATGAGATGTGAAAATGCTACAAATCTTTTTTAGATCTTATGAAAATATTTCCACAGACAGCTGGGCAGCATTGCCTGATCTGCATTTTGTTTTAAAATTAATCACTGCACTGAATTCAAGCAACTCAGGTTTTTCAGAGCTGATGAAAATGCACCCAGTTTTATTACTGACACTTTTTTTATTTATATATAAATCCCGAGAGAGAAAATAAAGGTAAAATGGAAAGGGCCAAACTACAGGCTTATCTCGTGAAACACAGGATTCCAGGAGCACGTTTTGATCTTCTGTTGCAAATGTACTTTCCTGTTAGGTACCAGGCAGAGTGCTAGGTGACACCAACAGTGTCACAGACAGCACAATAAACAGCATTACACATCGGCCACTTTTTGTTCTGTCTTGCTGTTAATGAATGAGTACAACATCTAGTTTGGCTGTGTTCTTGACAAAATCTACGTAGTCACAACAGTAACAGCTTGCAAGACTGTTGCATTCTTAGACATGTCACATATACTCTTGCCATCCTCAGGTTAAATTTAGAGTGATTTATATTGTGCCATACCTGATTTATTAATTCTTTCTTTACTATCACTATTGTACTCATAAATATCTAGAGTTTAATTTCTAAAATACATTATTTTCCTTGTGCTCCCTGGACATCCAGCTTGTAAATTATAAAGTAATATAGCAGCTATTCATTCCAGTCTGAAGAAATTAAAGTTACAGCATCATGATTGAAATTAGTTATAAATCAATTTCCAAAATTACTTTTTTCATTATGTACATGGAAAAAAAAATAAATAACAAAACAAATAGGTAAAATCCATAGTGAATGGAGAACAACCAACATTTGATTCTGATAATTAAAAAGACTGAAGAAGAGTTATTTATCAAACTATGGGGAAAAAAACATGGAGTTAGAAGACAAAGTGTCTTCTTATTTGCAAGAGAACACATTTTTAAAAATTCACCTATTCCTGTTTCTTGCATAATTTGGTTTTCAACAGGGATAGTCCAAAAAAATGGAGGGAAACTCCACTTGAAGGGCTGCAGTCAGCATAAGATTCAATTGCCTCTAGAAGTGATAGGAGCTTCACTGGATGCATAGACTCTATCAAGTCTGTCTTCCTCGGTATAATGGCAGCTGCTGACAGACTTTATTAACCTACATTCTATCATAACTGCTGGTGAATTATGGTCTGAAGTACAATGATAAGTGATATATTGTACTCTATATTTTTTTATACATCACTGCACTGTCATTGGTTTATTATAGTGACTGATTTGATTTAACAAAGTCTGATGATTTATTGATTATTTTTTGAAATTCCCAGACTATATTTCAGTGGTTAGTGACACATTCTGTTGTCATTACTTCAGCTAATTAGCACTTCTGGATTTATTTTGTTACACAACTGACTGAAGATGAAGCACAACAGCAGCAGAAAATTGCTGCATCCCTGGACATGCTCAAGGCCAAGTTCAATGGGTCGTTAAGGAACCTGGTCTAATGGAAGGTGTCTCTGCCCATGGCAGGGGGGGCTGAAACTCAATGATTTTTAAGGTCCTTTCCAACACAAATCATTCCATGATTCTATGACAGATGTGACACAAATAAGACTGCAGTTCAAATGCTTTGGACTGCAATTTAAACCTGGTATTGTAGGCACTGGAATTCTTCTGGGGAAGCAAAGATCATTGAATATATCACATCTGAATATGGGATCGTAATATTAAACTATGCTGTTCTGGACTCTTTTTACAGATCTGCACTGCCTAAATAAAATTCACCTCAGCACAATAGCTCAACAACAAGTCTATGAATTGAGTTCCTTTCAAAATATCACTATAACCTAAATGGTCTTTTAATAACTCTCTATAGAAATGAAAATTCTTTGTCCCCACCACCCCCTGTCAATCTCTCTCTCTCTGTATATTCAGAGGTGTATTTTCTGAAAAATAAATATAGGACTTTTCATGTTAATTCATATAGTGGGATAATCTAAGACCAAGGGCATCCAACAACAATGAACAAACAAAATGCTTAAATAGGCATGCTTGGTGTTTGACAGGGAATAAAAGGAAAGTGTTAGCAATTTCTTGAAAAGCATTTCTGTCAGTAGCACTAAGAAATATGTCATCATGACTAGTAAATACTTCATAGGTCTATATCTCCCTCCCATTTCCACTTGTATTTGTACCATAGAATGAACTGCCAATCCCGAAGGAAACATGATCAAAGCCCAAGCTTGGAGTTTTCATCCTATCTTCTACACATACTGTGTCATTTTCTCTAACAGTTGTTGCAACTGCATGGTGTTATGTGTTATCATTTCTTCCAAGAATGTGTATGAATATGGTGTTACCTTATGTTTTCATGTTTTCATTATATTGCTTTTCTTCTCTTAAATCTTAAACTGTTAAGAAAAATAAGTATAATAGAAATTCAACTTACTGTGATCAAACACCTTCTCTTTGCCATTCTTGCTTGCTCAGTCTTACTCAAAAAAGGTACAGCATCACAGTCAGTTTTATAACCTCTAGGTATTTTCCTCTAAAGCTGCAGGATGGCCACAGGCAACATGCTTAAATCCAAAGGCAGTATTGGATCAGTAGAAAACACTTGATATACCAGTTTTGTTTATTTTTTTAAAATAAATATTCCTCTGGTATAACATTTCTCTATTTGGATAACAAATAATAGATTTGCTTTATTACACTAATATATTCTCAGCTATGTTTATATGCAACATTTAGGACATTTTGTAGACATAGGAAAACCTGACCTTTATTTCCAAAGTTACTTGTAACATTCAAAAGGAGACAAGCAAATAACACCTTTATACTCATAGCAAGTTTCTTTTTATCACTATAATATATTCTCTGGTTGTGATGACACATGATGACATCTTTTACCAAAGTCAGCACCAGTTATTTTATTATTATTATTATTATTATTATTATTATTATTATTAATGAGAAGAAAAAAACACAAAACAAAAGAAAACAAAAATAAATTATAGTTGGGAAACAAATGCTTTTGTGTTTTTTTTTTTCATGACATGAAATGCCAGGAAAGCAATTAAAGGAAATTCTATGACTTAACAAATACAAGAATGGCTAAGAGCATTAGCGTTTTAAAGCTACTGGTAAATTAACTCAGAATCAGTTGCTGAACTGGAAAAAACTCAGAATATTGCATATATTTCTGGTTCCTTTTTATTTATTTATTTTTAGAAATTTTAATTTAAATTGGAATGGATTCCATAGCAGGACTAATAAAATGATTAGATGACTGGAATTTTTTTTTCTTTAGTTGAAAAATAGATTAAAAGAACCTGGCTTGTTTAGTTTACAGAAATTAAGCAGAAAAGGGAAGCTGATAAAGTCTGCAAATATTGAAGGGACAGGAACAAATATTAAGATGAAAGAAGAATTATTTCAGTTATAAGCAGTAATTGTCTATGGTCATGCTAAAATAAATTCTGCTTGTAATAACTTAATAGAAAAGAAGTGTGCTTTCCAGGCCTTCACAGACAGAACTTCTAAAATGGAAATTAAAATGTGGAGGGAGCACTTGTTCTTTGCAAATGAGAGGAAACCTGGCAAGGGATCACGCAGCAAAACAGTAAGTTTTGGGTTTAAAAGCCTTTTCTAGCCATCTTTTTGACCTCAAAGGTAAGGTTTGCAGGAACACAATGGTTGTTTGAATGTTGATCTCTTCTGCTTTAATCTTGTTGAAAATTATAGTTGATGCTTTTGCCTCTTTCTGAATATCTCAGATTTATCAAAGTGCATTTGAAAGGATTTTATTAACTATTATGAGGGGTAGGTAAATGTAGGTGTTTATTTTTGACAAGTTTGTGGTTAAAGTTAAAATGGCTTCCATGTTATGTTCTGTAGGTTGTTCTTTGTACCCCACCTTGGTTGCTCCCCCTCTCCCAGGAGAGGTTCTTCTCCCCTACCCTGCCCAGAGACAGCTCCCCATTGGTTCTCCTTTCCCGCCTTTGGTAAGTGTCAATCTCTCCAGGTTACTTTACCCCCCCCTGTCAGTCACCCTCAGGCCTGTCCTGGGGACCGTGGGTGATTGGCTGGGTCCCAGCGCTCCCCTCCCAGTTTGTTGTGATTTGTTCCTGTTGTGCATCAGCCACTCCCCGATTGATGTTATTGGTTCTGTCTGTGCCTGCCCTGAGCTAGCCCTGCCTTTAAAAAACCCCTTCATAGCAGGCTCGGCGGTCTGTCTGAGGCACCGGGTCTGGAGGTGAGGGTCCTCTGTGTCCCAATATGCTCCTTCCCTGTTTAACCTGGGAGAGTCCCCTCCTTTATTCGCCACCATGGCCGGACGGGTGGGTGGGTTGGTGGCAGAAGGGCCCACTGGGAACAGCTGTCGAGTGTGCCGGGGCCGGCCGGGAGGAGGCACTGCCACAGGTAAATATTAAATAACATAAATATATGTGAAAATGTAAGAGTAAGGAAAGGAACAGAGCCTCAAGTACCTCAGGAAGCCCACTCTATCTTTGTTCATCACCTTTTTTTTTTTATACTTTTCTAGCTGTATATCCATAGTCTGTAATGTTAATCGCCAGCCTTTCCTCTCTCCCCCACATGTGTGCTCTCAAAGATTTGGTTTGATGTTGGGGGTCAGAGCTACAGAAGGAACCAGCGCCAACACATCAGTCTCTATCTCACACTCAGTGCTAGAAATCTGTTACAATTTCCTAGTCTGACAAGGAGAAAAAAACCCTTCTTTCCTTCTAATCTGTGAGCAGCTGACAGGTTTCCCTTCCCTCCTGCTGCGTGGTGGTGTTTGAGGCTGTGATACAAGAAAGTTCCCCGCCCAACTCAGTGTTAGCCACAGCTGATGTTTATTTACAGGGCAAATAATCAATTATCAGCTCTACTAAGTTTTCCAGTCTCGGCATCCCTGTTCATATGTCTCACACAAACAGAAGGAGAATTGTTCCTGAGGTCACAGGGACAGATTGCACAAACTAATTTATGGAAACTGAGAGACATAAACCACTGTAAAGAAATGGTGTGCAATTTTAGTGAAACAGAAGGAAAGTCAAACCAAAATGGGGCTTTTTGAGTCTGGTGAAATAACTGACTTCTTCAATACAAATAATGATCAAAGATATCCAAGCAATCATTCTCTTTCTTGACATATTCTCTATCTATTGTAAACTGAAGTCAATTCAAGGTACTGAAATCATTACATTTTTACCATTAGAGACTAATGAAGTAGCATTTCTAATTTTCCAACAGCAAATGGAGAAAAAGAAACAGTAATGCAAAAACACTGTTTATATAATACAGTCCCACAATTCAAACCAAAAATTCCTCTCTAAAAGAGTATGAAAAAACTTGGGGTATAATAGATTTAGCATGCAATTGTATAGGAAATATTTTCTTTTTCCCTAAAGATACTTTAAAAAAAACATAATTACTTTTTAAATTAATTTCTTTCAAGAAGCTATAGCATCTTGTACTGTTTACTGTAGAAGAAATTACTTTTCTAACTTAGTCTATAAATAATGGTAATTAATTTACTTTAACATGGGATATGGTAGGATATGTAGCACATAGGGAAAATACACCAGGAACAGATGGAAATTCAGCCAGTTTTTTTTCAAGGGAAGAGAAAGCACATTTACTTTGAACATTGTTTGACATCAGCCAAATGAAATCTTTCCTGCATAAATGATTTGGACTAAGACAACTCCTTCTTCGCCCTTCAGTTTACCACAGTATTCATGTAATTTCTTTTCTATTTGTCATCTCTGTGGCTCTGAGCATTGCAGCTGCCCAGTATACAAAATGCCAGAAGCTAATTTACTGCTGTGCTTAATTAAAGTAGAATTTACCATTGAAGGTAAAAGAAACTAGATATCTGTTAGCTGCCATGAAAAATAGTAAGATGTTTACATTTTTGTTCAAAAGTACCCTTTCTCCCCCAAGTTTTCTATAACCTGCTGGACACATTTTACAAAAAAAGCTCAAATTCCCCCATGCAACTGCAAAAATGTCAGCAGCTGGTGTTTCACAGACTTCTGTTTTAACATGGATATCATGTAAAAAATGTGGCTGAAATTGATACACAGAAAAAGGTACATTTCTTGAAGACTGACAGGTTCAGAAAACTCCAATACAAACAAGCTTTGAGTTCTACATTGCAATCTTATTTTCTGTGTTGAACTTCTCTCTCCTTCACAATAGCAAATAAATACATCAGCATGAAGGCTGGAAGAAGATACAGCAGGAAGGCTTTTACCTTTACAAATTACTTTTACACCTTACCTTTACAAGTGTCTATCCAATGTTCGATATTTTTCGGAATTATTACAGTTTTCTTTCTTGCTTTTGTGGACTTTGAGAACAGCCACTAAATAGGTGGAACAGCATGCTGCTCACAAACAAACATATAATGAAAATATGTGGCAAAATACAAGCTGGCAATAGACTCTCTGCATCACATTTTAGTTGAGCACTGATGGTATTGCACTCCAGTCACAAGGATCTCCCCACATATCTCAAGGGACTGTTATTAAGGCCAACTGGATAATAAATTTAAGAAACGCCTTCAAAACTGCAACAATATTCAGGACCTTTGTTCAGATTAAACAGGAATTACCTTTATTTTCTGGATTTTCTTTTACGCTGTTCTTGACACCAAAACTACTGACATTTTATGATATGCTGTTATTGTTGAGAGAGCAGGAGGATGACAGCTCTGAGAGATTCTGAAATCCAAACTACTTGACCTGAAAGGTTTATGGTAACCTATGGTCCTTCTTGTCTCCCATTTGCCCCAGAAAACAGGATGAATAACAAACAACACTTCGTAGCTGCAGGGTTTTGCAGGTGCTTACAAGGAAAGAACATAACAGCAGAGCTAGAGCCTGAAAGCAAATAAATCCAGAAACGGTCTGCAACAAACTACCGCAGAAGAATGGCTAGAAGATCACTATGGGATCCATATTTTAAAAAGTCAAGAAGGAATAATTTTATCTCATTTTTTATATTCCTTTTGTTATTTTTGCTAGCGGGATCACAGATGTTTACTATTATTTTAGTACAACATGTTTTAAAAAGAATGCTTCAACCAATATAGTGCATTTCCCATAGAGATTATGTCAAAGGCATCTGTTCCTGATAGCAAGTTCTTGGTATGAGAAAGAATGCTGTAATTAAATAGTTCAGAGAGATGAAGATAAAATTAGAAACACAAGGCACATATTTACAGAAATAGGGATCTCTATGATATATTTTTAATGTATTTTACTTTGAAACCCCAGTGTTTACAAGTCTGTGTATCTATGTGAATCTACACTTTTGTGATTCTTTTCAGGAAAGGGAATGAAATCTTGTGATTTCAATGAGAATCAATTGGGCAAGCTTCAGTCCATTTCCCTGCATTTCATGTCATTCCATTTGCTTTTCTTGCTTTCATTTCATTTCAGAACTTTCTCCCTTTTTTTAGCATTTAATTTCTTCAATTTCTTCTCCTCTTTCTTTGTTTATCTTTCTTCCTTTCAGTACTTTCCACTGCACCTCTTTTCATCTCAGTACATCTGGTTGTAGTCAGTTCATTTCCAAATTTTCTGGTTTTTTTTAATTGCATTTTTTTGATCATATCTTCTTGCCAGTATTTGTTACACTTCGTTTCTCTGATTTCAAGATTTCAGTCCCTTTCCTGAAAGGAAGATTTGCAGGATATCATGTTACCCTCATAGGAAGAGTAACAGCAAAAACTTAGTCTTCATGAACCACAATCACACTTCAACTATTTTAGTGTATGCCAGCAGCAAATAAAGGTCCTATATTAAGTGCTATTGTTCTTGAAAATGAAGGGAATGGTTTTTGTTATACATTCTTCTGATTGTCAATTTAAAATTTTAGGTTTGACTGCCTCTAAATCAATATTCTACCAGATTACTTTCTGGACTTCTGAAACTCTGCAAAAAACATAAAATATTTTGTTACTAATATAGTTCAAATATGTAATCTGAATTGTTTTTTAATCTTGTGCATGCTGTTGGATTTTGCATTTTTAAAAATATTTTAATGTCCAATTGAAGATATGTGATAGCTTTCCAATATACAGGAATGGCTTCTCCAGGGTCTTTAATGTGTGCTATAATGCAACATTTGTCTATTTTTACTGACCTAAATTAAAAGCTAATGAATTTTAGTGCAAATGATTCTTGTGTTTGTTAAAAACTGCTGAAAGTAATTTTTAACCATTCTTAAAAGTAAATTATAGTTGTCTGCCAGCATATAATGAAAATGTTGACTTCCCTCTAGATCATTTTAAATTTATGTCTAACATAAAAGATTTAGAAGCACAGCCCAGCATGGTTGAGCAAGAGAAACAACACACATCAAAATTCTGCATGTGTCCTTTTTCACCTTGGTTTCCAAGGGTAAGAAAGCTGTCCTTGGTCTTTGAAACAGCTATGAAACCTTCTGTACTTCTTACAGTACTGCTGGCACAGAAGGAGCAGGCCAAGCTGCTGTACACTGGACAGGTACAGTGGCTAAACTGGCTAAATTTGGGTCAGTTGGTATCCCACATACATTCCCATGTTTCCAATCTTCCCCTGTCCTGCATGGGAACATCTCCTGAATGGGAATCCCTAATGTCCAAAGGGTTGGGTGCTGTACCTGAGCTGCATTGCCTAGATTCTCTTTTCAACTTCCCGACTGCTATGTGAGAATTGTAACTGCAAGTTCCAGCTCAGAATATTCAGTGATTCTGTAAAATTTCCTGTTAATCTATTATCAATTCTCATAACCTACATGCATATCTGTCAAATATTTTTCTTTCCATGGGCCACAGTGTAGGTATGACCAGGTATACGTTGCTTCTTACAGTCTTTTGTAGGTGCTAAACCTCTATAGGAGATTTTCTACAGCCTTCTGTAGGAGCCAGGTCTAAGACATACCTCTGCACACAACATTTTTCATTGAATGTTAGAATATAGTTTATTTCTGGGCTACATAAGACTCTGTTATATCAAAGGTCTTGAGATATTTAAGCTAGCTGTGAAAGAGAAGTAGAATTTGGAGATGCTAAGACAGGTCCTATAAGCAGAATACTAATATTGGCTTATTCTTATAGTTTTTACTTCTAAAATTACATTTTCTAGGAGGTAGACTCCTTCTTGAGTTAGCAAAGGTCATCCCTAATTAAAAGCAAACTACAGTAAAAGAGGCTGCTAACAGTATTTCTTCAAATTTCTTTCATTATAAGAAGAAAGCAAAGATGCAGGACCTTGAATCTAAGTCAAAAGAGCTCAGTGAAAGGTAAATACTATAGAGAATGCACAAAATGCTTGTTTAATTATTTTCATGAAAGTGAATTAATTAACTAAAGCAATGAGTTTACTGCTGGCAAAGTCAGACACCAGAAGGCCTAAAATATGTTAAATGGAAACAAAATATAATTGACTCAAATTCACATAATTGGTTATTTGTTGGGATTACACAATAACCCAAATAAAATTAATTAAAAGCAAAAGATGAGCATATAAGGATTCATCAGATTATGAAAAGCGAATGGGCATCTTAGATTATGGGCATGCCAAAATTATAAAATAGTCACCTTTTTTGAAATATCAGAGTACACAAGAACATTCTTGGCTTACTAGAATTTTTCTTCCCTATGATTACTTCAGTGTCTGGGTTCACAGAGAAAACACCTTTAGTACACAAGTATTTTGCAACTTCTTTCTTATTCTTTACATTTTACTGTTGTTTGACTGTATTTTTATGAATGCTCTATTTTCTACTGTTCTTGACTAGGTCCTTCTCTCATGCAATAGTATGAAAAAAGGCTGATCTTTTCTATTTCTTGAAGTGTTTTGTCTTTTTATATAAATCAAAGAATTTCAGTACGCTAAGGGGAAATGATTCTGACTTCCTTAGTAATTTTATTTATTTATTAATTAGCGATGTTAAAGTGTTGCCTGTAGCTTGATTCATTGCTTTCTATCAAATCTAGCTCTATGATGATTAACTATTAAATAAGCACTTTATTTTAGTATTGAATTAAGTGATGTTGCTACCATTTGCATCCCAGGTTGAGTACAAGTACTGGAAGGCTCTTACTGCATTCGTAATCGGTTCTGTATTAATATTTAGACTAAGAGACCTTCTCTACTCTACGCTATTTAAAAAGCTGCCTCCTCTTATTACTGTACCTTGTGCCCTGCTCAAACAAGTTCTTGCTTGTCTTATTCACGAAGCAACCTTTTGCAAGAAAGCCATCTGTGAGCTATATTGTAAATTCATATGTAGTCACAGGTTGGAGGAAGAATGAAAGAAGCACGAGTCATTGCTGATAAATCCATGCTGCACAAATAGGCTAAATTTCAATCATTTCAAAGAATCAACCTCCTGCCCAGAAGTAGAACACCAGGATTCTACTTCTGCTGGGTCCTGAATGTAGATGTTACACTACAGGTGTAGTACTAACAAGCTTCCATATGATCTTCTGTGTATACTAACAATATGCAACATGCTGACTAGGAGCTGCCTAGGAATTTGCCCTCAGAACCACTGAAGAGATATTTCAGTTCCTTAAAAAAAATATTTTTTTCTGTGTTCTGAGGGTTTGTTTGTTTATTTATGGGTTGTTGGGTCCTTTTTTTGAATCTGGCAAACATTAGATCATCATCTTCATGTTAAACTCTAAACAAAGATTCTTTGTATATAGTGAGTCAAGGTGAGTCTTCTTAAGGCATAATTAATAGAAGTTATTCTGTATCTGAAATTACGACATCTTCTTGGAATCAATGTGATGAAACTAGAAAGCTGCTACTACTACATTATAGAAAAACTAGCACAAAGAGTAAAAGCCAGGAAAAAAAAGGGTCAGAAGATATAAATATGAATATACACTAAGTGAAAATAGACCTCTAAAAGAATAGAGATTTTAAAAATCATATTTTAGCAATAAAAATTTTGATTTAGTCACTAAATTGGACAAAAATATTATGATTCTGAACTCTCTCCACAGTCTCCATCAAAAAGAAAATGTAAGTATTTTTCAAAAAATGTTCAGCACCTCCCCACAGTGAAAGGCTTGTTTGAAATAAAATGCACTATGAAAAAAGAATTAGCAGTCATCATTTCTAGGGTCAATCCATCAGCATTTTCCAAAGGGGGAAAACACAGACTTCATCAAAGTACTGCCTATTACATCATAGTTACATAATCACAGGATAGTTAGGGTTGGAAGGGACAGCTGTAGATAGATTTTCTCTAAAGCAAATGAAGTAATACTTACCTTTTTGCCTGTGTAAATAATAGCAGCAACTTATCTTTTCATTTCCAAATAATAAATCATAAAAGTCAAAATATGCAGCTTTTCCAGCCTGTGTAATTTGCCTCAAGGTAAGTAAAGTTGAAGAGTGTTTCTACAACAATATATAGTGTGTTCAGAACACAGGAAAAGATAAAGGGACACTCAGAGCAGTGCTGCTCCAGAGAAAACATTTGAAGATGTACCCTACTACCCTACTCATTTATAGATTTTTCTCCTTTTTTTTTTTTCTTTTTTTTTAATTCATGGTGCTATTTCTCAACTTTTTTTTATTTTTTCTTTGTTATGACTCATTTCATTGCATAACAGTATTGACTTTTGTCACATTTTTCCTGATCTCTACACCACCTGACCTGAAGTTCTATGCTCTATATCCCCAACAAAATTCTTTTTCGTCCCTTACTATTTTAAGAATGAAGACTGAATAACTGGAATTCAGTGTTAATGTTTATCATAAATGTTGCTGTTCTGTTGTCATGTAAAAAAAAAAAAAAACAGATAAATATATTCATGCCCAAATATGCTCAAAATGGGCAGTGAAAAATTAGATGAAATGGCAGAATACAGTGAAATAAAAAGAACTTAGTAAGACAGAAATTTCAGAAGGACAGTCTCAATGATAGGAAACTATTTTTCTCAGCTGTTTCAATATTGATTAATCAAATCATTAAAACCATATCATAATGATTGCATGGTTTAGATTTTACTACCAAGTTAGATGATAAACTATTGGGTAAATTATTGGGGCAGATCACCAATATCTGCTGTATAAATGGAAATGATTATTTAATGTAGCTAAAAAAATAATGGTTATCCTTACATGAACTGAGTATTTTCATATGCCTATTTCAGATGAAGGTCACCTTAGTGTTAAGCTCTATGATTTTATTGCACTGTAAAACATTCTTTGTAGAATCATTTAATAAATCAAACTGAATACTATCTATAAATAAGGTCGATAATTCCCAGAACAGTAAAATCAAAATGTTCTGAAAACAGTATGATTTATTTTTCCTAGCTTCTTATTGAATCTGAGTCACAAATCTTTTTATACAGAAATCTTAATGAAGATGTGTATCTCTAATAAATTTTCATCTTGTTAAATTTAATTTTCTATTAATTTCAAATACATAAAGCTCTATAATCAAGAAAACCAGTATAGGCAGAGTCACTTTTTAATTTTGGTACAGAAATACTATAATAGGTGTTGCAACAAATATTTTATGGTAAAATGGAAATTTCACTTCTGATTCTGAGTATTATTCAAATCCTGTTGCAATTCTTAAATAGGATTATCTATTAGAGGGATTAAAATAAATGACATGTTGTAATGACTGATTAAACAATAAATTAAACAAGACGTTTTATTATCGCATAGAAAGTCACTATCACTCTAACATCGTTGTTATGATTGGAAGAAAGGATTTTACAACGTCACATTATTTGAGAATGTGACAGGGTTAATGGCAGGATCAGAGTTTCCATAAGAAATCAGACTCTTCAGAACCTTTGAGGCTTTCCCTGACCTGAGCTTGCAGTATGGTTTTGCTATACGGGAGGTCTACTCTGTTACAAAAGCATTTCCTGTTTTATTATGTAATTAAGCAAATTACGTAAAATTCTACATGATTATGAGAAAACACCTTTATTTCTTATAGCAGCCTGGTGTAGGCTCTATAACCACTCATCTCTGAGAACTATTTCAAGGCTCATTTTCATTTTCTTACTCTTAAAAAAAAAATCATAAATATTTTCCCAATAATTACATTCTCTGTGCTCAGAAAACAGACTCAGTAGTTTCTGTTTGCAATAACATCTTTAGCTGTTGTCCTGGGTTGTAGTGTGGGATGTACACAAAGTATTTATTCTATCACCATCTTCATGAACTGTTAAACCAAGTGGGGCAGTGCTCTAGTGTTGGGCTCTTCTGCTCATGGCCCATCAATGCCTTGCCCATGACTCACAGGTAACTCCCTCCAGGAGTTATCTCTGTTTAATGGGCCATCAAGGACCCACTTCACACTCATCATCCCATTGGGAGATGCTCCACCCAGGGGGAGGAGCCAAGCATTCTCACCTGGATAGAATCTGGGATTTGGGACAGGACAAGCAGCCCTGACCCACTGGATTCCCAGAGGAGCAGAGCTCCCAGACCTTTCTACAGGATCACTGCTTCAGGAAGAGCCCCTCACCTGGACTGCTTCCACCATCCTGCTCAGGTTGTATTCTGACTCTGTCAGTGGTCCTTTGTGTTATCGCATTTTTTTTTTTTTTTTTTTTTTTTACCTTTTTTACCTTTCTTCTTATTAAATTGTATTTCTGACTTGGAGCCTCTCACTCGTTTTGCATTCTAACCACAACAGCTGTCAATATTTTTTCTGGGTTTATGGCCAAGCTACAAGACAAGAGAATTTTAAGAACTGATCTTTGTTTCACTTCTGAAAACAAAGTAGATATGAACATTAAAATCCTTGCTGTCACTTCTATGATGCATATACATTTGGATCTTTAGGCATAGAAGCAAACATACATGCATGATACATTGTCCCAATATGATGTGCAACAACAACACAATTAACTTCTCTGGGTTCACTACTGTGTGAAAAGACATAAAAAAGCATGAAAAGGATTCACAACTACTTAATCCAGATGTAGAAATCATATTTTGCTTTCTGAACTACAGAATTTTTGGAAATCAACTGATACTTAAAAATAAGCAATCACTCGGATTCCAGTACATTGGATTGTTTACTTTGCGGAACATGTAGAAAGACTTCTTCAAGGCCTGCTGTTAGGAAGACGCAGAAGAGATCACACTGAAAACAGAGGCTTCAGCAGGTAACAACATATCTACCTCTCTGAAGGAAAAATCCCCCAATTCTTCCTTTATGAGCAAGGGCAGAAGGAACTAAGACACCTCTTATTTTCCTCATTTTCCTGTTTCATCCTGCAGAATCGGCTATTGTGCTGGAATAGCCTGAGACAAAGAGGTAAAACACAAGAAAAGGGCAAGGACAATTCCTCTCTCCTCTTACTGTCCTCCCCAGAGGAAGCTGCTTGTACAAACCTTGCTATCATCATCCACTGCAGAAAAATGATCGAAAAAACATTTTATTGGCTTTGATGGCTTTCAGTGGGAATGTAGTTTTAGATTTACCCACTGATCTGAGCAACAAAAGCAGATCTTGGTCTCCAAGTAAAATTGTGATTTAGAATTTGGGTTAGCAATTGTTTAAGTTAAATCTGCAATGGAGTTTCTACTGCCATTTGGTGTTTAAAAGGATCTAAGTACCGACAGCACATTATAGTCCTCTATCCCAAATGTTTAGCTTGTGATGAGAAGCAAGCATCTCTAACTCTGTTTTATACCATTTTATCAGCATGGTCCTGCAAACAAAACAAAAAAAATATAGAACTTTGTTGAGTGTACAGTACAAAGTTCACCTATGGTCAAAATACAGAAAGCTTGACAGAATTGTGAAAATGTGCTGTTTTTTTTTCTTTTTAAATTTAGAATTCATTTTAGTTTAGGAAGGAAAATAATGGCTAAAAGAAAAAAAAAAAAAGCCCCAAACAGCAGATTCAGTCTGCAGTTGTTGCTGACTCATCTTTGACACCTAAATGAAAATAAACTAAATTACTTGTGATACAACAGTTATAAATTATATGCCCCATTCCATATTCAGAAAAAGGTTTATAAAAGACACAGAGTATTTAACTTTTCTTTTTCTTCTAAAAATTATATATTTTGAAGCACAATTAACTATCCAATGAATTGTCTTAGTCCATATGAAATTTAAAAGCCTCTTCTTTAAAGAGGCTTAGAAAACAATTACAATGTAAGAATTTGCTGATTTTAAGCAGTTCAAAATAAAATCAGGACAAAAAATGCTCAAACTGGTGAATGTGAATATCTGGAATTTTTTTCAATACATAGAAGCAATTCCTCTAAAGCCAATATTCTCCTTACAGCATAATTTTATGTTCCCATTAAATACTCATCCTAAATCCACCCTGCAACATTAGTATACACCTTTGGACTGTAGAAATGCTTGGGTTTTATCTGGAAGGGTTTTTAGAGTGCACAGATGGCTATTACAGATTACTAAAATGGGACTGTGCAATAACAGTGCCAGCTGTGCAACAACCGGTCCATCTCTAAAAGAGATTTCAGAATCAAAGAGGTAATCCTTTCAGTAAAGGTCTGAGGGTGGCTTCAGATGAACTGAAGCTCTATATTAGGAGGACAGAATTCTTTTACAAAAAGGACAGAATGCTTCCATCCTATTTGCCATTAAAACTGTGTTTGCATAGCTGGTTTAGGGAAATGAAAGAGCTCAAATATTCTCTTTTATATTACCACAATTATACTACTCAACATTCAGCTCTATTTTATTTTAATCTTTCTAGTCTGACCATAAAAAATTCATTCCAGAGAGGTCAGATCAGTGGAGAGAGTTACTAGAGGGGCAGGAGGATTTCTAGACCATTAATCCTAGCTGATGTCCACAGTGCTTGAAAACTCTCTTGAGGAATATTTACTAGTTTATTTGAAAATATATGATGTCTTTGCATGTCATTCAAGTAGGGGGAAAAAAACCACAAAAATTAAAAGGAAATACATTCAAAAGCTATCCCCTGAAGACTTGAATTTTGACACCATTTTGTTCTTTCTTTCAAGAGGAAACACTTTCCCACAAAATTTGGCTTCTCCTTCATTTTCTTTCCCATTCCTTTTTTTCTGGCCCACTGATACATTTAGCAATTTGAGATCCATATTTCACTAAATGCTTTTTTGATAACCGTTGGAAGAGTTATTATGTATGTTTGGTATCCTAGGGTTCAATGCAATAGGGATTGACAGTAATAAGTATCTTGCCAAGAAGGTATTTTGATATCAGCCACAATTAATTAAAGTAAAACTCTAAATAATTCTATCATCGTTATGAAAGCAGGACCACCTACACAAAGGTGTCAATAATATCACATAAGACTGAACAAAGAAGAAATTGATATTATAGCAGATACTGCTTTCTAGTGTCTAGCTGAAACACCGAAGACCAAATAAACTATAGTCACTTTTTTCTCCTACATTCAGATTTAAGTAAAACTCTTACTCCATACTGAAGAAATTTAGAAGTTACTATATTTTTCATTTTTATACTTAAATAAATACATGAATGAAGCAAATATTCCTCCAGTCTTTTTTGGGCCTCTTTTTCTCTATCATGAAGAACCGGATCCTAATCCTTACTCAATACAAGGAACCTGATTCCAGGAAAGTATCAGTATTAACAACAACAACAACAACAAAAACCTGGGTTAAGGACTTAGTGGAACTCACAAGGATTTTAATCAGCTGGAGACTTCAAATTTCTAGCTTGTGCTTGAAAATCCTAAGTAAAATTTGTCCTTCCAGGATTTAAGGAGAATTTTTCATGACATTTGAATTGACTCAACTAAAATAACTGGGCTAAGTTTGTGCCATGGCAGTATGATTCTATCCTTTCTGAGGCTGCAATTCATAAATGTATGTATAAAGATAGAAGACAGGAAATAGTTAAAAACATCTTCATCAGATCATACGTAAAATACATGACTCGAGGGATTAGAAATCTTTCTTATGGCTGGCTAAGCAGGGGAATTGCTTTGACTACCAGCATCTCCTTCTAGTAACAGAGAATGGTACTGAGCATAAAACCTTTCAATAGTTCCTGCAGCAATGTCAGCTGGAGTTCAAGCTGTACCAAAGACTTCTGGAGTGTCCTTTACAAGACAAAATTACTATCCTCTTAATGATCTGTTTTGTTTTCCTGATAATGTCATTTGTCGTGGTTTATGTCTGACTTATACCACTATTAAGGAGTAAAGTCATAGGTATTTGCAATGATATAACATGTTAATACTAGTCTTTTTCCAAAAGTTCACGTATTTTTTTTCAGTGAGGGAGGTCATTATTTAGTGCTTCTATTAGGATAGATCCAGACTTCTGAGCTGAGCTTTTTCTTGTTCAGATTTAATGGTTCTTTTATAGACAATTGTATCATAAATTGTTTTAACTATTCTATTTGGTCCTTTTTTCTATTAAGAATTATTATTGTGCCTCTGGCTTAGGAACTTTACTTGCTAATTCTCCAGTTTTCTTACATGAGTTTTCAGGCTCCACTTCCTGGAAGGCTCCTAATATTTTATGGGGTGACATTTCTCACGTGCTAACCTTCATCTGAGTGGTGAACTCTTTCTTAGCTTGATGTGGATTGTCCAGCTAGGGCAATGACATGACATACATTGAAGATCACTTAAAAAAAAAAAAAAGGACACTCATTTATTTCCTTCTACTCATCCCAGAGGGAGAGTTACCAGAGCTGAAATTATAAATACATTTTGGAAGATGCACTGGATCCATTTCATTAGAAGATGACTTTTTCATCTCATGCGGGTACAAACCAGTCATTGGGTAACTCCATAATATTCTTCAAAAGTGTTTCATTCACTGGACATAATGAAAGAAAAACCTCAACAAAATCATTTGAAGACCACCATACAGTACATTCTCTAGCTAGGACAGCTAGATAGATGGCAGGAAAGACAGATAGTTACCACATATTTTAAAGCTGGCCAGGCCCATGGAGAGAAAAATTAAGAGAAAATGGCTCTTGCAACATTTTTTGTAGCCTGAGAAGTTGACGAACACTGGGTATTCCAAAGGAAAATCCACCTAAAATCAGAGCCTTATGAGCGATAGTATTTTTTGTCTAGTAGCTTAATTCCTTTCCTCCTCATTATTTAAGCAAATTTTAATAACTTTTGGTAGAAATAGAAGGAAATGCTTGCAGGAAGAAGCAGGGTAGGAGACAGAATTATTGCTATTCGTACCATAGAAATAATAAAATGGCACATATTTAGTAAAAATTAAGCTCTTTATTTAGGGAGATTATTTTTGTGGTTTCTTCCCAAAAAATACATTCACTAACCTGTTTATATTTGGTTATCCCACCTTGCATCACTGTTTTCTTTCATCTAAACTGTGATGTTTAATTGTTTGACCAAGAACAATATTTTTAGTGTATTTGATCTTACTTCTCCAGCAAGGATTTCTGAGTGAGGCTGGCTTCTATCTTCTGCAATTTCATGCATTTATATATGTATATATAAATACAGATATTTCAAATATAGTATAAATTCCACTTCTCTTTTATCCACTAAAGACAGTTAAGAACTGTGAGATTAGAATGACACTCCTTCACCTTACGTCAGAATTTAGAGGGAATTTTCTGTGACAACTTTTGTCTTTTTAATGCACATTTCAAATTCAACTAAAAAAAAAGATGCAAAAGTTGTTAAGTTTGCTACTTTCTTATTACAAAGAATATAGTGGAAATTCATATTTATAGGACAGAGACTACACCTAACAGTTCAAGTAAAGAGGTTCTTTCTGATAGTTTGCACAACAATATTCTCATAAGAAGTTATGGGTAGTACTATTTTCATTTAGACATTATCAAAAGCACTGCTCTCACCTCCCCTCGTAAATAATGATATTTCATTTTGCTATTCATACTTCAAGTTTTTGTATTGATGTATTTGTAGGACTTTTAAGATTATAAACATGTCTAATACCTTATGTACCAAGTTACAGACCTCGCCTTAAAAGTCTCTGCTGGGCATAATATAGATCCAAAACACTACCAGGAGCTGAAAGCAGAAATAGGATTCTAGGAAAAGAGCCAATCAGAAATTTTCTCACATGTATGTTTTCCTTGTAGCAGTGATTGACATTTTTGACCATTATAAGAATGCTGCATATTTCAATCAATTTCGACCTTTGGCCAAGAATCCCAAAGTCCTGTTATTCCAAATTTTTCAGACTGCAAATGCCCTCAAAAATTGCACTACCAGCAGTAACAAAACATCTTCCAATTGTATTCTTATTCTGTTATCCTGGGTAAAAAGTTTGCTGAGCAACAACAGTGGAAGAAAAGGAAATATACTATTGTCTGTGACAAGTTTGATGATACCTGGCAGCACATAAGTAATGCTAAATGCAATGACTTAAGCATAACATCCTGCAATAAAGAGCATCTATGTTATTGCCTTGAACTAAAACTGCTTCAGCTGAACCAGTACTTTTGTCCTGATTTCCATTTCTATTTATAACAAGTCATAAAAGGAATGCCTCAGTGGTACTTTCACGTCTACACGCACATGCACACACACAGTAATAACGGTGTGCTTTCCCAGTGTCTAGCAGGTTATTGAAAGGGAAGTTATTCAGCCCAGGTCTGATGAAGAGGAAATACAAGATTATAACAATTGTGATGTCCTACAGAGAGTCAAGGAATGTCTTAGTTAGCAGTGTGCACCAGCTGCAGCACAATACTGAGTTCAGATTCATCTGTCTTCTCAGCAAGGAAAATTAGGCAAAACAGGATCTCATGCTGTCATAAATCTAATGCTTTCAACTAAACTACTAGAGGTACCTCTACCTCTGTCTACACAGGACAGTGTACTCCATCTGTCTGGAAGAATGAAAAAGCTTCTCCACCAGTACCATCTGCAAAAATGCGATCACCAGTACTTGTGACAAGGCATTGTCACCAAGAAGTCATACCTGTCTTTCTCTTCTGCCATATCTTCCACCAACAGTATCTGTGTAGATCACAATGGTCTACTTGACTTCTTTGAAAGCCCTTTCTTTACCCTGTTTTAATTTGTTGCATCACAGAAGACCGCGTCTCCCTGACATAAGAACAAATGAAAAAAATATCCAAGCAGTTTATATATTTAGGAATATACAAAACACTGTTTCTGTTTCATATGTGGCTAGGATGTTTTTATAAATAGCTCATAAATCATAGAATCATAGAATGGCTTGGGCTGGAAGGGACCGTAAAGATCATCTAGGTCTAGCCCCTTTGCCATGCACAAGGACATTTTTATTTAACCAGGTTGCTTAGGACCCCATCCAACCTGGCCTTGAACACTTCCATATCTTCTCTGAACAAACTGTTCCAGAGCCTCACCATTCTCACAGTGAAGAATTTCTTTTTAATATATAACCTAAACCTCTTATTTTTCAGTTTGAAACCATTGACCCTAGTGCTGTCACTACAAGTCCTTGTAAATTTTCTCTCTCCACCTTTCTTGTAGCCTCTCTTCAGGTACTGGAAGACTGCAATAAGGTTACCCTGAAGCCTCCTCTTTTCCAAGCTGAACAATCTAAATTGTCTTAGCCTTTCCTCATAGGAGAGATACTTCATCTCTCTAATCATCTTGTTGGCCTTCCTCCGGACTTGCTCCAAGAGGTCAGTGTCCTTCCTATGCTGGACACCCCAGAGCAGGATGCAGTATGCAGGATGGGTCTCACCAGAGTAAAGCAGAGCAAAATGGAATCACCTAAATGTTCAGAGACTTTCATCTTAACATGTAGCTTTCTTGTCAGTTTTATGGTGAAAGACAGAACAGAGGAATCAAAGACATTATTTCCTAACAAACCTTTTCTCATATATTGGTTTCCTCTCCCCTTGGTCTCTGACAGCTCATTCAGATTAGTAATTATGGGTAGGTAACAGCATTCAGGAGAAGCTCACAGTTGCATCACTGACTCAATGGCAGATGATTTTCTCCCTGTGAGATTCCTGAACATATGCCCTCCTCGGTTTAGGATTTGGCTTCTCTTGGCAATGTGAAAAGATACAGATGGATTGTAGCCATCCTCTTTGAAGGATGAGCTATTACTATTAATGATGATATAAGAGTCTCGTACTGTTTCCTTTACCACGGCAGAGCTGTAAAAGTCAATTAGAAAAGTCTAGTTACATAAATTATTTTCTCATTTTCCAGCCCTCGAGAACTCAACTAGTCAAGGAGAATGGCAGTTCAAATGAGTCTTTTCTTCCAACCCCCTACTAAACACAGAGTCTGTGCTTACTAGATAGAAAGCTTTAGATCAATAAGGCCACACTGCAAACTAAAGCCACTAGAGAATGATCACTTGCCCTTTTGAATCATTCAAAGTTCATGATGAAAAAGTGTAGCTAGACATTCAATTTATAAGTTTTCCAGATTTACAAAATCATGGGTTTTTTTCTTTATGATGCATATAAATATAGAATCTTATCTGCAGAGAGATAGTACAGTCAGAAAAATGAAGGACTATGCAAGGAAGAGTTAAAGGTATAATTTCCTTTCCCACTGAACACTCCACAACAAACACTCAGGTTGTAGGTGACAGGAGCATGGAAGATTCCTTCAAGAAGCTTGTAATACTATTGAACTACTGTGCTTTAAAACTAACAGTCCTACATGCATATAAAGGTATTCTTGAATCTATTCCTTAAAGCAAATAAAATTGTTTATAAAGGTACGAGTTTTATATTTAATAATAAATATTAAAAAATATGTAAATTTCCAATTTTAGTTAAGTGAAATATTTGATACGTTGTACAGTACATATCAATTTTTTAGTTTAATAACTAGTTTTCCTGTAGCAAGGAAATATAGCAATGAATACAAATACATTGTTGCACATAATCAACAACAAGTTTTAATACTACAAGAATTCATTAAGAACCTGGGCACAGAAAAATTGTAAATATTTTTCCCACCTGTAGTATTTTATTCTACAATAACAGCTGCTAAACATTTATTTCAGAGGTGAGGAACATCATGCAAAAAACTTTAGCTTTACATCTAGGTTTCCAGCCATGATTTTAGGTTTTCCATTTTCTAGGGTTATAAATAACTCCCAATGTAGTAACTTCAGCCATCTTCTTTGATTTACTTCACTTCTACCTTAGTGACTGCCAGCTCTTGGACTAGTTCTGGCCATTACATGACAAAAAATCCATATGCTAGATTGATGTCTTCTACTTTTTCTCCTATATTTTATTTTTTCCAGAAAACACAAATTTTAGTTAATGACTAGCTAATTTCTTCACTTTAGTGAAAGCAGCAGGCCTAGTTACTACCTCCAGCTTACATGGGAGATCATGTGGCTTTAAATTTAGAGTTTGTATGAAAACAGGACCTCAATCAAAATATTGCCTGCAATTACACCACTGTAGACTGCTTCCCAACTCTTCTGAGGTGAATTGGAGAAAACCCCTGACTCCTCTAGCTGTGCATCTTTTATGACACTGGCTGTATATCAGTAACCTAAAATATTTCATTGGTCTTAAAACAACTAATTTATGGTGAACTTTAAACACACACATCCAGAAAACAAGGATAGCACAGATTTCACTCTATTTGAATCAGTGAAGCTCTAAAAAATAAACATTATTCCTTGTGGGTTTTTTTGCTTCCCACTGCACATTTGCTAGTGTTGACTCAAACAATTTACAAAGAGGAAATGAGATATGTAACAGCATGAAAGGAAAAAGACACATTTATCTTGTTACAGGAAAGAACTTAATTTATTATGCTAATTCTTTTTCTTTAAGAAAAAATATTTGAATCTAGATGTGATAACTTCTCCTGAATCAACTAGTAAAAAACTGACACCCAAAGTGTTTGTATGACTAATTTGTCTCCTTTCAGGGAGGCTGTGATTCTGAGGCCATCTAAAAAGTTGTAGGTTCCTCTAATCCATATAGCCAACAACAAAAGTACACCACTGTCTATAATCTAGAAATTACAATTTTCTAAGATGGGTCTTAGATAGTCACAATCTTCAAAAGTATCTGGCTTTTTGAAAAAAAAAAAAAAAAAATTGCTGACTTTTCTTCCTTTAGTACATCAGGATGACTACTCCAGTAAAACCTAGGCATTGTAGATGGCAATTCCTCTGAAAATTCAATTCCTCTCAGACTTTACAGGCCTTCACCAATTCCTACAGAGTCTTGACTTCCTTCTTGCTCTTGCTGAATTTATTTCACTTTGTTTTACAAATATATTGCTGATCCTTTCCCAGCAAGTTCTTCCTGTTAAGACTACTTTCCATGCCAAATGGATTCTATCCCAATGAGGTATGAAAAATCTAAGCTAAATTTCACAGAAACGTGCAACAGCAGCATTTTGCTCACAGATTGTCTCAGCCTATAGCCCTGCCATGACAGCTGCTCCCATGATAAATTATAGGAGCTTACAAACAAGGCAGAGCTGCAAAGGACAGTGGATTTCAAGGAACCATTTGCTAAGGTATTTTCAGATAGAGCAGCTTCTTACAACGTCTAGTGTAGCATTTACAGTGCAAAAATGGATATGAGATCCTTTAGCATTCCTTAGCCATACTGATGTTCTCATCTATTTTCACCTGTCTCCCCTTCTCCCGCTTCTTCTCATTCCTCCCAACACACAAACACAAGCACACGTAAAACCCTCATCTGCTTGAAGATATTTTCCGAGGAAGTTTCGCAAGGACAGTGTCTGCATAAATACACAAGATGAAGTAAATTACGGGAATAAGAATGTTTGTTAATTCTTTGTGACACTGGTGTTGAATTCCAACAAAATTTCTACTGCTTTCTAACTAAAATGCCATTTAATATGTAACTGTAACAAATCTTCTGACATAGAATCTAATCTAATTCTCATGCAAAAATTGATTTTAAATGTTTTAACCCTTGTACTGACTATATTTTGACCAAGACTGTGCATGGTCTTAGTTACTAGATGATAATAAAATAAAAATTGCTAAATTGTCACATCGTTTAGACATCTCTATCTTCAACATAAGAAGCTACATCTATACCTGAACTTCCTACAATCCAAAGAAATATTTTAAAAGAAATCACAGCAGCACTGATCAGTAGTTAAAACACTAGAACAGACTTGGGAATTTGAAAAAAATTGATTTCCTCTGTTGTGCAAAAGAAAATATTATTTCTGTCTGACAAATATGGAGTGGTCATATAACACGAGGATTCAACAGGACTGCAAAACCTTCCCCCTTGAGGAAACACCTGTTAGGATTTAATCTTGCATTTATCTCAGAGTAAACCAATGCAGTGTTATTTTCCAAATGGAAAGAGATTCTCAAAATGTAATCAGACATACAATTTCATTCTGTTTAATTATATGAATAGTCACTCAAGGTGAATGAATATAACAAATAAAAACAATCCTTGCATTTCAACACTTCACAGAGCAGCAGGAAGACATCCCAAAGTCAACAAAATGTATCCTAACAGGAACAAGTATTTTTAAGTGCAAATTTTAGGTTATTACCTTCCATAATTGAGTAACATATTCATTCCCCTTTCAAAGTCTTCCATTTTCTAGGCACTGAAACAGAAAGTAAGAGAAATTTACACATTGATGGGATGAATATTCACATATTCTAATCTGAACATTCTATCTTAGATGGAAGTTAATATAGAAGTCTCCTTAGATCTAGATTGCAGATCCTGGGGAAAGAAAGGAATTTTTTTAATAAAATTCAGACAAAAAAAGGAATCTCCTATCCTGAACATCTGGATAAATGAAGAACAAGCCCCAGTGGTGCAGGAAGGATAGAGAGAGCTGCCCAGCTTAAACAACCACATTGATGATTTGAATATACCCCCATTATGTTCTTTCCTCATGGTTTTTTACATAACAAAATGATTTTGTCAGCATTTAATTGACATCAAAACCAAACCAAGGAAAACTGCTATTGATCACTGACAGTTATAAATACAGCACAACAGTACTTACAGATATGTCGAATTTTCTTGAATACTGTACCATTGCAAAATTAAAAAGGAAGAAAATATATAATTTCTGTGGAAGATATCCTGCTTTGACCAAGATCTCTACATTTCAAACCAAAGCAAGGACTGCTCAGATTCATGCATCTGCACTGAAGCAAGTGAGTATGAACTTGGTTGATTCTGGCATATTCGAGGTAAATAGAGCTTCTCTTTGACTCTATGGATACTTAATTACTTATAGAATATAAAGAATAGATTGAAAGCAACTCACGCCAGTACATTCAATTGCATGGCATGATGGATGTTCATCTAAGATGCAGGCTCATCATACAAATCAAACCCTGACTCTGAGCCTGGCAGAAACTTTAATTAAAGAAGCATCTAGATTTCTAGGTACAGCTAAAGGTATAATTCATGCACATAATAAGTACTAAAACTGCTTCCACTGTCAAACATATCTGAAAGTATTAAGTAGGAATGAGATATCACCAGATAATGCATTGTTAAAGGCAGAAAAGTCTGCCAACACAGAACTCATAAAACAGATTCCTTGCATAATCTGAAAAGAAACCAGGTTTCTTGCTTTCAGTATAGATAATCTAGATGCATTTCAAGAGCTGTGACACTGAGAAAAATACTTCTGCCTGTCACAATTTAAACTCAGCTAGAGATGAAACACAAGCAATGGCTCCCTCAAGCTCTTCCCCACACTCTAGTGGAATGGGGAGGATAATCAAAGTAAAACTTGTATGTTGAGATAAGAACAGACTAATAATTGAAAGTAATGCAAAATACAATAATAATGGTAAATAATAATAATAATAATAATAATGAATAAAAAAATCAAAATTATACACAAGGTAATTGCTCACCACCTTCTGACTTATGCCAGACCCTCCTTCCCGAGTCCAGATTGGATCCTCCTTCTGGATAACTCCCCCAGTTTATAGCAGGTATGACATTCTATAGTGGGAAATATCCCATTAATCAGTTCAGGTAATGTCTCAGTTATGTACCTCCCCTGAGGTTTTTTCAGGGTGTTTTGTTGTTGTTGGTTGGTTGGTTTGTTGGGGTATCTTGGTGTTTTTTGGGGTTTTGTGTACCTCTTCACTGGCAGGGCATGAGAAAAGGATAAAAGGTCCTTGATTTAGGACAAACTTGTTTTAACCAAAAAAATGAAACACTAGTGTATTATCAACATGATTCTCATCTCAAATCCAAAACACAGCACTGCAACAGCTACTGAGAAGAAATTAACTCTTAGTTGAAACCAGGTCACATGTTTTTCAGCATTTCAGGTCGTTTGTAGAAAAAAAGAAGCCAAAAAATTGGACAGATGATATAGTTTCACCTTGCACTTGAATAGAGTACGTGATTAAGGGGAAAGGAATAATCTGTGGAGAGTTTTGTATGCTCTCAATGTTTCTCGCATGCAGGCAAGTGGTACAGTGATCAGCATGGAAATTTTTTTTCTGTATCTTATCTGGCCCCTTCAAATCATTGAGAAACCTGCTGGGTTTTCATCCCCAATTATAATCAAATTTGAGCCACAGTTTCCCCACTGTGCTTTATCTGCAGTTTTAAGTTGGTCCTATATTAACTTTGCACAGCATCTCATGTGGTCTCATCAGCACTTTAGACAATGCTGAGACTTAGATTTGTTTACCATCCGTATTCAACTCCAGACGACAGATCACCTCTGAAAATGCCAAGCTTTTCTCTCCCTAGTGCATATACCCAAGAACAAATCATTTACAGGTTTATCACGCTGATGCAGGAAGTCTTAAATTCAATAATAATAATAAAAATATAAAATTACAACACTGATTGTTCTCTGGCTTACAGAGCCATACATAAAAAATAACTCTTCTTTAGTCTATCATGCTGCAAAATTACAAAACTGACCTAAGAGAACAGAAAGTAGAAGAAACCCACATGTCTCTCCTATGTATGTGCATAAATGACCAGGAAATGCCAAATCCTTATATAGGATTTAAGACAAATGACACTTTGATTACAAATTACGAAGTGTTATCCAAGATCACTGACATGTTAGCCTAATGGATCGACTAATGAGTTCTTTATGTCTATTGCAGTGAGGAAAAGTATTAAAATTACTATCTCCTTACAGATGATCATGTTACATCCAACTCTTCCAAAGCTGCATTAATACTGGGGTAAAAGTCATATATAAGCTTCTTGATAATTTCCTGACATCAAAACTCCTGCTGGAGAAGCCAGACAAGCACAACAGGATCCTCTAAGGTCTTCACAATTTCACATTCATCTTTCCTGGTTCTCTCTAGCATTTGTAGGTGTATTAGCATTTTCAGATACATAATAACACCCCATGTATCTAACTCCAGGCACTGACCCAAATATGATGGAGGGGGTTTGTCAAATCCTTTTCTCCCTATGAAGTGGACAAGAAGTAATAAAACTTCAGAAAGTATCTGACATCTATGCACATGGAGTTTTGGTGGTTTTTTTAGTGATTTCTTATTTGTATTTCTTTCACATATTTTACTATGACAATTGAAGATGAGATAACTTCCAAAAAAATAGAAGAGGAAAAGTACAGTATTCATATTTTAAAACATTAGTAAGGAAGTAAAAGTCCCAATTAAGCACATTGGTTTTGAAAATGATTCCATTTTTTTACAAAGAATTAGAATTTTTTTAAACTTGCTTTCATAATAAATAGGTACCTTTTTGCCCCTTGTTTTAATCACAGAACCTTATTTAAATCTATATTTTTGGCTCATTTTGATCTATATTTATAGCCCAATTAGTGACTTGTGGTGTTCTAAAGGGGCGTGCTCAGAAACTGCAGGTTATCATGCAGTTTCATCTGAAAAAAATTACATTCTTCCAAGAGTAACAGGCAAAACTGAGGACTCAGACTTGTGACCATTTCTGATGGAGAAACATGAGTAACGAACAAAGGACTAAATTTGTTTCTCTTTTAGAAAAAAACAATGATTTTACCTTGTTAGGGAGTACTTGGAATTATTTACCGTACTATGTTTCTACCAATAAAAACAAGAAAAAATCATCTTTGTAAACCTTGCAAATAGGAAAAGGAAATGCAAATTTTTGCTACAGAGGAGCTGGAGACCCATACAAAGTGGGTGTGGTACTAATCCCTAGGAGGGCTTGGATACTATATCAAAGTATAGTACAAAATCAACAATCTTTTCCAACACAGCTGTCCCGGAGAGAGGAAAAATCCTAAATGCTTAAATGAGAAGGCTTTAAAAAGCATAAAGAATTATGGCATGCTTACAGTTTGCAAATCTCATTGTTTTCACATATCTTAAAAATAAAACTCTGCAGTATCCAGACTGGTAAAATGAAAGCAAGGCAAATAGTAAATGCAGTGGTCAATAGGTTAATGACTTCATTTGAACTATTTGGTGAACAAATCAATAAGTCAGTGAATCAATACTGGGGAGCTTTTTAATTATAAATTACACCCAAGCTGAATAACAAAATGAAAAGTGACATAAGAATGCAGGACTATGTCAGAGTTGACATAGTGAGGAAATCAAAAAGACAGACCAAAACTGGCTGAACTTGCAAAAGTAAATATAACAAGTTATATATTATTAAGAGCATTAGTGATCCATCTGTCATTCTATCACCACTCAGCAGGGTCTGTAAATCTTTATTTGACATACTGAAACAATAATGACTTAAGACATTCACAGTTTTTACTATTGTACTTCTCTAGTATGGAATATGAACCAATACAAACTTTGCATGTGAAAGGAAGGATAGAAGGCAAGGAAATTATCTGAATTGTCCCAGATTTTATGCAACTGGAATTAGGCTCAGTGTTTCATTTCACCCTTCTGCTAAAAACTGTCTGTGTTGAATGACTGACTGGTACCATGCATGGTGAGGTTATTGCTAGAGCCATGCGAGTAAAGTACGCTGATGCTGTGAGAACTGGGCATCATGCAAACAGGTATTTGGTGCAACCTCTAGTTCAAAAAGTCTTGGCATCTTTAGCATCCTTGTTATCAGAAGAGTAAAACTGATATCAAGTGTTTTTTAAAGACAATATACCTATAACGATTACAACCAGTTTATCTAAAACACTGCAAGATCCAGTTTGACAATTCACAATGGTCACAGAATGTGGATGTGGCAAAGGAACTCAGAACAAAATGACAGTGGTGGTTCAGACATCTCACCTCAAAACTCATGAACTGAAACACCTAAACAGTAATAAAGAAACATTTAAAATTCTGTTCAGGTCTCCAGAATGATATGCAAATGCATACCACAGTACAAAATATTTCCTGTTGCTTTTCCAAAATGCTTTGTAAACAATACACTTACACAGTTATAGTACCTGTGCTTCAGAGTACTAGAGTTTTATACTAAAAACTTCAGTAAAAAGAATCAAACAAACTAGAGGAATCCTTGTGTCCTGTTTTTCTATCCATGAGAAACCAGCCAAACTGAAATCAGTCTAATTAATCTTACTTGGAAGTAACCTGTGAAGTTCTCTCTGTGAGAAATGTTCCAATGTTCTCACTTATGGGTACACTCTGGCTTTGAGCACATGACTAATATATATCTTATTTGCCAACAAGAAAACTTGTAAAAAGGTGATTCCAATATGGTTAGATAGATACACTTATTATTATTTCTTCAAGAGCTGATATCTCCAAAAAAGCTCATTTTGGAGCATTCTTGAAGTACTTTTCTAAGCAATGACTTTTAAATGGTCTCTGATATTTCTGGAGACAATTTTTTAATCAAGGATACTTACTCATCATAAAACATATCGAAATAATTGATGTCACTAACAGTAAAGAAAAATAATTTAAACAAGTCAGGTAGAAATAGGTATGTTTTTTGCAGAGAAAAGCTTCTTTGTAGTGGTTCAGTTTATTTATTTCCTCTTTGGAAAACCATACTACACAATTGCTTTTGACTCATTTATTTTCCCAGCACATGCCCTTGGAATAAAACTAAATTCCAATATTTCCAGTAGTAATGTTGCTTCTCTCAACCTGTAGGGAAAAAAAAAATCCATTTTGACTTCCAGCTGGCCTATTAGTTAGTTAATTAGTACAGCTTATTACAAAATCAATAACAACATGCCTTTGCTGATACTTTTCCCATTTACAAATGTGAATATACAGGGCTTCCAACTACTTCATTATTGAATTTATTTCTTGGAAAGATTCTTCAGTGAGTAATGCATTAGGCTGGCCTGAAATCTCTCCGCATATATAGAACAGAAATAAAAGTGAGAAAGGGAAGACTGCATGCTACATTTCTAATTCTACAAAGTTTGTTTAGTTATCAGACTTTTCTTTACTGTATGAAACATCAATAAAATACAGTATTAAAAACTCACAAATTTTTCTATATGCTTTAATACAGTGCCCTCTAACAATAGAAATAAAAAAAGCAACATCACTGCCTCACTCTAACTCAGGTAATACCAGCAGTATCAATTTTGTGTGCTTCTGAGCTCAAAAACATTAGATGCACAACTATCTCTGGTACTGTAAAACACAACTGGGAACATTTCTGGTCAGATAAAGTCCTTTGTAGTATTCAGTAGCCACAGTGTAAATCTAGCCTAACTAAGTTGCCAGCACATGGAACATTTATATTCTAAGTTTAATTTTCTCTCAGTGTGTTGAACCATTATTTCTCTTTTTGACCACTTTGACAGGTTTCCTGAACCTGGCATTCCTTCTACTTTTTACAGGAAATAGGAGACCTATAACCCATGTAGCCTAGGCCAGATTAAACCTCAAGGTTTGCTAGGAGTTTAAATTATTCTGGTTGTGTGATGATACTGGGTAGAACTCAGTGATACTTGGAAGGAATTAAGCAGAAGGATTTGCACTTGTTCCCAGAATTCCGCTTAGTACCAAAAATACAAAATAAAAAAAGTACAAAACCACAATCCCTGGAGAAATTAAACTTCCTTCATTTTGGCTCTTCACTAGAGTGTTTTGAAGCATTGTGGATCTAAATAAGCTTCTTATGTGGCCAATTAACAGCTTTTCATACTTACAATAGATGACTTTTAATGGCTTAGAATATTAGAAAATTATGTAAATATATTGTGATTTCTGACCAATATAGTTATCTATCTGGTGATGTATGGTTGCTTTCCCTGGAAGCTGGAAGCCTGTGTGAGTGATTACATGCCTGGATGATCTGTTCAAGTATTATAAAAGAGTCAGCTACATGCAGTAGTGCTGTATCTGGTTCTTCAGTTCCCTAAACAGCTCATGGCTGACAGTTCAAATGTGGAAACACAAATTTCTTCTTTCAGCAGCAAGAAATACGCCTCTGGCATCTTTCTTTTGCACTTGTCAGTCACGAAGCTGTACTATACAGATTTTGAGAGCACTAGAGCAGCAGGACTAACACAAAAGTTACAGAAATACTGGTATGCAAGGATCTGAAGGGAGGCTTGTTTTCATGCAAAATAAATGTGAAATGCTGTGCAAATGCTTTGCAAATGTTCCATAGACATGGGATTATGCCAATGCTTTGACTGTGTCTGCTCCAACAACTTACCTGGATGGTCTCCTTGTTGCTTTGAAATGTGCAAAGACTGTGCAAAGTCTGATTTCAGTACAGTTTGATCTCACCAAACCTGGATTTACCATTATTTCTCTCACCACAGAACTAACAATGTACGCATAATTTCTTTGATAGAACTTTCTGGATATCTTCATCATCTCACCATAATCACTTTAAAAGAATAACCACAATAAACCAAAATTTTGAAGCAATGGCTCTAAAAACCTTTGCTCCATGGCCAGGTGGTCTATGGGAATGGACTGAGATTTCCCTAGCTGAACCTCACAAAATTTGATACAACTTTTGTTCCTCAGAGCTCTGATACACAGGTGACAATTAGCTATTGACATGTGACTTCTTATAAATCAATGTTAAAGGTGTTCCCCAGTCACACTTTATGCTTCTCTAATTTCAAACATATTTTTACCTGTAAACCACACAATCCTATGGCCCATAGAGGCCCTTCTGTGTAAAGTTTCAGATGAACTAATAGAATAGGAATGACAGACTAGATGTTAGTATAAATATTTTCCTCTTAAAAAAAGATTCAGCCTAAAACTCTTCTCTGTACATGCAGCTTGGGTAGTAAACCGATCTGCAGAACTGGTTTTGTTCCTGCTCTTTTTTGCCAGTAATGGAAGCTATAAACTTCTGAACACCTTCAAGGAACTTATCTCTCTCTTAATAGTGCACAAGTTTTCCCCAATGTTTGAAGAATAATATACAATGGTGAAAAAAATGCTAGGCAGATGATAAAGTTTATGAGAATATATATATATATATATATTTCTCTGGGTACTCAACATGTTTTCTACAAATAAAACACTCCAATATCTGTTTGTTTTGCAGTCCCGGCGGGAATGTGAACTATATTTTAAAAAGCAGATTTTTCTGGACCTTATGTGATATAAGATAAAGTGCTTCCCTCAAGTGTACCATGGAGTCCTGCTCTCTGCACTCTCTTCTGCAGAACTGCTCTGCTGTCTTCAGGTACCACTGCAGGTAGAGGTACAAGGTAGCAGACGTGCAGAAAGGAGTGTTCCATCCGGAGACAACATAAATTTGTAATGCTTGTGAAAATCAGGTTAGCAGAGACAGAGACAAACACAAGCAACAAAGCAAATAACATTTAACTATTTCAGGTAACAATGCACAGGAGAAGACCATGGGCAAAGGTGGATCATCAAAACATTAAGCACAGCTACTTAAGCATATCACCAAAATGGTTCTCAAAATAATTTCATTCTGCAGTACTACACACAGTGCCATAACATACATTATTAATTTTCCTAGCAGAGTAAGTCAACAATATTTTCTATGCCATGTCACAGATCAAAGACCTAGATACTGTTCCTATTAAAAAGGACAACTGTGATAATAATTTTTGTTAATATTCCAATGAGCCAACTACATTATTGTTTTTGGTAGCAAATACACATCATTGAACCTTAATACATTCTCCTCTTTGCTAGAATGTAAATGGAATGATAATTTTCTTCTTCTCACAGATAATAAGATGAATTTTAAAATCTGTTTATACTGTAAAAGCATTGTAGTATTGTTGTCCATGGAACATATGCAGAGCATTTTATTTCCATAAAATCAAACCTTTATCTTCAATCCCTAAGGTTTGAATAAATTTTGTGATGACAATGCTGTTCTACTGCACCATTTGCTCTTAAAAGTTAATCAAGAAAGCAAGCAAGTTTTGGAGGAATTGAATAAAAACTTCCTAATACCAAGAACAGACAAGGACAATTGAATTATTTCCACATTTGTTTAGAATCTTCCTCATGCTTAGACAGTTCTGCATGTAGGTGATGTATTCAACATACAGCAAAACAAGTTATACAGAGTAACTTTCTCTTTGTTAGAGTAGTAAAGTCTACTGCCATAAGAATTATAAATCTTAGGGGAGTAACACACCGGGTAAGCAGAAATCCTCACATAGCTTTGCACGGTTTCCCCCTGCTTGGATCTCTCTCTATAGCGGCAAGATAAGGTAAGAGAACCTTAATCTTTCTTGCTGTGCACCTTTCAGTTTCCTCATGCCTTGTATGAGTATGTGGGACCACACAGCTTACAATTAATGCCTGAGAATCTCACTTTTTTTCCAGGTGTACGATAACAGATTAAAAGTTCAAATTACTGTAGCGGAAAAATTTGGGCGTAGGAAATTTTACCACTTCTGAAGTCAACTAAGACACCACCCCACTGATTGACTGATCTCAGGAAGCCAAATGAGAGTCTTACAATTAGCTATGAAAATCATTTTATATGAAGGAGGCATATTAGATTTTCTGAAATAAGATCTCTTTAAAGAGTAGCATGCTATGAATTTCAAAGTGCTATCCTGATGACTCTTGCTCACAGGGGAGTAAAAGATCAGACACATACCAATAGCTTTGATTTACGTAGTGCAGGTGAAATGACATTTTTAGCAGTTTGGCTTTTTTAAAAAAATGTGTCTAAATATAAATTTCATTCATTTGATAATTTCTATTTCATCTTCCCAGTTATTAGAAACTTGCTGGCGCAATGGCTTTTTACAAGAAATCAATGACTCAATTCTAAATTAATATCTTTGAAAAACTCTTCAGCAGATGGCTAATTTTGTTTAGTTTCGCTATCCATAAATGTCTGTGCCTTCAATTTTATATTTACATGCTACATGTGTTTGTTATGTGGGGTCATAAGAAGAGGCAATCAGAAAGTGACATTAGTGTCTACTTATATGGTAAGGTTAGAATACAGATCTTAATATCATTTCAGTATTTCTTGGGTAGTAGTACATGGCAACCACTGTTAAGTCTGTTTCTCAGTGTTGACTAGAATTACTTGATTATAGCTGATTAAACATAAGGAATTATCATTTGCACCACATCATGCCTCCTTTCATTATGTTCTAACATGAAAGAAATTCCCTAAGTGGAGAAAAAAATCTGTAAAATCTTAAAATAGATGCCAGCTGGAAGACTACACCGAAGTCTCAGAGAATCTCTAGATAGAAAAAGAAAAAGAATGTGTCTATTTATTAAGTTCACTTTTTATGTAATCGATGCAGTTTCACACCTGTAACTGTTGAGAAAACTCAGGACAGGAGAGTTGTAGCAAAATAAAGGCCAGTCACTACAAAGAGGATCTCATAGGTGAACGTTCACATTTTAAGTGTGCACACAAAGCTTTTAACTCTTAACTTGGAGGTGCCGCAGGGTGGCATGGGAACTGAGGTCAGGAACTGGGAATGTTTTTTAGTGGAGGATCATAGACAAAGCTAACTTTAAACTTGCATGACAGAGTTTTCTTTGGCTTGGTTACAGGTTTCTACACCCTGTATAGAAATCTGGAAAATTTCTGAACATTGAACAGATTCTCCCTATACCTGAAACCTTTAAAACCTCTACTCTCCATTCTCATGCTTTCTTTTATAGCCCTGTTGAAAGCTCCTCATCAGAAAGCTAAAGGGCAGTTTAAGCAGAATATGAACTGGACTGTTAAAATTTTCTGACAATGCTCTTCCGGTATAAATCAATACTTTTATGAGGATCTAAAAGTATTAAAAAATAATTGTGTCCCTGTGCTCAGTCAATCTTTGCTAAACGAAGCAGGGATTTTGTGCACTTGAATTTAGGAAAATAGTACAATTCCAGGGAATTAAAGTTTTAACCTCAGAGAGAGCTACAGCTCACTCCTAAGCATCACTTTCTAAAGTGCAGCTTGACTTTACTCATTTGTGATTCAACCATATGCATACATTTAAGGTGGGTAAATTTTTCAAGATTTTTGGCAGATGATAAAGAAACAGAAGGCAATATGAGCCCTAATAAAAGCAGAAATTATCCCAAGGACCTATTGAAAGAGTGGTGAAATTGACGTTTCTTGCATTTTCTGCTTCTTGTGCTGAGCTTGATAGAACCAAATGTTTGGAAAATTCTTCTCTTTGGCTTTTATTTCAAGAATGTAGAAATCCCAATAAAGAATTGTAGTTTCAGCTTCACTCTTTGTCAAGAATTTCTCAGCAACAGTTCATTCCCATGAAACATTCCACCACAACATATTTTTAAACATCATTTCTATATAAGATTTTCCTTGTCAGTTGGGTTGATAGCACCCAAATTTCAAGTCTGAAGACATGCATATGGTTGACAAGTCTGATAAATTTAAGAAAACAGTTTTTAATCCTGGGAAATCCCAGGACTTATTTTTATACTGTATTATTTTTATAATTTATAAAAATTTATTTTTATACTGCACAGAAAATAACTATTAAACACTAGCTGGAGCTATCTTCAAATGCAAGTGGAATGAATTCCTTGTAAAAGCAATTTTATATGAATATGTAGAAAACAGAGAATTATTTAGCGAAAAGTAATGATCACCTTTTCACCAGGAGATGGATGACAAGAAGCAATAGTCAATACTCCATTAGTAGGTCCATTATAACTTTGGCAAAGAAACACATTTTATTTTAGAATGTTAAAACAATTGTAAGTGAATTCTAACTGCTAAATAAATGTATGCGCTAATCTACAGTTACAAAAGTTAAATAAATTAGACATGCCATCGCGATCACTTCTACTGCACAAAAAAGTTTGTAACTCATTTTAAGACCCATTATCAAACTGTTCATTTTGTCTACACACACTTTTATTGTTAATGTTGTGTCAGCATTTCCATAACAAACACTTCTTTCCCAAAGCTGATTTAATCATTGCTGAAATTGTGCATTGGATCCTTCATTCTAGAAGGTGTTTATAGGCATGGTTTTAGTATAGTTCTAAAAAACCTATAGAAGTCCAAAAATAATAGTTACTATTTTGAAGAATTATTTAAGGTCAAAAATTTCTCTGCAGTTCTGCATACACAAATGTCTATTCAATTTGGGTCAAAACAGAGAACAAAATTCAAAAAAATGCTTTTCAAGACTGAAATGTTAAAAATATGTGACCTCCCTTGTTTTTTCCTCAAAATTCAGTTAATTGCTCTGAATATGTCCCTTCGTGCCAATTTCTGTTACTGTCATAGTATCTGTATTTCAATAAGTACAATGAGAAAATAGAATTCATCTTTGTTGATCCAACAGTTGAACAGGATCTGGACCCTATTTCACATATATTTTCTGTAAGTAGAAGTACATTATTGAACTACTTACTGATTTTAAATTGCAGCCTTTTCTCATTCCATTTGGAATCATGAATTCCAGGTCCATAAATTCAGATTTCATGGGTTTTTTTCTTCAGCATAATTAAAAAAATGGATCTTAAGAGCTTATGTGAGCCTTTTGTGTTCAGGAAAATTCTGCTGGTGGAGAGACAGCTCTACACAAAGAAGTCAAGAAAGCATATTGCAGTGTCCTCTGGGGTGGTCTGTCATGAAAGAATATGTTAGTTGAGTTTTGTGAGCCAGTGAAAAAAATATTCTACACTTTCATACGTGTCCAAGAAATAAGTCTCATGTAGGACTACTACATTAAAAATGTCTTTCATAACACAAAATAAAACAAACAAAAAAATAAAGTTCTGGTTCAGCTCAGTTGTTTACAATGTAACACTACCAGACCAGAATTTTTTAAAAATATAGCAATCCAGCTGGAATATGGCTTTTTTTAAACCAAGTTTTATGTTCACAAGCTATACTTTTTCTAAGCCCATTTTTAATTTTACATAGCTTTTTTTACCATGTCAATCTTTTCCGCATCTAAAGATGATGAATAATAATAGTGCATCAATCCTGGTCTATTTGAAGAAAATACTTCAAATTAAACCCTCTTATAAAGAGCTTACCATGACATGCTCGTTTCCAGTAATCCATTAGACCAGTTGTGTCAGGGTTACATGTGGTAGTATGTGGAGCCCCTCCTTTAGGCAGGAAATCTGAAAATATTTCAATGGAGGGTATAGGTCTCTAAAACAACGTATGTTAAGTGCTCCCTTGCTAGAAGGATTCAAAATACATGTACATATACAAGCCAGAGAGATGGATTCTAGCAGCTCACAGTCACACACCTCAAGGGTATATATTGTGATTACAGAATCTTAGATACATCTACCGAATGTTGCTCTTGGCAGATAACCAAGTACAGTCTGCAGTACACACCTATCTGAGTATGTTCAGATTTCATGGTGGATGGAGCCACAGACTCGGGTGCATCCTCCTGAGAAATGTTACTTTGACATTTTAACAGAAAATGATGGAGAGGTATGCAGTTTTAAGAGATAAGTGATACTGACTGCTGGACATGTTGCTCTCTTTCCACCTGGATTACCAAGTTAGGGCTGATTATATCACTGAAAATTAAAGACATTCAGAAAAAATATGGTGTGTTTGAAACACCAGGGAATTCCTAAAACAAAACCCTGTGAATGTAGGATTCTCCTTTGGGAGATGCAAAAAGTTTGAAAGCAAGGGACTGTTATATACGTAGGAGTAGCAAGAAACAAGAGCATTGTGTTCAACTCCAGATTCCTACACAAATCTAAAGATAAAATAAGTGGAGTACAAGCATTTTAAAACTTTTTGGTTCTCCAGACTTGCAAAGAAATAAATATGACTTCTTTTTTTTTTTTTTTTTTTTTTTTTTAACTAGAAAACAATTGGGAAAAATATAGTGCCATTCAACTGGTCAAACTTTGCTCTAGTAACTACAGTCCAAATCCATTTAGCATAAAACTACATTCTCCTGCCTTTCCTGTGTCGCCTTCTGCATCTTCCCAAACCAAGACTGAAAAGCAACGCAACTCTGTTCCTCAACCTTTCACTGTCTAACCCCAAAGCCTCTTGTGTTTTCTCTAATTCCTGGATACAGAGTACAACCCTCTCCAAAACTGTATTTGCACAGGTGTTCTGTATAGTTTAAAGCAACTTACATGTGTATGATTCCCATTGTCCATACCAGGAGGCTCCTCTAACAGCAAAAACTGTTCCTCACATCCCTGCAGCACCAGAGTCTCTTTCTAACTTTGGAATCTCTTATACCACACACTGCTTCTCAGCCCAGTACACCCAGAGCTTTCCCCAATGGGAGAGAAATATTTTTTCAGCATGGTTCAGGATAATATTGTCTCCACAAAGGCTTTACCTAAAGTGTTTGTTATGGTTTAAGTGTTGTTGGTAGAAGTAGATTACACTTTTTAAGTGGAACCCAAAATTTACTGTTAGCTCACATAGCATCCAAATTATTCCAAGTATAGTACTTCTCCTTAATTTAGATACAGTAAGATCAATAGTCTACTACTAATAATTAAAAAGGCCTTAAAACTGTAATGAAAGAAAAAATACTACCCACTGAATTTCTCTCATGTTGTAGTCTCCTTTCTGATGTCCTCCTAAGTCAGAAGATTGGTGGCTCCTGGTCTCCAGGTAGAGCTGTCCTCTGACATATCACTGTGAGTTATCAAAACTCATAATTATCCCTCCCTGCATATGTTCCATTGGCCAGAGGGCAAAAAAAGATGGGTAGAGAAAGCAATGGGCATCAACTCTAGCTTCAAAATAGCTCCAATACAGAAGGTGTAGGCTTTTATCACAATTCTTTGTACTAGAATTATGTAGTAGTTTCTAAAAGAATAAAAAATTTAATCTCCTCTTTCAGATCTTGCTCTTACAATATTCCAGACACTTCTACTTATTTTATTTTCCTTCATCTTGGAATTTCATAATGAGAAGTCTCTAGACTTAGTTTTAGTTTTGTACTTCAATGTTATCTACTACAAAGGACTACTTTTCTAATTGTGGCTTTCAAATTATGTATAATTACAATTACTGTTTAGATATCCATTGTTATTTTTAGCATGACTGTTGAATTTTCTAAATAAATTAAGTAAAATTCAGAAAATTAAGGGATAAGATTATTACTGTATTCTGCAGTTTCATAACAAATCTTCATATTTTAATTTAGTTGCGTCTGAATAAAGTATCATACTGAATAACTGGATGTCTTAAGGAACTTAGGGAAGAGTTCTGAGGCATTACAGATTCCTACTTATTAGAAAATTATTATTACAAAATACAGTGATGGATGAGTGGTTCTCTGGGTCATTATTTATCATTTGTAATATTCTTTTTCCAGCTCACTAGCTAGAAACCCCCTTGCAAAAAAATAACTCATATCTGCAGGAATTGTCACCATCCCTACATTTGAAATCAATATGGCTTCAGGACTGTTTATGTCTTGGTTATACTAAAACATTCTAACAACACGCAGATAAGTGAAATGAAAGATCACTATAATTCAGTCACAACAGTAGCACATTAACATTTATGTTCTAAAATGGTTTTTGGAGATTGTTATTTAACACTGTCACTGAAAACAGTGACACATCTTGCACAACAAAATAGAACAGTAAAAATATTTTTGAAATTGAGGGGGTAGGTGAAATGTTTTTTGAGAGAAGAGTTTGTTGCAGATCTCACATTTTCAGGGTTTTTTGAAAGTGATTGCAGAAGAGAGTTTCTGAGACACCTCAGAAAACTAACATGATGCAGGTCAGTGTTTTTTGTTTATTTTTCTATCTCCTGATATTGTTATCAAGCAGAAACTAGAAATTGATTTCATCTATTATGAGTCTGAAATGCATGACCCCTAGATATCAGGTAATGATAGTAACATCAATTCTTATTTTTAGAAAAGCAAAAGCATTAAGAATAGTAACAGTTCTCAAGGAAGGAAATATAATGACAACACTGAAACCTAATGATAAACATTACAATGCATTTAAGATACAAACTAATGTGACTACACAAATGAGAACATCTGATACACTAAATTCAACTTGGAGGTGTGAGGAGCTTCCTCCTTACCTTTGAACTCTAATGCAGATCTTTTATCATGAATTGTACATTGGTTTACATCAGCTTTTATCCCATGGACATCAAACAGATTCAATAATTTTCTCTGTGCTGCTGTTAGTGTCTGAATATGTCTTGAATTATTTTCACATGAACTGAATTATTTAAGAAGAATTTGACACAGGTAAAACAATCCCAAAAATAACTGCACTTCTACAATTTCAATGAAAATGAAGGCGAAAGATCATTTGAATACCTATCCTCAGAGAAAGACTTCAGGATGACTTTTAACCTTCCTAGACTCCAAAGTCAAAGTGATCCGAGAGAAATCTATATCAAAACTGACTGAAATCTATATCAAGACTGGCTTGCATTCTAGATTTTAGGGAAATATTTGTTATGAAAAGAAATATTTGTTATGAAAAGAAATATTAAAATAATTCTAAATTTCTGCCCCTTGCTATTGTCTTCCCATTCTATTTCCAGAATAAAAATATGCTAATTGCCATATCAATATAACTATTACTTTAAACCCTGCCGCATAAATCACAGATATTTTTTGTACTATGGAACTAGTATAGAGGAAGTTGGAGGATCCAAATAAACCTAGGCCTCTTTCCTAGCTTGACTGAAACAACGTTTTTCTCTTTTGATTTTATATCTACCAGCTAAAATGAAATTAAAGATACTACAGTGAACCATTCAAAGAAAAATATCACTATCTATATTTCTCATTTTCTTAGTTCTATTAGTGCACAATGTACAGATAAGCTTTACCTTCCTCTACTAGTTTCAAAAGGCACCATTTTACTGTTTTACCCTTTCACCTGCAGTATGATGTATTTAACAATAGCTGTTTAGCTGTACTTAAGTTAATAAATGTGGCGTGAATCAGAAACATGGTCTAAAATCAAAAAATGAGCCAGACGTAGTAGAAGATAAAGCCTATGAGATGAGCCTTTGAGTTTTAGTATGAGAAAAAAAATTGTCAACAACTGCATCCAAAATAAAATCCCCATTTTTTGTACACAACTATTTTACACTCATGGAAATGAAAAAAATACTTGATAAGAACTTGCATACAGTACACACCCCAGCCATTGAGTACAACTTAAAACTGTTTTTTTTCTGTAGTATAAAGTGCCTTTGGTACTCCACAGATAAATCATGTAGGTGATAGACAAAATGAGATATTATTCAATAAGGACAAGTTTTAGATCAGGTGTGTCTTCCACAGAGTGATGCAGATTTATGTGGGTTTGGGTTTCAGAGATTTTGCTGGGAAAAAATAGAAGGCAGAGGTTTATGCACACACACAGAGAAGCTATTTCTGTTTGTCTTACCACAGTTTATTGTATTTGTTGTATTTCACATTGTATTTCACATGTGCTGTATCAAATGTATCAGCAGGGGCATATGTTGTGCTGGACAATTAACCAAAACACATGCTGAGAACAGCATTGATGTTATATACAAATCGGTGTACGGATATCTGCAAGAGATTGATCCAAGATCAATCCCATTCACCAGAAAGCATCATGGAAATAGATTTTAACCCCTTGGATGTAATTATCATGATTGCTGTTAACACCATTCCATCCTTTTGTTAGATTGAATGCCATTAGATACTGAAGTTTTACTAGGACTGTAAAGTTATCCAGAGTATCTAAGGGTGGATAATTTGTGTCAGACTCAACTGATACTCCACATTCAGCCAAAACCTGTTTTAAATATTAATTAAAAAATAAATAATATTAGAAGGGAAGGAGAGACATCTCCTTGCTACATCATTTAGTCTCATTTTTATTTGCCAATACTCATGTAAACTCAGGATGGAGACTAAGCCAATTCAATTCCCCTTTCCATATTTTCCCAGAATCTTCTTGAAGGAAGAAATGAAGAATGTTACAACCACTCTGGATTACAAAACATGTCCCACCTACATTGAAAGTACTGGGGGGAGTTGCTTTGCATAGTAACATCTGAACAAGCTATCTCTACCAATTCATCTCCACAGTGGCCTCTGGAAGGCTGGTTGTAGACAATGAAGCAACATAGACAAAACTACAAAAAGATGCTCATATATATTAGTTCTACATTCTGCTTAGGAAATGCCTAATGAAATCACAACCTTCTAATTACTAAATTCCTTAATGAACTTAGGTGTTTCAGGTCTGTTATATCCAGAGAAGAGTTTTGAGCCGAGAGTTATACCAAATAAAAATCTGAGCAAATTTTCACTGAATTCTGCCAGGATCAAGAAAATATGCAGTCAGCTGAGAATGTTGCTTGCAGGGCCTTTTAACCTCTCCTATAGAAATCGCACCATTAAACAGAACTCAAGGTTCTCCCCACATCCAACTGTCTATGAAGTACTTGATGATTCATAACCTCCCATCTCTCAAATTTTGTATTTGCTACCTTCTAAGCTGCTAGGCACAGAGCAACATTTTTTCATGCAAATGAAAAAGTATAGACATTGGCTTTTAGAATATAAAAATGCAGTGTCTAACTGTGTGTAAAATGAGGAATTTACAGATCATAAAAATAAAAAAATTATTTAAATATACATGCTTTATTTAAGCATTTCTTAAGGATAGTTTAAGAATCTGAAATTGTTATGTATACAGGCTCCTATAACCCTGCACTGAATAACTTTACACTAATCTGAGAATGTAGATTCTGTGACAAAGACATTAAAAATCAAGTTCTTCAAAGCTCAGCATTGCTGTAGACATCTCCCTTAATTTGTCTCTTATTCATAGATCTGGAACACACAGAACCTGTGTCACGGTAGTATCTGGGGATACCAATGATGCCAAAAGCTCTAAAATTATCCGGTGAGGGTATATTGATCTAACTGAGAAGCACAGGTAGATCTATGCAAATCTGGAGCATTTCTTCTTCAACAATGCTGTTATGCTGTTAGTAAAGGGTGTGGGAGAAGGAATCACGAGCAACTGTATGCAGGAAAAGTTTGATTATGAATGTAAATTATGGAGAATATTTCTGGAGCTTTTGGATTGAGACCTTCATTCTCTTTAAGACTCAAAATCAAGAGTTATCAATAGTGGGTTAAATGTTATTTTCTATCCTGCTGTAAATCCGGACTACCTATTTCCTTCAACAGAATAATATTACATCACCAAGATCAGTATTTTCCCCTAATCATTTTTGTCTTTATCCAATCACAAAGTCATTTTATAAACTAGTATATCGATGTTTGATTACACAAGTAGTAGCTACTAAATTTGTTTAGAAACTGTGGAAAATGTTATTGACCATCTGTTTTTAATTACTGGAAAAACACTCAAAGCAATTTTGGGGGCCCATTAGTAGTCGCTGTTTTGCACAGCTGTGTAGAGGCTCCATTGAAGTTCAGGTTAGTTGGGTATTAGTCCTCATAAAATTATTAAACGTTAAAGGAATCTGTGCCACTTTTTCCAAGTGGTCCAGACCAGAATTCAGCTCTGGAAATTCTGAAGTATCTTTCAAATAGCCTTCAGTAAAATCATATAATGAATGAAATTAACAGTGTTATAGTTATTCCAATATTTTCAAGACTGAATCCATAAAGAAACCAGTGACATACCTGACTTATCAGTTTTAAAGATGTAAAGAACCAAAATACATCAACTTTGCCCCTTACAACATCATTAGATAATTTTCATATTTAGTCCTCATTAGTATACTAAACTTTTTGAAATATGGAATTAATATTTCATACAATGCTGTGAATAAGAGAAGAACTTTTTAAAGAGAATGTTAACTATTTGAAGAAAGGTTGTCTCCTTTGAATTTGGCAATCAGGAATTAAGTTAGGCATTTCTGAGGAACATGAGTAAAACTACCTAGTGCAACTTAAATCTCAAAACCTAAGTTAAATCTCAAAACTTAAGATATAACTTAAATATTTTGGTACTGGACGTGTGTTAACCTAACTAAGAAGGCGCCATAATTTTGTCAGTATGATTTACACTAATTCAATACATTTAAAAAGCAATTTAAATGCAATTGCACTCATGACACAGTTGCTGGGAGGGGGCACCATAGTCTAAATTTGGTGAACTCCTCATAGTTCTCTACATTTAATATACCCTACTGGCAGTAGAGAATACCTTGCATCCAGAACAGTGACATGTTATTGTTTGTACTCTAATATAAGTCTTGGCTGGTGTTTCACTGCCATTTGCTGCATTCTTCCAGGGGTCATAGTTTTTATCCATTTTGGTGCAACTGCTCTGAAAGACAGGAGAGAGTTCAAGACTGTCCAGGAAATTTCACAGCTAAGTAAAGCTGAAAAGAAATTTACATCTCAAAAGAACAGCTTTGGCTATATGGGAAAATCAGCAATCCAAAGCTAATGTCAGCCCTTATTCAAATAAAGGGTGAAATGCCAAATGTTGTTTAAATTTTCAAAGTTTGTGGCAGTTACTTTATTAAGTATATGAAATCTGAATCCATTCCTGAACTTATTTCTCAAATAATAAAATGACGAAAATACAATATGTAATGTGTGCTGGGCTTTAGTTTTATTTTTTTTTGTTGTTGTTCATTTACAAGGAAGTTCAAATTACAAGGAAAATAAATGTGGACAGCAACAGTATCTTTTGCTTTATCATTAATGAATAGTACCTTTTCATGAGTTTAAGGAAGGTATCAACAATCATTTTGACAACCACAATATTAATTCGTTTTCTAACACTACCTGAAATCCTGAAGGGTGGAGATTTTGGTCTTAATCTTTAAGTTTGTAAAAACTAATTCTGAATTACATTGCTGTAAGAAAAAAACTCTATCCAGTGTTTTGGTTAAAAAAAAAAAAAAAAAAATGCTTCTGACACTGTTTGCCCTGCAATATCACATTCGCAACAACTGATTCTGACATTATGAGCAGTGAGCTTATCAGGCACAGTTTTCACACCCTATTTTGTATTTTCTTCTCTTTTCTGGCATAGTTAAACTTAATACTTAGTAAGTTTTTTCCTCTATAAAAAGGACCTCTAGCAAATTTGAACAAAAACACAGTAAATAACAAAAATTATTCAAATGACATCTCTAATAGCATTTGGTTATGGCACAGAAACACTAAAAAAAAAAAATTAATAACTAAGCATTTTGTTAGCTGTGTTGACTTTAAAATAACATTGGGAGAAAAGTACCAATAAAAAATTAAAAGTGGCATATATATAATGCAATACTTCTGAATTCCTCAATTTCAAAGAGTGAATAATGCAGCAAGGTAAAAGATTTGTGTTTAACCAAAATAGAATTATATTCTCAGGTACATTTTCTTACTCATTTAATGACTATCAGAAAAGTATTCATAGATTCTCTTTGGAAATAAAAAACAGGGGTGTAGGATTTCACCTCCAGTGCTTTCCTGTACTTTGAACTGTCAGTTGCTTTATTTCATTTTATAATGTTGACCTCAAACCAGAAGTTTTTTTCTCTGATTAGTAGCTGCTGTAATTTCTTTGAATTCAAGTGCTTTCACTACATGTACAGAAAAGTAATAGACTACAATTTAGCCCATAATATTTTAAGATTAAGAAGTTGCAGTTATACCCAAGACACAGTGGTAGAGTGTCATTTAAGTTGTGCATCTACATTACTCTCATTATCACTGATTTCAAATTATTACATCTGAGATAAAAACCTATGGCCCAACAAGTGGCGTATGACAATCTTCTCCTGATTTCCTGCCCTTTTTACACATAGATTGTTGCAGTGTGCATTTTGGATTTTCTAAAGTTCTGTATGGTTTTGTTATTAAGTTTCTGTAAATATTTCATCCCTACCAACCCCCTTTCCCTGTCATTCCCCCCCCAATAGGCCTCTCCCAGTTCTTTGTAATGCTTCCCTGATATGACCCATTGACATACTGTCCTGGGTTGTAGTGTAGGATGTACACAAAGTATTTATTCTATCATCATCTTCATGAACTGTTAAAACCAAATGGGGCAGTGCTCTAGTGTTGGGCTGTCTTCTGTTAATGGCCCATCAACGCCTTGCCCATGACTCACAGGTAACTCCCTCCAGGGGTTATCTCTGTTTAATGGGCCATCAAGGACCCACTTCACACTCATCATCCCATTGTGAGATGCTCTGCCCAGGGGGAGGAGCCAAGCATTCTCACCTGGATATAATCTGGGGTTTGGGACAGGACAAGCAGCCCTTTCCTACTGGATTCCCAGAGGGCCAGAGCTACCAGACCTTTCTACAGGATCACTGCTTCAGGAAGAGCACCTCATCTGGACTGCTCCCACCATCCTGCTCAGGTTGTATTCTGACTCTCAGTGGTCCTTTGTGTTATTGCATTTATTTTATTTTTACCTTTTTTACCTTTCTTCTTATTAAATTGTATCTCTGACTTAGAGCCTCTCACTCATTTTGCTTTCAAACCACAACACACACTCTAGTGCTTGAGTGCTCTGGCAAGAGCTGGTGACTCAGCCAGGCTTCAGGTTCCCCACTCCCCTTTTGCCCCAAAGTGGCCATGCCAACGCCCCCTGTTCCTAAGTCACTCCCCTCCATTTCTGAAGGTAACACTCCCTGTACTTAATGGCAGGGAAGCCTTAGAAATCTTCACTTGCACCTGGGCTTCACCCTGAATAAAACCTTTCTGGTCCCCAAGTGTAAGTCCGCTCCTTCTTCCAGCCGCAAACACGTCTCTGTCTGGAATCTGGACGCACAGGAATAAATCATTTATATGGTTATCTGAAGAGCAGGGGTGGTCAGAGATCAGCTCAGAAGAAACCATAATAGGTCTTTTTCTTTCTTTATGTATTGAGACTTGACCTTTCCTTCACATCTCTTCAATCTTTTCTCACAGAATTCTCCTTTATATATTTGGGGTTGAGTTTTTTCGTGTGTGTTCTCAACTTTTAACATAATAGTCTCCACGTCATTTAATTTCCATTCTGTCATCAATGAGACATAATGAAAAAAAAAGATATTATGTCATATAATGCAGTTTTCTTTTTTTCCTAAGTTTTTTCTAGTCAGAAATCATGACTCAAACTTCTGTGCCTAATAATATCAGCCAAGTTAGGAAATTATTTAGATCATTTAGGTTACAGTGCAAGAAAAAAAGGGAGGCCTTTATATCACAGTATCAACACAATCCATGCACTGGTTTCCAGTCATTTGCTAATAATGAATAAAGATTTAGACTGTGATGCCAAACTGCTGCAGGGAAAGCAAGTAGCCTGTATTTTAACCTATCCTTGAATGGTATAATTTAAACTCAAGTATAAGTAGCTCAGTAATCATCCTTCTTGATCAAACATACATCTTTTCCTGGGAACAAGCAAGTCTCTGAGTCTTAAAGCACCTCAGACTTGGCACCCTCCACAGCATACCACAAAGGGAAGTGAAGCTGCAGGCCAACTTACACACTAAAAGATGTTCCTCAGGAGAGCAGCAGGGATGCAGAGAAGCATTCTTTGAACTCAGCTGCTGTAAAAGTGTCTAGAACTAAAGACTATATAAGGTCAAGCTACTAAAAAAGAAGGGAGAAAGTCTAATAAAAAGACTGACAGCTTATGAAGAGATTATCAACTATGAAAAAAGCAAGTCAAAAAGATCAACAACCCAAAAGAGCGAAAACATGTCAAAATAGAGAGAATGTATTCCATTTTGAGACTTTTCTAGCTCAAAGTAATGAGAAGCTCTTTCTACTGATCCTTCACAGAGCTCCCCCCCGCCCCTGCCCCCGCTACGTAAATCACACAACAGTACACAGAACTAACTGTAGTTACAAGTTTGAAGTTTCACCAGATACATAACAGGCCATGTGAATGTAGAAATATACATCAGAACAGAAGCTGTATGTAGAGAACAACCCATGCACCAGCTGGCTCAGTTCTCTGGACTGATCTTGAGACAGTTCCTTCTTTGATGATAAAAGCATAAAGCTATGCTACTTGCCATCAATACATGCCTTTCCCTTTCTTCCTCAAATTCTGCGCAATTTTGTGTAAGAGACAGGAGACAATATTGCTAATGAAAAATCAGTATCATGGCAAGTAAACTACCCTCCTTTATATGCTGAAAATGTTCATTGAGAGACTTTTTCCTCCTGTTTTCACTTAGTTTAGAATCAGTCTCTATTAATCAAGTGATTTGCACAATGTCCCTGCTGAACGGTGCAGTCAAAATCATAAAAGGACCTCATCTTCCTTATTCCACCATGATTCCACAACAACTACAACAATCCAAAGACTGCAGTTCTACCAGTTAACATTCCTGTTTGGATATCATTTAAGCAAAATTGATGAGGTTTGAATGTATTAAGGACAAACCTAGTTATGCCAGAATTCTATCCCAGGAGTCATCACAGGCTATAATCAAGCCATTAAAAAAAATCTTGATTTCAGGAATGAAATATTCTATTCTATTTGAAATCCTCCTCTAAAAAATTAAAAAACCAGGTTTTAGGTGTCATTTTACCTTCATTACGAAGCATAGTGCTAAGTATTCATTTTCATCAAATGTAAGAGCTGAACTTTGATTAGGAACACACATAAAACACTAAAAGAATAAGATTATAATTTTTCTCAGTGATAAATTACTTCTTTAGAAATAGTTATTACAGTTTCAGTATTGAACAGAAAATGCATGAGCCCCTACGAAAAGGATAAAATTTGCTGATGCAAAGAATTTTTCATTACACTTCTTAACCATCATAGTCACTATTTTGCTATGTAAGACACTGTAAGAGCAAATATCTGAGTGATAAACCTAGAGAAGATTGCTCTTGGATATAAAAAATGAGTGGAATTTTCACTCACTGAAAACCTGCTGGGAACGGCATCTGTACTACTGCATGAAACCAGTGCCCATGGTTGCCTCATGCTCTTTTCTCAATGTTGATTACCAAAGAAATTGCTTTAGGTCAGAACAAAATAAACATAACTTCTCTACAGCAAGCAAGACGACCAAAGTATAACAAATAAATAATCCAGTTTTCTTTTCATCATCATTTCTTTTTTCATTTGTGCCCTTGGAGCACATCACCCATGATACAAGACTGTCTCAGTCTCCTTTAAGTCTTGGCTGCACAGGAGTTTTAACACAAAATTTTCACAGATGAGGCAAGTTATTAAGCAATGTAAATTCAAATTTTAAATTGATCCTAGGATCAAATGATGATGTGGTAAATAGAGTTTAATTCAGATGGTGGCCAGTCACTACTGTTGTTCCCCATGGCTCAGTATTGGAGACGGTCCTATTTTAATATCTTTATCAATAATCTGGTCAAGGGGATTGAATGCACTCTCAGTCAATTGGCAGGCAACACCAAATAGGAAGCGTTGATCTCCTGGATGGTTGGAAGGCTTTACAGAGGGATCTGTACAGGCTGGATTGATGAAGAACTGAGGCCAATTGCAAGAAGTTCAAAAGGTGAAGCGACAGGTTCTGTACTTGGGTCATAACAACCTCAATGCAGTGCTACAGGCTGAGGGAAGCTTGGAAAACTTCCAAATGGAAAAGGACCTCGAGTTGCTGGTCAGCAGCAGCTGAACATGAGCCAGTGTGTGCCCACGGCCAAGAGGGCTGATGGCATCCTGGTCCTTATCAGCAAAAGTGGGGCCAGCAGGACCAGGGCAGTGATTGTCCCTATTTGCTTGACACTGGTGAGGTCACACCTCAAATCTTGTGTTCAGTCCTGGGCCTCTCACTACAAGACAGTGAGGGGTTCATGTGTGTCCAGAGAAGGGCAACAGGGCTCATGAAGGGTCTGGAGCATAAGTCTGATAAGGAGCAGCTGAGAGAGCTGGGGTTATTTAGCCCAGAGAAAAGGAGTCAGGGAAGAATTTATCAGCCTCGAAACTACCTAAAAGGAGGTTAAGAGTGAGATGGGTGTTGGTCTCTTCTCCAATAAGGAGCAATAAGACAAGACGAATTGACCTCAAGTCGCACCAGGGAGGTTTAGTTTAGATATCAAGAAAAACTTCTTCACCAAAAGTGTTACCAAGCATTGAAACAGACTGCCCAGGGAAGAGTCACCATTCCTGGGTGTGAAGATGTGGCACTTGGTGACATAGTTTAGTGGTGGGTTTGGTTGTGTGAGGACTGTGGTTGGACTCAGTGATCTTAGAGGCTTTTTCCAACCTAAATGGTTCATTGGTTCTGTAAATGTACAGGCAAATTTCAATATTTGGTTAATTTTTTTAATCTAAATATGTGGAACTGAACAAGATGAAAGAATGCCCATAGTATTATCCAAATGAATAATATTTTCTAAAAATCTTTAAAAACAATCAAGAAATTGGACACTATAGTGTTAGCATTTTCAAATTAATCATTTCAACTTTGCATGGCTTTTCATAACACAAATGTGCTTCACTTTTGCTTTGCTGAAAACATTATGTTCACCAGTTGAAGTGAAATACTGTGCTTTGGGCTGCACTAAGGATAAATCAAGTCAACATAAACTTCACCTACTTTCTTAGAAAAAAGCCCAAACTGAGCAATTCTAGACAGTACGTGTAATTGTTTGTTTAATATCTTGGAACTGCAGCTACTCACTTCAAATATTCGGATTTTTAAGCAAACTTGCGGGAGGGGGAGGTTATCTTTAACACTCAGGGTTCTGGTATCTTTCAGCTAACTAGTTCTTTTTTCACATTGCAGCTCTACTACATCTTGTGTATATACTGCTTTGTTAGACTAACCCTGGCTGTGTCTGTACTGCCAAATCTCTCATCTGCAGTGGGCTCTTTCAGTGCCTCCTGTTATGCCTGAGCATGAGTGTTAGTTAGCACATAGTCCTTTAAATTATGCTGTGGATGACTACTCCTGGCATTTTGATCACTGCACCAGGAATTATTTATACCTTTCAAGAAATACTTCACCAGACAGCCCAGTATGGCTACACACAGTATCACTATCCATATCCTACTGCCAGAATAGCACGAAATGAGTGCAGCAACATTTTGCCTCCCACCTAAAACCAGAAGATGACAGGGATGGAGCTACGTCTGCACTTAGAGACCCACCAAGCTCTTTGAAGTCTGCAGACAACATTCCGCTCTGCTTAGGCCCCAAGTCCAGCTTTCTCAGCCACAAAATGAAATATTTCTCTGTAAATCAGTAGTCTGGCTAGACTGTAGTGTGGTGAGGTCCAGCCAACATCATTTGCCAGAACCATGCATATGTCCCTCCTCTCTGCAGCCACATGGCTGTGGCTACTGTTCTCCCAAGCCACATGTCCCTGAATCGAAGACATCAGCTGGAAGGCTCTGATCATGTTGGTCTCTCTGTGCTCTCACAGGATTGTGTAGCCCTGGCTGTGAGCACATGGAAAAACACACAGAAAGTCATTTTGGATTGTTCCACAACCTGTGGCTTTGGGATGCATATGGTAGAAGCCTGAAGTCTATGCCTATTACATCTCTTTTTAGTTACTGTTATCCTCCACCTTCAAGCTTCGTTTCTGTTTATCAATCACCCTATGCAAAGTGCCTTTCTGCGTGGAATTCAGTGCAAAATTGTCTTGCTGTGAAGGATTCCTTAGAGGGAGAATGTGTGAGCTGCAGGTGTTCTGTGCACACTCTCCCCAGAGGAGAGAACTGTCTTCCCCTGGGAAGCTTAGTTCAGCTACCCACCAATATCAAGATGTGACAAGGCTCACAATGCTTGACAGTGCATGATTTTTCAAGACTTCCTTCGGGATGCTCCCTGCAGCCTGGCAATCCTAAAATAGAGTACCCCCTGTCTTCCAGCTGTTATCCACCTCCTCTCTACATAGAGAGCTGCAAGAGCTCATACTAACAATTTATCAGCCTAAGCCAGTCATTTTGGAGAGAGCAGGAAGAAATCCTGAAACTTTACATTACCGAAGATAAAAGCTTGCATTTGTTTAGGGGCTATAGGTAAACAAGCTTTTAGAGAAGATTTGGTGAGTACCTATTTTTGTCCCAGACATGGCCAACAATCCACCTTCTTGCTACTCTTCTAAGAGGATGGCCAGACCATCTTTTAGGATTAGAAACCATAAGGGTCATCCCAAAATGCTTGTGGGATACCAAAAATTAATCGGCACCAGGCTCCATTTTATTCAGGAGAGAAGGCTCTCTGTACCTGATTAACCTGGTTCTTCCACAGAAGTTCTGCTAGGAAGCATGGAATTCAGTAGTACATGTATTTCTAGATTGATAAGCCCTGTGACCATGAGAGGTTGTTTTAGCAGCTTCCATATCTCCATACCTGCTTTATCTGCCCCTTTAACTGCTGATCCCTAAGTGCTCTGTATCACTTTTTAACAAGGAAATGTGTTCTACTTTGCAGTTTTAGATTGGTAAAATTGCCAAACACAAGAAACCCCTTTTCTGTTCTGTAATTTCACCATGCCAAGGAAAACAAGAGAAGGATGAATTGAACACTTTTCTGAAGAGGCCAGATAGGAAATGGCTCATCTCATATCTCCTAAACTCCATTATGAACTATTATATAATATAATTAATATCTGCTGAAGATTCAGTTGATTTGCACAGCCCAGATTTACGTAAGTACATATTTCTAACACGGAAGAGAGAACAGCAGCCCAAAATGAATACAAGGTGGAGAGGGATGTTTAATAATTTTTTCCTAAGTGGGCATGTCTGTGCATGCATTACTTCAGCAGCCACTTTCCTGGAGCCGTTTACAAGAACTGTTGTTCTTAAACTACTTTATCTATCCCTTATTCTTGATGCATGGAAAAAATACCCTTATGAATTCTTTCATATCAGTCTTCTTGGTGTATAAACTAAATTTTTTGAGGAGGTTTTTCAGCTCTGCATCACCTTGTTTTTTTTCCTGTTATTATATTCTTCTGCAGCTTTTCAGGTATCTTTCAACAGAACCCTCTTTAGTAAAAAACTTGATTGCCTCAGGATAACAGTGTTTTATCGCCTATAAGACATCATGGTACTAGAATGACCCCCTCATTTTGCCTTTGTAGGGCAGGTCTGTTTGTCTGCTTTGTATGAGATGGGCAGGTACAAAACCTAAAAACCTCTGGTGTACTACCCACCTGCCTTTGTCAAGCAGTCTGAAAATCCGTATCTCAAACTACCCAATTTTTCTCAAATCCTGTTTTCTGAAAAAAGCATGCATTTGCTGCTGAAAATGAGGTTTCCCTTCACTTGGTTAATTTTTTTTTTATCAAAATATGCAGAACTGAACAAGATGAAAGAATGCCCATAGTATTATCTAAATTAATAATGTTTTCTAAAAATTTTAAAAAACAATCTGTTTGCCAGGCACCTTTCAACAATGCAGTAAGTGGCTTAGAGTCAGTTTCATCTAACAGCCACCTTCTGTGAATAAAAAAATCAAATTATTTTTTTGTTCTCTGAGACTAAGGCCAAAGACATTTTTCTGTTTAATTTTCGTTAGTGATGGTGGTGCATAGGACACACATCTCCAGGGTTTTCCTATGAGAAAAGGACTGCATCGACCAAGTTCCTTACAAACGTCTGTAACTACACACCTGCTGGTCTGTTAAATATGGCCTGTTTGCTCACTTTTCTCTACAGGATTTTCCAAGTGTGTTATCTTCATTTCAGCTTAACATTATTTTTAGTATGCTTTTATCTATCAGGTCCACCTCTTCCACAGCTGCACTGAGTCTGGAGTCATGCTTTTCTACCGTTCTTTCATCTCATTCAGCTGCACATTGTAGCATTTTCTTAACATGACCTTAACATGACCAGCAGTAGCCTGAGAGAACAGTGTCTCCTAAAATGCACACTGAATGATTAGATGAATGAGAGCATGTACTAAGGTTTTTTATTCCTAAAGGAATCTGCTGCAAACCTGAGGGCATTGCAATAATAGTGGAACAACCACAACAACACCACCACCACAAAAAAAAAAAAAAAAAAAAAAAAAAAAAAAAAAAAAAAAAAAAAAAAAAATTCCCCACCCCCATTAAAAAATAAAAACACCCCACACCAAAACAAACAACCAAAACCCTCCCTATATCAGTATCAGTCTTCTCCCCTGGTTGATGCTTATTTAATTCTTAAATGTATTATTTTTTAGAAAAAGTCTGTTTTTTCTAGAGTCACAAAGAATGCATCTTGTCTGACAGGTCTGCTACTGATTATTTTCAGAGCTATCCATGTTTTGGGGTTGGGCTACTTTGGTTTGGTTGGGGTTTTTTTCTTTCTTGTTTGTTCAGGGATTTTTTTTTTCCTCTGCATAAATATTAAAAGATCTGTTTTGGGGGCATGAATTTTACTTTTTTACAGATTCTGTGCTACATTCAATTTAGAAGTTCTTTGTCCACTGGGATATCCTAAAACAATTCCTCAACCATTTTGGTTTTCTCAGTCTCCAGTGAGACCACACATACTGATATATTCTTAAGTGTCTTATATTTTTAGCCCTGATACTATTACAAAACATAACATTTTAAAAAACCCTGCAGGACCTGCAAGTCCAAAAGCTGTTCCTGGCTGATACAGGCTATCAGGTACTATTTTTTTTCTTTCACTGCAATCTTCCAAACAGGCTCAGGCAGCTAATGGGAAGATGTACCCCTTTACCCTCTTGAAGAAACATGTTAGTGTTTTGGGCTCTCTGTGAGTAGCACCCAATTTTTAGTGATTACACACCCCAGAGAATACAACATATTGATGTTTGCTTCACTTAGCCTGTAACTCAAGTCAGATAAGTATTTCCCTATAAAATCATCACCATCAGATAGGGTTCATAGAGTTATAGGTTCTGAAACTATAAAAATTAATTAAATCCTTGGTTAATCCACTTACAATACAAACAAGTCTCAAAATTCTTCCTTCCTTTCTCCAAGTCCACCTTCACATCTGTAGAAACTTATTTAAATCTTACAGTCAGGTAAGGTTTGAAAGTGTAAACCACTAACAACTGAACCAACCTTGTTAACCCAGTTACTGTCATCTCAACTACAGCTATCAAACACTTTTCATCAGCTTGTTCTGCATAAGATAAAATGAATAAATTACTGCCCTCCCTTTAAAAAGCTATTACAGCTGTTGGCCCATCAGACTGTAGTACTGATGTTTGGAGGCAGTTCTCATTGATTCCCTACATTACTGATGGACTAAAACATCAGTGGAGACGAGCTGGATGCCATAAGCATACTGCAGGTAATGTTGCTCAAATGTCCATGCTAGACCTCTAGACACTGCAAAAATTTGATGAGTTGGAGTAACAACTGACTTCATCCTGTGAAATAACCTCCACATGAATATTTGGGGGGGGGGTTGGGGGATGTTACTCAAAATACAGCTTTCATCTTACTCAAGACAGAATCTCATGTAACCTCATGCTTGTATACTCAAATGGAAACAGATAATGTTTCAGCTTTACTCATAAAAATATGTGATTTCTAAGAAGCAATAGTAATCATGTATTTCCTGAAAATCAAGATTTCTAATGCAAAAGCAGGTCTGTCTAAAGACAATTTTCTGTCTAGCAACAAGGCTAAATAAAACAGCCAGGCATCTGCAAACAGGAAGGATAAGGAGGAATAGGTCTCTCATTTCCAAATCAGCAGCAGTGCTTGCATTCTACTTTAGTCAAACAACAGGAGCAGCAGTCATAATCTCTCTCTGTGGAGGAAACTGTAAAACTAAGCTATTGTCTGAAAAAAAGAACTGCAAAACATTTTCTAAAAAGGGCGGTTTAAGATGGGAAAAACCTTGGTTGTTTGTTGTTTTTTTTTCTACATACCTGCTTCATGAAGCTCAGGGAAAGACTGAAGAACATTCTTGAGACTGGTCTGGCTTCCTGCATCTTAGGAGTCCAGGTAGACCTGATCCTGTCCATGTTCAGATGTGAAACAATCTCACTCTGCAGTCATCCCTTTGCACACACAAATGACCTTCTTCCTCCCACTGTCAGTCAGTGATAAGAAAATGGGAAACAGGTAAGCACATGTTGCAATTGCAGGCATCTCTGCTTAGGAAATTGTAGCTGTTGTATATTCCTTCTTCTCCATGGTGCATTTTAATTTGTGGGGTATGGCTGGAAAGCAAGCCTTCAAAGCCAATTGTGAAGCAGGATATGCAGAGTTGACCAATAAAAGGGTGCCACTGCTTGAAGAGTTCTGTCAGTTTTCAAGGCATCTTTGACATGCCAGGAACTTTTCTAAACATACCTGGGACAGTGACAGAAGTAGCCTTCAATATGCACCGATGAAAGTGTGCACACAAACACACATATATATATATTTATACACACACCTATGTGAATGTACCATCCATGCTCTACTTATACAATGCACACAGAACAGCCTGTATTTTTTCTCTGTACACATGACTCTTATGTTCTGCTGAGTCAGATATTCCTGTAGATTTTTGAAAATGCCAAAGAACCCTTCCAGTCAGATTTCCTCACCCATAATGAAACAAGAGTATCAGTCAAGGTTAAAAAAGTTAGTTTTAAATATAAATCAATATATTGCAACCACACTCATTTTTTCATTAAATAAACAGAATGCATTTTTTTATCCGAATATCTGTGGCAGGCATACAGGCATGCACACATAATTTACACAGCAGTAAAAAAATAGAAACCATATTAATTACATTGTCTTATTAATTATTATTGTCTTCCTGGAAATGATAAAAAAAACCCCTACTCATTCTGCTTCCTCTGTTTCTGGGTCTCTGTGTTAATAACCATAAAGTATTTCTGAGGGTCCATGTCTGGACCCTAGAGGGAAAGGATATTTACTGAAACATGGGAATTCATCTTGTTGAGAGTATCTCAGTAACCATGGTGGGTTCATCTACCAAAATGTCATTTTCATGAGGAGCCACTGTTCTACAATGTGTGTGCATGTCAACTGGATATTATTTCAGTATGTTGATGGTATTATCACTATTCTGTGCTGCCTAGGTAAAATGGAGTAATACTGATTTTATCCTTTGGCTTGTAATTTCAAAGTACAAATTCTGTGGGGAACAATAAACCAAAAATTAGATGGCTTTCAGTGCCTGAGCTTAAATGGTGAAAGACAAATTAGATAAGCATTGAGGATATTCGAGTAAATTAGATAGTATATGCCACAAAAAGGACTGGATGAGTAAAATCGTTAGCTAGTCCTAAATCTCTAAATGTGTTCCAGATGCTCTTATCAAATATTCCAGACATACAAACAAAAAATAAAGTTTTGCTTTGTTTCCTTTTACTTAGTTTTTTTAAAAGACAGTCACAGAGTTTCAAAGTCACATTTCCAACAAGAAACAAGAATAAATTCAGCAACAACTCCTGCCACATAGTAAAGACCTTTCCTGAACATGCCAGACTAAAATATCCTTGGGATTTAAGTGTGTTATTCTATGCTGATGAAAGTCAACCTCTTTAGACACCAAATGAAAAGAACCATGGAGTAATTACTATTCTAAGATGGAGAACAAGCAAAACAAAGGTGAAAAAATAAAAAAGAAAAAAAAAAACTCAAACCAATAAAAAATATTTTGTAAGGAAAAAGAAGCATTACAATCACAATAGACAACCAAGATCAGTTTTCCATCTGCCATACATTGTTTGAAATGAAATAAAACCTGCTGAGTTCATCAAAGTACTAAGTGCTTTACTGCTACAGCCTCCAGATCACTGTGAATCTAATCACTTGGAAACAAAAGACAAATGCAATGAATTAGCTGGGAAAGGCATAACTAGTTTTCATTTATTTTTACCTCTTACAGCATCTTAATCTGACTAAAGCATCACAGAATCCTTGCTGAGCCTAAGATTAGAAAGAAATGTGTATAAGGCATAGTTTAAAGAGTCAGGCTCAGCTGTTAACAGCCAAGATAATTGTATACCAAGGAGAAAGAGGAGAAAGATTAAATATGTAGTAGTAGTAGTCCAGAGTCAAGATGATAAGATGATTTCTTGCAACTTTAAAACAGGTTTTTAATACATGCTGGATTTTTAATAGATCTTTCAATGGACTGTAATGTTTGTTTGTTTGTTTTGTTGTTCTCACTTGAATTAGACAGATCCTTGTTTATAAGAGGTTCTGCTGGTTTCATCCTTTTCAAAGGCTGGGGACAAAGCCCTCTTTCAGCAGGGGAAAGAAAAGTATTAATTGCAAGTCAAAACTCCCAAATGTTGTCAATACAATTGCATGAAGTTGCATAGTCCCATCTAGTGGTCAAAAATTACTGCATAGACGAAACAAATACAGCACCTAAACCCCAGTCCCAAAAGATCTGCAAATGTTATTATCTGTTTAAGCATTGTACCACTATTCTCATGCATTCCATCCCAACTGTATTTTATTGTACAATATCCTAAGGCACAACCATATACAGTGAATGCTCCCTGTCCACAGCTAATTCCAGTGAAAACAGATACAATTGCATCTCAAAACTGGGCTCATCTAAAGAAATTGAGCTATCATTGATTTTATTTTGCAGCTTGCCCTGCTTCCTGAGAATATTTTCTTATAGTAAATATCACTCTCTAATAGTATTCTGCAAAGTGGCAGCTGATGGTAGCATAATAAGCAGCACTTTATAGACATTGTGGATTATATTGCTATTGACACAGTCTTAAAGCCAAGCAGAATTCAATTTTTACTGCAATCACAACATCTCTCACAGTCTCCAAATCAGTATTTCAAGGAAGGCTGAGTTCTGCTGCTAGAGATATGCAAGTTTTTATGGCCACCATGTGCCATATTTATAACTATTTAAAAATCCCTGGCATTTGTTGAAAATTGACTGAAAATTATTTTAATGAAGTCCAGAAACACCCTTCTTATTAAGCTAGTAAGTAAAGTAATCCTTAAGAGCATTCGCATTTACAGTGGTAACAGGCTGCTGGTTTGGAGACAAATTCCCTGATTGTTCCAATACAGCTTGATTTAATCAAGGGTTAATACGTAAGTTCTGCAACTTCAGTAGAGAATGTAACCAGCCAAAAAATTATGAGGCACTGTTACGTTGTCTCTTTAGGAAAAAGAGAGGAAAAAAGTTTGGTAATTGTGTAAGTGGTGAAAGCCACAACAGGGGTGGGATGAGAGTAATGATCTTTCCTCAGAGAGTTGATACAAGCACTGCAATTGATGTCATCACTTCTGTTAAGGGCCACATGTCCACCACAGAGGCAACAATGCCCAAGGAGACTGGAAGGGCAAAGAACTGGAAGATGGTCTTACATAGGAAAGTGGACTACACACCAAAGCCTCCTGCTATAATTTTGCAAAAGAAAGGTTACATTGACTCACCATTGAGTGGCACTGCCCACAGCATAGACAGCAGGCCCTGCACATTTTCTCAGTCTAAATCCCATTCATCCATTCTGGAAAATGAGATCACGTTTATATTTGTAGTTCTGCAAACCCACGAATTTTCCATTACCTGAAAAATATTCTTGTCATCTATTCTGTGTCGTGTGCACACATTGTCCATGTAAAAAATTCTGCATTCTTTTTAAAAGCTTATAAGAAATTTCATTGCAAGTAGACCTGATTGCTTTACAATATTCTAGACCTCTTCAACTCTAAACCACCGTATTATTACATTGGCCAGATGAGTTACAGCCAGTCAACAAGAGGTCAGTTCCCACACTTGAGCTGGGAGGCTGCAATATATGGGAAGCACAAATGTTCCCCAATTTATCTAACTTTCTCTGACATTTCAGAGCAAGCTTGACTGAAATTTTATTCAGTTTTATTCAAAATAAAAATGTAGGCAACCTATCTGGGGGAAAATATATATTCTGGTGCATCAAGAAATCCAGATACGTGTGAAAACCTACATATGTCAGTTGCAAACTAATACGAGAAATGCATATCACAGGATAATAAAAGCTGGTACATTTGCTGAGGAAAAGTCCTGACCTTCTCCTGTATAGTCCCATATTGAACTAAGGTATTCTCCCTATGTTTATGAGAACAGGGTTGATTGCAAGTGGCTCTTAAATGTATAATTAGATGCAGGTACCAAAGAGGTACCAAGGTTAGAAATGAATTTGCTTCAATGCAAGATGAAGTTAGTAGGCAGTAGCTCATGATTGAACATTTATCAGACTTAGAACATAGTCTGTCTTATTCACTTTCACTGCTTGAAACCATTTCTGGCAAATCTGCCTCATAGAGTGAAACTCAGTGCTGTATAAAATGTGAAGTAAAACAGAAAAGTCTACCCCATTACAAGGCATATTAACATCTATTACAACCAAAACTGTTAATATAACGAGTTAAATGGGTGCTGCAATTTAAGGAATAAAATGCTACCTGCTTGTTGAAGTTCTTTGAAATTTTATACAAAGAAAATGGCAAATTCTCCATTTTGTCATATAATCAGCAGAAAATGTCTGCTTAGAGTGAAAAATAGAATATTAAGAAACAGGCACAAAAGAACCCGTATTACACACGTTTCAGTGCTATTTGTTACCAGAGTAAGTAAAAATGGCATAAGGATCAGTTTACAAGCAAGTCCTTCACCTATCACAAGAGCTTACAACAAGATCTTACCAGCCAGTTTGCAGTCCTGATTTTGTCATAGGGAAAAAAATAGAATGGCAAACAGAATTGGAAGCATCTCTGATCATGAAGAACTGGATAAGGTGGAAGCTGAAAGGGAAGGATGCAGATTGACTTAATATTTTAACTTACTGTGAGCCCTTCTTTCTCTGAGTATCTCCTGTGATAGCTATTTATATCTTGAATGGGGTTTTGAGAATAAAGGAAAGATATCTTTGAGGAGACAGGGTCTGGGCAGTGCTGCAGAAAGTGGACAAAAGGCAAAATAGCAGTTTTTCTTCTTAGGTCACTAGCTTGGAGGCCACACAGGCTGTTTAAAAGACTGACATCAGCAGCAGAGCTCTTTGGCACCAGGAACTCAGGAAGGTTATCTTTACATAAGTGCTCCCTAAGCATCACCAGAAACAAGATAGCTTTTCATTATATGCACTGTAGTTCTGTGGTTAAATGCCACAGCTAAGACTTTTATTTGTCATTGCATTATTGTTTCCTCTGATCTGTCTTTAACATCCATCCTCTTCTGTTCTTTCTCTCACTTTGCTTGTTATAGATGCAGAAGACTTGTGCTAGAAGGTATTTATGTAACCAATATGTATTTCAGAATATATTAGATGGGTGTGGGTCACCCCACACCTAAAATTACTTGGTCTTACATTGTTTTGGTTTGTTCTCCAGAACTCCTGTGAGACTTGATACTTACCTGAAGGTTTCTGTTCTTTACATACATATTTTATGTTTTCTATTAATCATATTGTTCATTTTACAAGTAGAAAATATGAGCATTTCCTGTCTACTACAAAAACTCAAGCACCTCCAAAGAGTTCAGGTATTGAAAGGGAAACACAAATATTTGCATAATGCATTTTTTAAATGAGAATATGTGAGGCTTTATCGAATCCTTTGTGCCTCATTGGCACTGTAGTGTCTATTTTGAATTGTCTTGCATATAGTTTCCCAAAACAGTTATACAAAAACCTTCACAATTGTCTCTTTATAGGGGTATTTTCATTGTAGATACTACTGCAGTTTACAAAGACTTGGATATATAAATGAACTTAGGTGAACAGGTAGTCTTGCTGACTCTTAGAAAGTTTGGGTAAATGCAATTTAAACAATTTTAAATAACAACTGGTTATTTATTTGGCAGTCCTTGTGACTACCAAGACTAAATGTGATAGAAATTAACTATAAAAGAATGATAACTGTCTGCTGAAGTTCCTGTTGTTATATCAATTCTCATTCCATCTAATTTATTCCCTTTAATACCATTTTCCTTTTTAATTCTTCTCACCTTTCTGTTTTGTCAGTGATGACCTCAGTAAGTCTTTGGAAGCACAAACTTATTCCAGCTACCCTTTAAAGTCATAAAGTATATTTCTGTCACATAAATAACCAACTATATGGTGGAATTTATCATTTCAGACATCCTTGGTTTACAGAGGGTCAGAAGTAATAATAATAATAATTATTATTATTATTATTATAAATTATAGATCTTATTAAACAAAATAATTCGGAAGGAATAATAAAAATCATGCCTAAAGGCATAAACAAACCTCTAACTGATGGGTTGAGGAAAGAAACTTTTTCCTCAGGGCAGATTTTATAATTGATTAGCACGTCTTCCAGCTTTCTTTAAAACACATTATGGCACTGAGAGTCACTGCTAAAAACAGAATAGTAGAGTAGATGGAGGGCAGAAATTTTTTTGCAATGACATTTCTTGTAGCCGACATCACTTTAATGCTGTTTTCATTTAGTTGCTTGGTCCCAGAATTTGCTAAGCAGATTCTAAGATGACCCTTTTCTCAGCTATATTTTTTCCATTTTATATTTGCCGTATATTTTATGCAAAGTGAACTTCAGCAGACTGTCTACAGTACTTACAGCCTCAGCTACGTCTTTCACCTCACAGCCTCATTCTCACATTCTGTTCTCAGGCTACTAGAGTTCTGTTTTGTTTTTTCTGTCATTCTTTCCTTTCTGGCTTGGTTTCTATGTTTCTTGTGGCTTTTCAAGTCTTACTGAAAGCTTTTTTTTCTTTCTGAACAAAAAATAGTTGGCATACTATTCTGCTTTACTAAGAAAGAAAAACAAACAGAATATAAATTACTAAAATTGGTAGAGGATACTGGTTTTCCTTCTAGGATTTGATTTTCTTCATATCACTTATTTTTACAGTAATGGACTGTTTTAGTCCATACCAAATGGGTAAAAACATAGTTTTTAGCTGATACAGATTAAGTCTATTAACACTATAGTCACCAGTTAAACTATAAGGAAACATCTTCTCAAGAGTTCTGTCCTAATATCCATAGGGTGAAAAAATAGGGCAGTGTAGCCAAAATAAATTAAATATACTTACAGGCTGAACTGGATGGTCTGGTTCTGGTAAAAGAAAAGTCTTCTATTCTTAAAATTTATGTTGTAATATATAAAATTGAATTTGTGTCTAAAAAAAAAAGCAGTGACCAATGTAAATTGACACATATAAGTAAATGATTTTTTTTCTTTATGGATATCAATTTTACATGCATTTTTTCATCCAGGTGTGAATCAACTATTTACTTTTTGTATCATAAATTATGCAGCTTAAATAAGTATGACTTATATAGTACTGATGCAAATAAACCAACAGACTCTAAACCTTGTATAAATTCTACAAGTATGATTTACTGTACTTCATTATCAGTTACAGCTTTAGCTTTCATAAGTAAAATTTTTTTTCCAGCATTTTCTTTAAATTACCATTTCAAGTAAGTCTTTCAGTACCTGTGTGATGATCCAGTTAGTAGGTGCCAAAAGACAATGTGTTGTGATAAACATACTCTTTTTTTTTCCCACTTCTGTTTAGTCTGCCAGTGATTCTGCATATCAACCAGATCTTCACAGGCCTCTTAGTGTTTTATATGACGTTCTAAACTGGACATTGTTCTGCATTTAATCTTGCTTACAAGGTTCCCCTTAAACATTACACACGTAGAGTTTAGTGCTGAAGCGTTCCCCCATATTTTATTCCGTCTATGATTTGTTGCAACTAAATGTGCACAGAACTGACAATAGTGGTGATGTTGGCAGTCTTTCTGTGATTATATTTAGCTGAATGGGTGCTGTGAATATTAAACCCCTCATATATACAAGAATGAGAAGTGTGAAGGAGCCAGCCTGAGGATACCAGTAATAACGTAGTTTAAAGATAAATTGAGTGAGGATGTAGGATTTGCATTTTGAAAATGAATTCTCTATTCATGTCTAGCATTCACGGGTGTATCCCTTTTATTCAAAGTAATAGGAAATTATGATTAAATCTTAAAGGACTCAGATCAGAGACTCAGGGAGAATAAGTGTTCCTCTAGTTCAGAAACTTAGCCAGATACTCTTAGCACTAAATATAAAATATGGTTGTATGAAAAATTGCTTTTTTGGTGCAGAAAAGTAGTTTTTAAAAAATCACCTCAGATCGTATCAGGATTAATAATTTCTGAATCGTTCCCTGATTGTTTTAGCTTCTAACTTACTTGTAGGCAAATCAAAGGAATAGAGGCATAAGATTCACAACATTACTAGAAGGAGGATGGCTGTCACAGCACTTCAAGAGTTAGTTCATGCAGAGGGGAAGTATCTGAGTTCAGGCTTTCACAAATGCAGGGTACTCAGAGGAAGATGATGTTCTCAGTCTCTTTTTACAACATTATATCAATAATTAAACAGCCCTAGAATCCTCATCTCCTAATGAATGTCTTAATCATGATATCAGACATCAGCCTCTCTCAGATTTCTGTACTGTGCATTCTTTCACCTTTATCAAGCTCACTCAGTCTCAGACAGAAACTCTACTGAATATTGTCAGTGTGGAGCTGGGACCCATCCACCCAGCAGTGCTGAGCTCATGCCCCTGGGAAACAACTACAGGGCAAGCTCAGCTCTGCACTGGGCTTGGTCATGGGTGTTCTTGGCTCAGAGCAGAAGGAGAAAAGGAGACTGTAGATATAACTTGTCTTGTTCCTGTTCTAGATGCAAACATTTATTGAAAATGGAACAGGATTGTGCTCAAAATCTGTTCCAAATGTTTTTATTTGCTCTTCTCCATTCACAAACCCTTTGTGAGTCAAGACCTTTGAACATTCATATGACAGCTATTTGAAACCTTTCTCCTGTGTAGGCAATAGTGCTTGTCCCAGTCCTCTCAGATGCCTTCCATTTAAATTTTTCTACTCATACGGTGGCAAAATGGGATGTCCTTGTTCTGTCAAATTCTGATTCATCTTGGTCTCACCACGTCAACTGTTCTGTGCAATTTGAGGAGAAAACTCAAGTTTTTATAATAAAACCCCAAGAGGCAGAAGGAACTAAACCTTTACTAAGAATTCTTTTATTCTTTTACTTTGTTATATATAACCAAAAATTAATTCTTCCTCAAATTAAATGTAATTCTTCTAATGAACCCTTTTCCAGAATATATCAACATTTCTGCTGTAACTCTGCTTTTTAAGTCAATAATCTCAGTGCTTGAACAATTGACTATATGTTGCTTTCCTATAGTTCACAGCTCGGGAAATTAACTTAATTCTGTTCAGACTCAAAGCAAATATTTGACTAAATGGAATTAGTTTACTGATACATGAACAAATCTAGGACATGATTTAATTACATTTACAGAAATTTAACCTAATGAATCAGGTTGATTTTTTTCCTAGTATTTAATGGACCTTACCAGGATCAGTAAAACTAAATCACCTTAAATACTAAAGCAATTTCTTCCACACTCCTCCTTTTGAGGGTACAACCTGTAAAATTAATAAATAGCTATATACAGTTTGTACAATCATATGAAGGAAATCTTTCTTCTTTTTTTCCCCCCCTTCCACTGTGGTCTAGATTATAATTAAGACTGGTTTTCACGTAACAACATAAATGCCTTTGCAAAAAATAGCTGTGTAATGGGCACATTAAAGATAGATTAGCCACATTGACTTTCTAACTTGGTGGTCTGTCTTCAACAGTACTTCAGACATTTCCAAGTCTATATATAACATTTTCATAATAAACTTTCATTATGGCAAATGAAAACTCAAGGTTTACTTTGTGTTTCTATTAAAAAATGCTGTAACAATTAGAAGCAGAAATGCAATATTTTGAGGATTTATGAAAATATTTTGTTTTTTAAACTTTTTAAAGTGCAAATGTTGTACAAAAATATCTCTAACAAAGAGGTTTTGGGATTTTTTTTTTAATCAGGTTTTAAACACTAGCCAAGGAGGCAATAATGTCTAGAAGGTAATTCCTTCAATTAGGATATATTACAAGTCTTTCATTTTTATAATATTAATTGCAAAATCATACATTGCTAAAGCAAACAAGCATTTCTAGACTTATTTACACAACATTAATGGGAAAATTACCAAGGCTGTATAAAACTTCTATTCAGTTCTTCACTTTGAAGAGAAAGGTGAATGTTTTATTTCCGGTACCCAGTGATCTGGCTTTCATTCAAATGCACATTGCCTGTGATGTCACATGAATAACTTAATCTGTTTACCAAACTTGATCTTGTTAGTAATCTATTGTATTTTAGAAGCAAAATAAATTCTAATGCCATTTCCATTTCCTAGATGATTTCATCTAGCAAAAAAAGATTCATTGTAAGAAGAATTTTTTCCCAATATAGTGAGCTAGTGCAAACCATTTATAACCTAATAATTGCTCAGAAGTTTTTTACATTTTGTAGCTTTTATTTTCTCCTGGATTGAGGTGATTAGGTGATTAGATTAGGTACCATTTGTTCTCTCTAAGACAACTTAAATCCAGAATTCTGACTAAAGTGAAGCATATGTGAATGAATGTGAGCTTAGTTGATCTAGCACAAATTTATGCACAGAAACTACCAAGAATTAGCAAACAGCAAAAGAATTATTGCTTACCTAGAAACATTTTTGCAATCACACATACAAAGAGCTATTCTAAAGTTATTCTGATTTCTTCTTTCTTTTGGATTATTTGATGGTACTTTTACATTCTCAGTGAAGCTTTGTTCTGCCAGCAGTTATTAAAAGAGCAAGAAGTAGATCTTTTGAAAGATTTGTGGCATAATCAAACAGGAAATAAAATGAATAAAATCATCTGAAGGTCCTGGGTAGATAAAAGAAAAAAAAAAAAAAACAATTTGTAGGATATTTAATGCACTTGCACATATACAAATATTAATGTATATACACAGTCACACATAAAGAAATACAGTCACACAGGCAGAAATATATAGAGATGTTTCCAGAGAATGATAAAAAGTTATGCAGCTTGATGGGCTTTTCATCTTTGCCACTTTCAGATTTTTTATCACTCAATTGCAATAATGTTACTTTATTTTGGCTTATACCACATAGGCATAACAAGATTCTCAGTGTTTTAAAAAAAGAGTTTATCCAGAATTATTTGTTATTTACATGGGCAAAAATAATGGAGGTGAGTTTTTCTAGACCTTTACTTTCAGTGCTGTTTCCCGAGGAAAAAGTTTCCTGGTTCAAAACTGTGATTTGTTTTACTTATAAGTAAAATCACAAAGATGAGCACTGTAATAGTAGCAACACATTCTTTACTGGTTGTTTTAGAGTACAAAAATCTAAGGAATAGTGGCACAAGAGCAGCTGAGTCCCTGAAGATCTGAGTATCTGCAAAAGACAACAAGAAAGGAAATGGAAAAGAGAAAAGGTAGAAAAGGTAGAAAAGAGAGGCCCATATCACAAACACCCTATTGTGAGTTATGTAAATTCTGATAGCTGCTTGGCTAAGTATCATGCACCATCGAATCCAAAGCAGCTGTGTAGAATACATTGAAAGCACATGTTAATTGATTAAAAACAGCTTTAATCAGAAATATTCATTGATTGTGGCTATATGTGCACTTCTACACTGCTAGCCACTCTGGGTACGGATTAACACCAACTCCAAAACTATGTAATATGGAGCTGCTCTCTGCCAAACCAGCACGATCTATTCTACTACTGAACACATACAGAGGAGGGAGAACATTCATCAAGTGAAAAAGCTGTAGAAAATCATCTTAGATGTGGGCACAGAGGATGGCAAGTGGGTAAACACACTCTTCCTTAGGAAGCAGAGAGAGAAAAGCCATTTTTAGTCTTCACAGGAAGATCAATTAGAAACTCTTACAACTAGCTTCAGCCTGAATGCTGCACAGACAGAAAGTCTTCAAGACAAATTAATCTACAAGAATTAAAATAATGATGACTAGGATCTCTGCCCTTTTACCTGCTAAGTGCAGGGACTCATCCTGAATCCTTTTGTATCAAAGTGTTCAAAAAACTGTACAAAAGAGCAATTAACTTTAGTGAAATTACTGTTCATTAACCTCTTTTGACATTAGAAAATAAAGCACTTTAGAGAACTGATATTGAAATTAAAGTTAATTGAAACTAGAAGACATACCTCCTCGAAAGAAATGTATCTCTTATGTCAGCAGACACCTCTTATTCTAGTTGTCAGATTCTTCTTTAGCTCACTTTTTCTCTGCGTAAATATATAAAGCAATAAGTATAAAACAAGGAGTTGTTAAACATTTTCTTTATACGACCATAGCAACCTTCCATTATAACAGCATATTTCCCTGGAAAATAGAATTAAAGTGATCCATGTTACTGATTATTAATAGCAGTCATTCAATTAAATAGTCTTATTCAAGTCAAAGAGATTACTTTTGTAAGAACCTAATTCTGGTAAATATATACTTTTAGGTTTTAAATTCAGACTCTCTTAAAAGGAAACAAGATTTCGTAGTCATGAAATGGAAAAAGAAACAGCATGAAAGGTAATGAAAATTACAAAGAGCTAATGCATTGAATCTTGACAATTTCATGCCAATTAGCTGGAACAACTTCAGGGGAAAACTGGTTCCCTCTTGCTTAAATGTGACAAATTCATTAACAAACTCCTTAGTTTACAGGAAAAGCAGTAAGATCAGTGTGGTCATACATCATTTAATTAGTTAATAGGTAATTCTAAAAACTACATAAAAATAGAACTGAAATACAGAACTAAGATCAGAAAGCCATTTTTCAAAATACCGAACTGCACTGTTAAGTCACAAATCTATTCACAGCTAAGGAGTGCAGACTTCAAACCAATATATCTAACTCCTGATAATTATTTATGTCTGACACCAGTGTGATTTAAACACCCAAATCCTGCAGCCATTCTGAACATACCAGCCTGAATTACAAGCTTTTGGAGCAAAATAGGCCCTGAAGCAATATAACGCAACCACATTGACAACATCTAGAATTTTTCTGTATATAAGGCATGCCATATATCTGAGTCAAAAGAGAATCAGAGAAGCCACCCATGAATTATTACCAGACATGGTACAAGGTGCTTAAGATACTATTTTACAAATAAAGCAATGAAAATTTAATTGTCATCATGTCTTACTCCTTGTTTTCTGAGGCAATGTGTATTGTACATCCCAGTCCCTTTCAGAAGTACTCTCTTATCAAATTGGTTAGAGGACATAGCCAAAACAGACTTAAAGAAAGCCTATTCCAAAATCTAATTCTTCTTATGGCTACCAGATTCCTATTCTTCTAATGTTTGCTGTATTTGTTTCCACTGTCTTTGGTCTTTTGATTCGTGTGCATTTGCTCTTTGACTGGGAAAATTTCTCTGCGGCATTTGACCAGCACTGTTTTTTATTTTGATAAATTTCTAGTAAGCAATTATATGATCTATGAGCTAGATGGAAAAAGACAGAGTTTTTCAGCACTCTGCTAAAATGAACTCCCTACCTTTCTGATTACTCCAGCAGCCGCTGTCTAGACTTCATCCAGATGACTCGAACTGAATGAACAAAGAATTCAGGTCAAGGGTATAACAATGACTTTTTTGTATTTCAGTGTTTCAGTACTCGAGTGGAACACTTTCTACTTCCACAAATTCCTGAAATTTATTGGATTAAGAAAGACAAAGCTAAGTGTGGCAGCAGCATTAGTGATGGAAACATGGTCACAAAGCAGAAAAGAATTAAGACAGGTTGGTACACCTTTGTCAAGATGACTTTAATTTTTATTGGAGTCTCACAGATGGAAGGACAGTAACTCACTAGTCACTGTAGTACAGCCAGTGGCCTGGCAGCCTGCCCCAAAGAGCAGCAAGTTTCCCACCACCTTGTCTGTGGGGTTCTGCTTGTGTAAATGTTCAATGGTAACAGCCATTGACCTACTTTGGTGTCTCAAGTTTTCACTATAAAAAAAACCAAATAAGCTTTAAATCTTACCAGTCCTAAAGACTGACATTCCAAACTGGATCAAAGTCCAGAATATTTTATGTTCTGACACTGCAGCACTTGTATGATGTCAAAAGAATGCATTCATTTTCTGTCCCATACTCATAGAAAACATCAGAATCTTTGCACATGGTAGAGCCACAGACCTTCAACTGCCTGGCTGAAGCAAAGTAAATTACCATACTGATTTTATAGAGTCAGAAAATAACTGTGCCATGATTTTTGCCAAAATTCATGGCTCACAGGGACAGATGGAGTCTTACTGTTTTTGGAGTAGAATAGACTCCTGATGCCATGGAAAAAGAAAAAAATACTGAGATGCTAATTTTTCTCCTGTATCGCTTGCATTCTTCATGATTGCATTAATTAGCTCTCAATACTCAATTGGACAATTTTCTACCTATACTGTTAATCAAATCCAGATCGACTGTGGAGCTGATCATCCCAGGTAGTTAAAAGTGACTTTATGCAACTGAATGCCCCAAGTAGTTAAGAAGGATAATTTTCATTCCCATTTAGTTATAGTGAATCAAAATTATAAGAATAACTGACATCTTATTGAAAGACTTCCTCTCAAACTACTGAAAAAAATAAAAGAAAGAAGAATCTGAAATAAGCTATCAATTCCTCTTCACATCCCCAGAACTTATAACACAATACACAAATTGCTGCCTGACTCAGTCTCTATTACTTATTTTACTTATTATATAGTATTCTCTTTGAAAATTAAGTAGTTTTCTTCTTGGAGGCCTTTTAACATAACGTGAAGCATTGTTTTTACTATTCTCACCTTGAACACAAGATCTTTCCTTTAGCTGTATTCTCAAGTGCTAATTCATGTGCCTCCCTGTAAAACTCAAAAATATCGTCTCAGAGTAGAAATAGATTTCCCCAGTACCATACAAAGCCCACCTAAGTACAGTAGGCTGGAAATGTTTGCCTCTCAAGCTTGTCTCCAATAAACTAATGAAAAGAGAAAAAATCATTCTTCCTTGGTGGCATACCTTCATGTATCTAAGGCCGAATAGCAATTAAAAGAACATTTACTCTCAAAATTTGGAATTCTGTCCCACTCAGAAATCTTATTTAAGGCAAAATTGGCATCTTTAATACTGCAGAGTAATATCAGAAAAGTTTGGCAGATAAAGTATTAAAAAATGCCTTTTTTTTTCCACTATTCAAATAGGTTTTTTAATATTATCTTTCTTTCCCCAAATAGGACTTTCAGTATGTTGAGGTATCTGAAAAGTAAAGAACCCACTTTGAAAAAAAATTCTTCTCACTAAAAACATTCTTATGGTTATTTAATCTGGCTGAAAAATACACAAAAAATATATCTCAGCAAAAGTATGAAGCATCATTGAGGAAGTTACCAAGCAACCACCCTTTAAAGCTAAGAAGCAATAATATTTTCTATCCATTTGGTGAGCCTATATAAGAAGAAATACCTATGTTAAATTGTAATATGCTGAGAAGAAATGCCAATAAAAAATGTGATTTTAATTGTAACAATCAGCAGATGAAGATACAGAAATAACACCAAATGTGTAGCATAATTACTGGAGGCATTGGAAACAGAGACAACATTATTGCACCATCTTTTCCATAGATGGGCTACAGCAATCAATAAGAGATATTGTTGACCTTGCAGTGTGTTTAACATTGAGGAAATATCTACTAGCATTTTATTAAAATGAGTCTGTAACAACACAGTATTGTCTAGTAAAGTGATCACATCTGATGTGACCACCAATACTACTGCTCCCAAAGTCACAAGAAAAATCCTAAAATAACTAGTAGAACAATTTCATGCCTGTAGTGGTGGTAAATTAGCATAGAAATGGTGCCAGTGTAATTAGATTGTTTAAGGTCTTTAAAAAAAAGTAATAGCATTATCAGCATACTCTCTCATATTGCTACACTAAAACCAATGTAAAAGTAGTTTACTGTTAATCACTTCTGTAAACATAACAGGATGGAGTACACACACACACACAGAAGATGCAGGGGTTTTATATCTTTAATCACAGCAGATTCAAGCTAGTAGAATCAGTCAGCTTATAAACTATTTTTAGATCCTCTTCTTTTCTTAATTGAATACTTAACTTTCTTTCCAGAACATTATTTGAAACAAAATCTCACAGTAAAAAAAAAAAAAAAAAAAAAAAAGGATAAAAAGAAAAATTAAAAAACAGATGAAAACACTGTCACACAAACCAACACACAAATGTGAGAGTTCTTTGAGTCAAAAAGGAATATATATCCTGGTATCTGTGATGTTAAATAAGAATTTAAGTTAAACAAGGAATATTTATGCTATTATTTGCAGGATTCTGCATTCTAGCTTTACAAGAACACTTTCAGATAGGTTTATATACTGTACCTGACTTCAGACTAAAATTTTGCAGTATTTCTTACAGTAGCAAGGAAATGTGTTAATGACAAGGAATAAGTTGTTTATAGGCTGCAGAAACATTCTGACTGCAAAGTATATATTAGCAATTATCATAATAATAATTAAGACTAATAATAATGGCCAATAGATAAGCTGTGTTCAGTGTAGTCAAAGTGAGATTTTTTCTGTGTTACCGCTGTGCTTAAGATCAACTTTGACCTTTTTTCCTTTATGTTGCCACTTTTTAGTGATCCATAATTCTGAAAGCATTCCTTACAAAGACCATAAGGATGTAAGTTAGCCATAACTCAATTATTTTTGATCACTCTAAAGAGGTGATTTAATTCAATGTACAATTATTCATGATAATTTAAGTAAAGTGCTAACATTTTTGAATCTCTGAGGAAAAACACATCAGTTCTCTTATTGCCATAAATATTCACTACAACAACATAAATCTCAATGTAACTTGAATTTCAGAAAAGCTTTCCAGAAGAATAGTGAACTGCATTTTTACTTTCATTTTCATAACTTAGATTTAATGATCAACAAAGACACTAGAGCAGTATTCATGTACTGTCATAGAACTGATAAAGTCCAAAATCTTGGTAAAATGGGGCCTATTTTCTTGAGTTGCAAATACTTTTATGTCCTTTCAACCTAATATTATTTGTTGCTTGTACTTGCAGCACCTGCCTCATTATATATTATTCCTTGAATCTGTTACAGATGACACACACAGAAAGCCAGAATACTTGAACAAATATGCTCCTAAAACATCAGTAATACTAATCAGTGTTCTGTTTATTCTTTTCAGATTGTCACTAAAATTTAGCTTTTAAAATGTCACTATTCCCTTCATCATTATTTTACAACCCATATTACATTTCCAGTCTATTAGTAAATCTGCATTTACCTTTACCTTTTTTCTCCGTCTTTTTTCTCTGCCTTTTTGTATTATGCTATGAAAATTTCTTAAAATACATGCTTCTGGAATTATATTGTTAAATACAACTAGGAAAGCCTCTCTTTTGTTTAGGGTTTTTTTGTTATTTTTGTTTAATTAGCTTTGTTAGGGGTTTTTGTTTGATGCAGAGATACCCAGATTTTGTTTCAGTTAGTTGTGAGTAGATATTTATTTGGAGTTAACAGCATCACTTACACAGTTGGGTAATATTTTTTAATTATATTGAATTTTCCTCTATTGTATACCTATGCATGGAAATGTCATCCTTCTACCATAAATTTAAGAACTCTATGTTGCAATTTCACTGACTTCAGTAACCTATTCTTGTTCACACAATCAAGATGGATGCTTTTCTATTCACTAGATTTTTTAATTATACAGTTGGGCTGAGACCCATGACGTGTTGGCATTGTTCACTGCTTCTATAGGGTTTGCCTCACTGACTAAAATAAAAAGCAGATAACAACAACAGTCTAGATTACTTACTATCATCATGTTAGATAAGCCTTTCAGAAATTTCTCTTTGTGGTGAACACCACAAAGCCTTTTCTACTTTGAGTCCTATTTATTTTTATTGGCTTTTTCTTTATGAGTGAAACAAAACATTAATAATGATATCTCAGAAAAAGATTTCCCATCAGTGACATAAAGATTTACACCTCTAGAGCTTTGGCATAATTGTTCATGATTGCACAAGTTAACTGGATATACTGTGTTTGACAGCAATAGGCTTTAAAAAGTAGTTTATTTAGTAATAAAAATGTGATAGAATGGTTGAAGTGGCTCAGAAGTCTGAAATTAATCAACTACCTTTCCAGAGCTGAACTTTCTCTTCTACAGGTATAGCTCTGCTATTTGTCTCCAAATGGTAAATTGCACTGTTTCCAGAAAGGCAATATTTTTAAACTTTTTTTAATTTAATCTCCTTACCTTCCACAGTTCATAATATTTCTCCACTCAAAAATTTTAGACTTCTCATTCAATTAGGGGGAAGAAAAGCAAAATGTCAAACCTTCTTGGGAGGAGGGCAACATTTTACAGGTAACTGAATAAACTTTTAATTCCCTTTCCCCTTAGAAAAATCAATCTTCATATGCATTTATTTCTCTGTTCTTCTGACATCGTTTTGGTTGCAAAAATACATACTTGGAAGATAACTCTTGCTCTAAAGACCAGCAAAGGACTGAGAGCCACACCTTCAGCTAAACATTCAGACCTGGATGTCAGCTGAAAGCATCAGAAAAGAAGAAAAAAGAAAGCTCAAGATTGATAGCTAAGTGTGGGAAATTGTCCTCATCAAACACCATACTCAAAATTGCTACTCACACACTCTGAGTAAAACACTGGAGTGTAAGAAGGTGATGAACTCGGATGACACTAGTTCTCCTTTGTTTAAGCAGAAGAAACACTTTAGTGGAAATACTTTTTGTTTAGTCAACTTTAGTTGACATACAAGGCTGACACCACCCAGCAACAATCTCAGCAGCTGAGATTGTTAAAGTTGCCCTTTCCCCAGGAACTGGGATGGCAACAGGCAATGAGGAAACACAGGCATTTTGGCACTCCAGATCCTGACTAACAGGTACCTGACTAAGGCCACCTGTTTCTGCAGCCAGCTCACCACATTTACAGGACACAATATCTACCTCTGCTGCAAGGAAAATAAAGCTCAAGTGGAACCTCAATTTGGTAACAGCCAGAGGCCCAAGAAGCTGGCTGTAGATTCAATATCTATGACATTTGCACAACAGATAGAAACAGAGCAGCTGCTGCTTTAACTACCAAAACCAAACAGGTCCATTGGGATCATCATGTTATATTCACAATGGGATTTTTTTTTTCTAGTAAAAATACTGGAATGTGTAACAAGAAAAAAATTAAGCAAAGTTCCATCAATCCTCACAACAATCTTAATTTATAGTCATATCCTATGAGTGATGTTGGCAGGACAACTGCACTGGACTTACTCATTTGGCAGATCAGGAAAACAGGTGAGTATGAGCAATGAAACCAACACATCTGTTGAGCTTGGGCTGCTACTGAATGCTCTGCAGCAGGGCCATGGTGCACCACACAGCACAGCAAGTGCCCATCCAGAGGACAAGTGGGTACAAAGAGGCTGCCACAGATACAAGAGACTACAAATTCCTTATCCCAGCAGGCAGGGTCACCTGCACCTGTCCCTTTTTTTCTTGCAACAGAGGGATCTCTTTCTCAGAGAAAAGTAAGCGCAAAAGATCTGCTTTTTGCTGATACACTGGACTTCGAAATACAATCCAGTTTTTTGATGGAGCATTTTTTTAAAAAATCTTTAAAGTATCTGAGTTGCTGTTGTTGCTCATGGAATAATATACTGCTGTACGTTGAGAGCTGGACAACAGTCATTCACAATATATTTATGCATGCAATTCATTTTTACCATGACAGCCTGTGGAAGAATGGTTTGTGCAGCCCACAGACTCCACAGGAATGTCTTTCTCTTACCTGTGCATGAATGTCTGTCACTCAGCTCACCTCAGAACAGTGATTTAATCTACTGACTAATTTTGAAGGCATTTGAAATAGGGGCATGCTCCCAGATTCAGCATCCAAAGGTATTCATCAGCTTCAGCTGCACTGAAAGGATGTTGTGATCCATCATATATAATTAGAAATAGCAGCAAACAACAGATAACATGTACTCACATTAATGAGGCACAAAACACACCAGCTAAGGAAACAATAGGAGTGTACAATATGACCTACTTTCTTCCTCACTGTTGTTGAGGTTCCAGATTTTGGGGGTCAATAAAAGCATTGCTTGAGTTTTGAAAGCACTGAATATGAGAAAGCATTTTGATTAATATTATTTCTTGCACTATAATATGCAGAGTTTTAAAGCCTCTATCTGGAAAAAAACCCAGGTGACACAAGAAAAATAGCTAATCTCAGTGACAGTGAAACAATATGAGTACTAGGTTTTAATATACAAAACTGTTGCTCATACCACCATCAGAAAAAAATTCACTATGTATTTTTACTAGGTAGAAGGAAACTACTGTTTTGCCAAACATATATGAAGAAAGCTCATATGACCTAGCAAAATTTTCTCTCCCATGAAGTCTGGGGTATAAAATATGATCAAAAATTTAAGCAGGAAACATTGTCAACCAGTGATGAAGAGGGAAGAGAGAAACAGATAAAAATAGTGGGGTGCTGTGACTGATATATCCAGAATCTTTGATCTCCATGCTCTCAACTGGGAGAATGATATTCAAATGTATTAACGTAGAATGAATTTAAAAGATTGTAAAAATCAATGGGATAAGTAAAGAACAGGTGAGATTCTACAAGATTTAAATATTCTTACTAATGGATCATGTTACTTACTTTCCTTTATCAATGATGAGCCAATTTAACTCCTGAAGATTAACAACTAAAATATTAATTTCTCTGAATATTTCCATATCTTGTTTTGGAAATCTTTGTTTCTCAAGTGGAATTTTTTTGAAAATGTGTACCTTCCAGGAAGTTGCATTCCTAAAAGATTATGTAAATTCAATGTAGAAATAAGTCATGAGTCTTTGCACATCCCAGAACACAGTTCCAATACAACTGTGGGTAGAGCAGGAAAATACAAAACAGACATTCCATGAAGCTCTGGAGCTTAGAAATTCTGCAGCATCCATATAATTCAAGAGCTGCCCCAGGGAAGATGCAACTAAGGAACAGATGTGTACTTACTGCAGAGCCTGAAAGAAGGAAGGAGCAAGCTCTCAGCTGCCCACAGGTTGAACAGAAAGCTGACCATGTACCAGTTACCAGTGTCATTTGGACAAAGTCAAAAACAAAAACCAAAAGAAATGTATTCATTCTGGGCCAGAAAGACTATGCTCCTTCAGTCTTTATCTTTTTTCTCAGAGCTTTTAAAATTGGTGTCAATTATTTTCAGGCAAATTTCTACACTTAACACCTCAAAATAATTTCATTTTATCTTGTTTTTCCTTCTCCCTTTTTTTTGGATGAAATCACTCTTTTTGGTCCTCAGGTTATGAACTAAAAAATATCATAAATTGCATCCATCCTTCTTCTATCAGCTTTTACAGCAAATAGCATCACTTCAATTTTATTGAAACCTGTCCCACAAGTTACCTTCATGTTCACTTCATTCTCCTCTTGCTTCTAATCTCAGATCACAGCAAGAGGCAGAGGTAAAAGTCTTCATGTGGTCACTGTACTAAGAACTGAAAAGCCAATAATCTATCACATAAATAATCATGTAAAAACAATAAACTAATATATATCCTTTTTTAAAGGAACTTCTGTAGCAAATTCCATTGTCTTCTAATTATTTCAGGTAAATAAAATAACAGGTTTGTACTTTGATTATTATATATACATATCTCTGATAGTTTTATTACATATCCTATGTAAGGCAATATTTTAATCAACAGCTATTTGGATTTATATTTACATTTCTATTTATTAAATATATATTCTTAACTATATGTTGGGTATTGACTTCTTCTAGAAGGCTAGATTTTTCAGGAGAAGAAACATGCCAAATCTTGTACAAACAAGTGATAGAAAAATACAGACATTCCTATTTCAGGCTGACCTTTAGATCAATGACCTCCTTCTTCTGCCCTAAAGTATCTGTCAACAGTCAGTGCCACAAAATGCCATTGCTAACCTTCAGTCTTCAATTCTCCTCTCTTACTAGACCTTACAATTCAGGTTACACCTACTATCCCCTGAGCCATTAAAAAACTCCTGGGTTTTGCCTGTAGAGCATTTATTGTAGCTCTTACTTTCCAGTATTTAAGAAGCCAGATGGTAAGGGTAACACTCACTTTCTCTCATGTAGTTTTCTTGGATAAAAATAACTGTCAGTCTACATGGTTTTTAGCAGTAAATAATGAATTAATTCAGTGCTACAAATAAACAGACAGAGTTTTAGACAGAATCAACAGTATCAAAACCTGCCTATTTTTAAAACACTAGCAAATCTGCTTGTCAGCAATGAACTACAGATTGCCAACCTGCCATTTCAAATGAAAAACACCTCCAACATTCTTGAAGAGTGTTAACAAAAGTTTGGGTTTTTTCCTCCTTCTCCATTTCATTGTCATTCCTCACTTCTTTTGTGGCTACTACACTAATAGGACCTGAATTTAAAGTCCATCTAGGTATTCATGAAGGATAAATAGATATATACAGTGGCATCTCAAGTACCTTATCATCACTTACACTGATAGGACTTTTGCCTAGCAATTTAATCCTGTTCTGACTCATCACAAGGCAGCTACATATAATTAGTGATTAGAACAAATTTTAGATTACTTTTATGTTAAATTGTTTTATAAGAAAAGATGCAATTTCCTGAGGAGTCTGTTTTGAGTTTTGCTCATGTAGGAACTTCAAAGCCCGAATAACGAAATAAAGATGTAGACTTGGAGAAAGACTTATCGATAAAAAAAATACAAGATACAATTTTTTAATCGTATGTAGAGCAAGACTGCAGACAGATATGATACAGGATTTCATATGACAAAATTAAAGCAGCTTGGACTTAAAGAGGGCTGTTCTATAAGCAGAGCAGTATTCTGAGATTTCAGGACAATAGTTATGTTTAACAAGTGAATGCTTTAACTTTGCTGTTTAGCTTTTATCCAACCATTTATGTTCTCCTTACCATTAGACAACTTTCTGTCAATTCACTTACCCACTATAGAAATTAATTGCTCTGCCACTCTGAGGTATATTTATATGCATAAAAAATTGTGGAATTTATTGGATGTCTGAAAGTACAGGCACTCCAAGTGAAATAGATGTGCAGCTGGGAAACAAAAAAAATTAAAAAACAAGCAGAAAAAAACCTAATCACATAAATTTTTCATACAACTGCCTGCACAGTCCTCTCCCTAATATGACTTTACTAAAAAAAAAAAACCCAGAAAGATAAATATCTAGAAGGTTACTTGTCCTTATTTTGTTCTAATTTCAACAAACTGGACAGCTAGGATGCAGAAAAATGAAGAAAAATTATAGAGTTGCAAAACTCTATAATCTGTGGTAGAATTTGCAGGCTGATTGACTAGTTACACATTACCCTTTCTTTGTGGGAAGGGCTCTGGAAATCTGAATTTCATACTAAGACAAAAAAGCGGCCACATTTTATGGTGGTGGTATAGTCTATGTGTGACAAACTTGTTTACCTCTGCCAGTGTGTTCTGTCATGTTCTAAATCTAAGTACTTTGCTTAGAAAAGGTAATTTTAAGGTGTGATTTGGAACCAGTAACTGAAACTGGAGCCTGCTAACCCTCCATCTGAGCTGATGTAGTTGTTGAAAGCCCTGGCTGTACTTCTTCCCTTTGCCAACCCTCATTACAGATGCCTTTGCTGGACATCTCCAGCTGCTGAAGGGGATGGTTAACCCATGGTCTTTAGGACCAAAAGTTAATCAGAGTAGTTCCTAGGGTCTACAGGTGCAGTTATGGTAGGTAAAGACTGCAGGGCAACCACTGACAAAGGGGGCAATGATGAATAAGCTTATCTTCTTGTGCTTTGATTGCTTCTCGCTGTCTGCTTAGAGCCCAAAGGCGGATTTTTAGCAAAGCTGTTTTCTCCCTGTACTATTTATTAGTAGAGATACTCTGAATGTTGCTATTGAAATAGTTCACTGATAAAGCTAATACAGACATGGGACTTCAGGGCTTTTAAAAAAAAAATTTTTAAGGTCTAGCCCACAGGAACATGAAAACACAGCTTCAGTACAGAGAACATCAGAATAACAGGTCGGGGGAGAATTTCTCATCCAGTGCACAAATACTGTTTCCCACCTCCTGACCTCTGAAATTAACTTCATTTTAAATATGCAAGTTATTACAAATTCTTCCTAAATGAAGGTTTAGGACAAAAAAGAAATTACCTGAGAGGGGAGAGGCACCCCCAATTTCAGGGAAATTGAAAGCAGGTACCTTTAACAACATCCTGGATTTGACTTGGCTTCCATCTTGGTGTTTCTCTTGTTTTAATGTCGAAAAGAGCTGAGGAAACATAGCCTTGTGCAAACCAACTAAAGATATAAATAATAATACTAGGGTTAGTTTTCAGTATAGTTCATTCTCCTGTTATCATTTGTTCTAAACCTTTCAGGGTAGTTTGTTCTGCACGGGTCACTTTCCTGCTCAGATGGTGTCGTGGCTTAATCCCAGCTGGCAACAAGTCACCACACTGAATCCATTGGTGGGATGGGGGACAGAACTAGAAGAGTCAAAGTGAGAAATCTCAGGGGTTGAGATAAAGACAATTTAATGGGTTAATCAAAAGCCATGCATGGAAGCCAAGCAAAACAAGGAATTTTTCAGCACTTCCCATCCATAGTTAAATTGTTATTTATAACACATAAATTGCTATATATGAATTTTTAAACAACCTAGATTTAATTCTTAAGAAATCTAGACTGACATTAAAAATACATTTATAGCTCTGTTTATCCTGTGTTTATCCTCATTAAACAAAGACATCAAGAAAGTTCAGAAAAATCTTACTCTGCTTTATTTTAGACAGAGGTTAGAATTCTTATCCCAGCCATTTGCAGAATATTCATTTTATGCGTCGAGCAAGACAAATGACTTCCTGTTTTAATGATTTTTTTTAATATTATGAACAGTCTTAGTCATAACAGTTAAAATTACTTCTGGAATATCTTACAGAATCTCAGTTATGAAGTTTTACATTCAAGCAGAATTTGTCCTTTCATAGAATCTGTATAGAAAAGTGGATGCTTCAGTGGAGCATCCCTGTACCTTGCCATACAATAGTGAAAGGGATGGTTTCAATCTTGCATCCCACTCCAAAAGAGAGACAAATATCAAGAATGATTGCAGTCAAGTAAACAGATTGATATCTTTTTAAACAAGGCAGTATAATTCTTAACTTTACATAATTACACAAAGACAATATCTTCAGAAAATGCCTACACAGAAAAATAACAGATTTTTTTCATACAGCAGTATGTTTTATAGTTTTAGAGCACAGTTTATAGAAGTGAAAAATGCAACTAAGCCTCATACATAAAACATGTTTTAAAACAAACCATGTGGAACGCCCTCCTGAACTTTGTGTAGAGAAAAACAAACCAGGACAGCATCTAAATACTACTAGTGTCAAAATGTGAGGTCTTTGATAATGGGCATATGGGGGAAGGTTAGCCACATCTATTTTAATCTTTTTGAAAAACATTTCTAGTCTGCTGAATGAGCATCTTCCTCTCTTTTTCATCATCAGGAGACAGAGAGAGGTTATGAGCTGTTTAAGAATCACACCAGAGGTTGCCCTTTCAATAATTGGTGCAAAAATCTATTTTTAAAATGATTTATCTTAGCTGATTATCTTACCTCAGCTGATGTAGCTTTTTCTTTAGATAGGTTCATGCTTCCAGTAGCCAATTTCCTCTGGAATGTCAATTTCTGTGAGCAGGAATGAAACGTACATCAAAGTAAATAAAAAGGATTAAACTTTTAGAATTAATTAACCATTATATACTGATAATAAGTTTAAATCTTTACTCCAGATATTACTGTCAAGTTCACTTTTTTCACAATTATAACAGTATGTAACAATTTTTTTTTTGGTTTTCACTCAAAAAATTTTTAATAATTTCTAAATGACACAAATTTAGACTTGATCAGGAAATTTTCAAAGCAAAATGACAATTTTTGAAAATAGAAATTCTTCAAAAGAAAAATCTTCTGCAAAATCTTGTGCCAGAAATAAACACCTCGTGGCTCCAAGATATTCTTGACCACACCAGGATGAGACACAATAATGTGCTACTGATGCTCAGTGTACTTTCAGACCATGAAACTCAAACTCTTGGTCCAAATGAGAGACAAGAACTATAGACTCCTATGAAACATGTCTGGATCAATAACTTCTGTCAAGGGGTTTACATTTTCCACAGAAAAATGACAAGTTAATTCAGCCAGACAGGGAGAATTAGACTAGTTCTCTCTTTCATGCACACAGACTGAGAGAAACTGGGGCTTCCTCGAGAATTGTTTCTGTGGCGTGCACTAGAAAAAAACAATCAGAATTACATAAATCATCCTATGATCAACAGTAAACCAGCTCTTTCACCATTTCTACATAAAGGCTGTAACTAGCGAGCATTAACATCAGGTTCCTTCACTTTTACTGAATGTCACTGTTAAATATTGTAAACACTTCACCACATTGAATATAATCTGGGATACTGAAATTAAAAATGTATTTTAAAAAGTATTTGAAAAATTTGTTAACATAAAACCTTTAAATTAAAAGTGTCTGTAAAAGATAACTAACATAAAATAAAATACTTATTTCTACTCATGTCCTCAGGTAAACAAAGCAGAAAATTTTAAAAATATGGAAACAAAACTATGCAAATTTAGATGACATATATTTGCATGTGAATAAGTTTAAATATACTACTAAAAAGTCTATGTTCTCCATGGAAAAATTTGAAATATTTTATTGAAATATTTCCCACTTCCAGATACCAAACAGGAAAAAGGAGAAAGTAGCACCAGAGAATTACCTGTCAATTGCAATAATGGAACTAATATTGAAAACCATTTAACAGGATCATTCCCAGCTTCTCATGTTTTCTCTGTCTCTATTTTCTTCAACAACAGAAAAATTCAGCATTTCTGTTACTCGGCTTATTTTGTACCAGGCAAATGTAATACAACCTGATTGTTTTCTAACTTCAGTAGTTTTTATTTCAAGTAAGGTTACACTGTAGGTAGACAAAGAAAGGGAATTGCAGAAACAGAAACCTCATTGACCAGTAAAGACTGCTCTGAGCGAGTTTTATACCTGAAATTTACAGAGAATTAAAAACCTCTCTGGAATGAGAGTAGTGAGGATAGGTGGAAGAAAGACTGTAGGAAGAGATAAGATTCAAGAGTTCTAGGTTAAGAATCAGAAGGCTTTTATTGGAATCTATGACTAGAACATGTATTCCTATGTAATTGTGACATTCATGCAAAACCACCACATGGACATAAATAATTCCCAAACAGCACGTAAGGATTAGGAGCAATGGTCAGAGATGCTACACTATTTTTCCCCTGAAAGGATGAAAACTTTGCATGGCACTAAGAGTACAAAACCATAAAGCATTCAGAGAGAAACAGTCAGATGTCTTCAGCAGATAACTTCCAAAAGTGGGATATACAATACTACCTCCCTACAAACATGTAGTTAAGCAGTGCCAGTTGTATTGAGGTGCAAAATGAACTTGGATAGCTCAGCTATCAATACCAGCATGTTTTCTCCCCAAACTCCAGCTATAGTACCTGCTTTCCAGACAAGATGATTATTATATTAATCCAGACCTCATTTTTTGTGTATAAACATGAATTTCACAAGCCATGTGCCTGTCTAGAGCTGAATGAAATGCCCAGACACACCCAGGAAGTGGATTATAGCTTCCAAGAATGGCCCCTGGCTTTTCTTACAAATCATTCTCCTCTCATAATTTTAAGTTTTTAACAAGTGAAAAAGGGGGGTGAAGGGAACAGAAAAAAAGGGTAAAACCCACCCAAATAGTACCATTAACTAATAAAATCATAAAAAGAAATGAAAATTTTCTGACTTTATATCTCTAAATTCAACCTAGGCTAGGAAATATCATTACAAGTACATTTTAGTTACATTTATGCATGCACTTTTACTTTTTTGAAAGGTCAATTAAATGCCAAAAGTGTAACTAAAAATGAGAAAATATTTAACATTCAGCATATAGCTTGCCTGTTGGTATACATTACACCTAATTAAGTACTTCACAATCATTTCAGAAAAAAAATCATAAACATTTACAAAATATCTACAGCCAATTAGTCATAACCAGATTTTTAAAAAATACTTTCAAAAATACAATTAAGTGGAAATTTACTCTACTTATTTAAATTGTTTTGGACAAAATATCTCCAAAGCCCCTGGAATCCACATGGTATCTTGTAAGATACAATTGTGAATGAATAAAACCAACTATCACATATTTATGAGATTTTGTTTATCCTTGACTAGCTATATCTGCTATTAAAGGATTTAAAAAATAGTCACTGCACTCCCATGAAGTCTGCTGAAGAAAAACACCTATTTTGTAAACCGTGATGCAACTTCTGGCAAGCTGGCAGGAAATGCCACACTGGAAATCACAGACCACCAGGTGGTTTTTGCACAGTAGTCAATAATACCGTCTGTATTCCAAAAATTGTCTCAGGTGTGGTTTTCTGCTTGGAAATATCTCACAAATCATAGACCAAAAGATAATCTGATATTTTATAAACTGTCATTTTCAAAGTTACGCTGTGTACAAAACACATTACTAAGGTCCAAGTTCTCATATTTTCAGTCTCACCAGATATCTTCTTTTTGGTCAGTCATGCAGCAAGGTGACATTAAAACAAAAGAAAGAACATTCAAACCTTTCCATAAAGGAATTAAATCAGCACAGCAACAAGACAGCCCTCAAATGGGCCAGCAGGAAGCCAATAAGAAAGTAGATACTTATCAGCCAACAAAATAAGTCACATCTGCATTTATTTTACTAATTGTAATTTTGTATTCCTGGATTTTTCAGAAGACTGTTGATTCTTTTCTAGCCCTTATGAAAATAACTGTTCACCTTTTTAGTTTTGTGCTTCTGGAATTAATCTGGCATTAAACTAGAAGAAAACCCTCTATTATTTTATAGAAATCTAAATACCTTTAGATTCTCCAGAGGTGGACTCTTAGAATTTCAATGATGCAACAGTCCCCCAGCAGTCCCCCAATTCCCTAGGAGTGTGATCAGTAGTTCTGGGAGTTCAACTTATCTTTGCAGAAGAGTCATCCACAGGTCCCCTGGGTTTACTGCAGAAATTATTCCTAATTCACTGGAGCACAATATTAATTACAAGAGAGTATTTGTGACTTCAGCTCTCACGAAAATATATGCATCAATATGCAAAAAGAAAAGGTTTGATTTATGCCTGTGTCTATGTATGCTATCACTCTTCCTCATTTTTTTTTTCATCATAGCAGGATAGTCAATTAGTCTTATATCAGCACTGTGTGCAGGCTGAAGTGCAGACCCAGGCTCTTTCCATAAAGTTATTCGAGAAAGTAAAATTGCCTGTGGGCACTGTAATAGCAACAGAGGTGATCCTGTTAATGTGACAGCCTTTGACCCAATGCAAGATATTTCCTTGGTATGCAATGGCAGCACCTGCTGCTTTCTAAATATTAGAGCAACAGAGCTGTACAAAGAAGTCAAAGCCTGAACTGAGAATCAATAATACTTGGGGAAGGATGCCCCAGTGCAGGGAGTGAAAACAGTGCCTTGTTCATTAATCAGTCATTTTTATCAGGCATTACTTGACATCTTCACTCTTTTATATCTTCATTCTTCCAGATCTTCACTCATGATCATGAGTAATCAAGTGACTTATTTTGTCAGCTTGCACACCAATTAGATCCATTTCCAGAAGTCACTAGGTTTGCTAGTGCAGGGTGCCTGTGAGTTTGAGTTTCCAAAATGTCATTGACATTTGAGTGCGTTGACCCAGGCTGGATGCCAGACACCCATCAAAGCCACTCTATTACTCCATTTCTCAGCTGGACAGGGGACAGAAAATATAACAAAGATTCATGAGTTAAGGTGCAGGAGATATCACTCAACAAATAGTGTCACAGGCAAAACAGATTCAAATTGAAGATATTAACTTTATTTATTATTAATAAAATAAGAGCAGGATAATGAGAAGTAAAACAAATCTTAAAAATACCTTCCCTCTACCTCTTCCTCCTTCCCTCCCCTGCCTTCTCCTCCTCAGAGATGCAGGGAGGCAGGGCATGGGGAGTTATGGTCAGTTTATCACACGTTGTTTCCATCACTGCTCAGGTAGAAGAGTCCTTCCCCTGCTGAACTTCCGGGTCCCTCCCATGGGAGTCAGTTCTCTATTAATTTCTCTAATGTGAGTCCATCCTACAGGCAACAGTTCTCCACAAACCACTGGAATAGGTTCTTATTTTAGCATGAAGATCTTAAAAAAAATTAATGCAATAAAATTTATTTTGTAGGTGCCTTTGATGTTCTACAGTTTACCTCAGTATATCAGCACACATTCATCAGTCAGCAAGTGCATGCCCTGAAATGTCAGTATAGCTTTTAATTTTCTTCTGATACAAAACCACGTTTTTATGTTTTCAAACATTTGCACCAAGTTTATCTGCCCTTCTTCCTAAGGCCATCTCAAGACTCAGTGAGTCTAAGGTTCTTTCTGTACCTTACACTGATAGAATATAGAGTTTCCACACATAAATTAAGAGTATTTTTTGCCTTTAGGAAATTCATAGCTATCCTTAAAGATGGAAACAGTCAAAAGAAAAAATACCTTATTAAGGAAAAGTAATGAATTTCAGGTGCAAGCATTGAGTTTACTACTTCATTTTTTCAGCTGTTGACCCCAAGATGCTCTGTGTTGGGAAGAGCTGGGAGCTTTTCTTTCCAAAATTGGTAAATGGTGTAAGATCGCAATATTTAGTTATAGTAGCTTGTACATAGTACAGTTAGTCCTCATAATCAAAGATGATCTTATCTAACCACTATTTTTGGATAGTCATAATTGAAAGCACTATATGCAGAAGTTTACTTTTGCACAGTTTGGGTACACAACATATTTTATCTAAGAGACTTCACAGTTAAGTGGCTTTAGTGGCTTGCCAGATAATAATCATAATACTATCCCACCACTTTGCAATCATGTTACACATTTCCCAAAGAGCTAGATGTAATATGTCTTCAGATAATGCATGATTATACAAATTTGTCTTCTGTATTTTTAAAGTATTGGTTAAAAAATTATATCATCACATATATATTTTTATTCAACAACAATTTGATTCCAGTATGGCTTAGACTTGCACAGTTAGTCATTCTAAGCATTCACTCTCCCCTACCTCAGGCTCCTGGATAGATGAGCAATTACACTGCATTGTCTCTGATCCCTGACCAAAAGGACATCTTTATATTTGTAAGGAGGACAGCTTAAAGCAACATCTGTCTAGTATGGCAATATTATTTACATCCTTCTGTTAAAGATTTTTACTTGCCCAAGCAAACCTTATGTGACATGAAATTACAGTTATGTTTTCAGTCAGATAATTCAGAATAAGAAGATGTCTTATTTCTGTGACTATCTGCTATTTACTATCATTACATCCATCCTCCTATTGCCACATTTTCTAATATTAAATTATTATTTCCATTTCGAATTTGGCACTATTTTTCAGGTAGTGCTCTACTGTACTAATGCCACAGGCACATAGATAGTTAACATGCTAGAAATGTGAGGGATAATGACCATCCATGCAAGCTCCTAAGCCACACAAAAGGCATAAGCTGTTTACAAGGAGCTAAAGGTGAGAGAGAAGATTATACCCCAACAAATTAAGCAAGCAATTTCTATTCTAGCCTTGATTCTCCTATGTGAGCACAGACAATCACAGCTTCTATGTATATTGGTTTTCTTGCTGTCATGTTCTTTTTCTGTAGAAGACAGACAGGACTTCTTAATGATTTACAGGATAAGCAACAAAATTCACTCAGATAGAACTGCAGTGCCAAGCAAGGAAATAATGTGTGGTGTTTAAGTGCTGGATTATGTCTCCAAATGAGTCACATACGTCCCCAGCCCCTGGTATCAGTCATGAGCAGGACTGTTTTTGCTAAAATAGTCAGTGATACAGTTACCTGCCAACATCATCAACTCTCAGGACATCAGAAATTTGGATTCCAGAACAAGATCCCATATTTACTAAACAAGGCTCTGTTGCAGGTAATATTCTAGGCCTGTGATATATTAAAGCAGCACAGACAATTTCAGGAAACAAAAGCACTGTTAAATGCAGGGATTTTTTTGACTGCTGTTAGTTAGCCTGTGATTTGACTGGCTTTTACTTCATTGTTTACAATTTGCAGCTGCTTATCAAATATATACAGCACACAAATTTCAACCTGTGGATTGCTTATAAGTGGTTGACTCTAACAACTTAGGTTTAAATAGGTTTTATTCTCATGAATATTCAATCATTTGTTTTTTCTACATCATGTTCTTTTCTTTCCTGTCTGGGTGACATAATAATTTGAAATGGTTCTGCTTTCTTTCACATCTAATGCTATTTTACACATAAAACTTGGATATGTACCCAAAAGTGCATTTTCTTGAATAAATTTCCCTGCATAAATGTGTGTGCAGGGGTGGAGGCTAATTAAAAAGCCCACATACACAGTCAAGCCCAGATTGTATTGGGAAGGCAATGAAATTGCTCCCTTGCTGCACACTGTGAAGTGATCTAAAAATGGAAACTGCTGTGCTACTCTGTTAATGGAACAGGTTACAGAAGGATTCAAGACCTTCCTCTCTCATTCAGAAATTACTATGGCTTGAATAAGAAAATTATCTCTTTCTCCTGAAATGCACATATAGAAAGTGATTTGCTTTCTGCCCTTCATTAAAACCAGGTATGGATCCCATTAAATCTGCCAAAAACTGAGGTAGTCAGATTGGAAAATGCTGGGAGATGGCAGGTTCACAGCCTACCATGTTAATGCAAGGCTTAAACTGTTTTTCCCAGTGGATGAATTTACATTCATCTGTATTAGATTTTGTCTAACATTTCATTCGTACCTGGATCTTGTAAAACCCTTTTATGAGTCTGTGCTGCCTGTCACTGACCCCCTCAGTAACTTGAATAACACAATATCATCTGCACACTTTCTCACTGTCTCTGACCATGATCACCAAATTCATCTGTTTACCTTTCAGCCAGTGACTCATCCATGTTTGGATCTTTCCTCTTACCCCACCAATGCCTTAAAAGCTCTAGGAGAATGTTTGCCTTTAGGAAACTTCAGTACATTATCTTAGCAGACCAAATCATCCCATTGATATGCTTGTTGCTGCTCTAAAAGCACATCAAGAAGCCATAAAAAGGCACAACCTCTGCCAAAAGAGCTGTGCTGAGATCTGCCCTTCACCAAAGCTTCTGCTGATCTGTCCAGTACAGGACTCAGAACGGCCAGCCTATGCTGTCCCACTTTACTCTGACCAACAATTTTAAATTTAGGATATAAGAGTTGCCATTCTCCTCTCTCTGAATACCAGGGTTGTCCCAAAGGGAGCCTACAAGTACAAGATGCTTCATACCTAAGCTGTGTTTAAACTAGTATGCAAATATTAACCAACTTGATGATTTTGTGGGGTTCCTTCCATCTGATTGTACCACATTTTTTTTCTGCAGTCTGTGTGTTTTGAACATATCCTATGCTGACTCCTTTTTTTTTCTATGTTAAATCCTTACAGGGTGCAAACATTTTTGCTTCTTCCACAATGCACATCAATGCATGAAACTCATGGAGCTTCCCTGAAATGGCCTCATGCTCCTTGAGTGCTCCTTCTATAATCTTGCTGTCACAGTACAGGCTGTCTGGTAGGCTTCTTTTCCAAATACACTGGAAAAATTTTTTTGTTCTAGTTTTGTTCCTTTAGCAAGCTTTTTCTGACTTCTCCTTGACTTGCAGAATAATATTTTATATTTAAGCTACCAGCTTAAATATTTTATATTTAAGCTATATGATAATTATTCTTTTCTATTTATTTATATTTGCATTTATTTTATTCCTATGATGGTTTTCAGGTACAACCATTTACAGAGTCCTTGCCCGTGATTACAATGATAGTAAATGTACAGGTCTGTGATAAGACCATGCTATCTGAAATCATCCTCCTGACCAGTTCTGTACAATGAGAATTGCATCCTCTTTGTAGTTATTTTAATCTCAGATGATCACCAAAATGTGCATCCCTAAATTTCTTATTTCTTTCTGCCTACAGAAATATTTTTGTCACTCTGGCAGAAAACTCTCCGATAAGTCTTGACCACCCAAATCCAGGTCACTCATGCACTGTGGAAAGAAGCCATACAAGCATAGATGGCTATATATAGATACCTGATTCCCATCAACACAAACTAACAGAAGCATGCCAATTGCTTTAACAAGATGGCCAAAGTTTAGCTAATTCATATTCGCCAATTATGGCAGCAGTGCAACTCTCAGGTATGTCAAGCTATTTATGTAGCGTATCAAGAGAGGTTACAAAGTCAAAATGTGTCTGCCAGAATCTTGAAAACTTTTCTTTTCATGCTTTAAAATAAGTAATGAAAATCAGATATATTTTCCCCAACAGAAAGAAAACATTCTTCTGTATGAGAAAGAGTAAAGGCACAAGTTCTATTCCAAATGACTGTATCTACAAAGATTCCAATGATATATGTATCTGAGGCATACCTGGAAATGCATTACCTATATGTTTATGTATTCACTCCATAGAGGGTTCAGTATTCTGTCAGATTTTGCACTGCATGTAATAACAACTGGCATGAAGTCACCACTCAGTTAAAACAAAAGGAAAGGGCTGCTCTTATTCATTGGCAATTGTGTCCTTTAATGATAATGCATTTATTTCATAATGCAGTTTTGCATAGCCTCTTATGATTTTTTTTGGTAACCATGGCAACTATTCATTTTTGTTTGAATAAAAATGTGTTGTAATGCCATGTGACTTGCTGGCATATAAACTGAGATTGCCTGCTGGAACTAGAATGCCAGGATTTGGTTTTCCCACTTAGCTTTAAATTGACATGTCCACTCTTGGTGAAGAAAGTGCCTATCTTTACTAAGGAAAAAAAAAAGTATTTGTCCTGAGCAAGTGGAAAAGGTCACTCAGTTCAGTGCACAAAGCACAGGTGCTGATGACTGCTGACCGAAGAGTGAGTCAGTCAGGCTGAGCAAAGAAAATACTGGAATTACCTTTTACTAAGCTATGACATCAATACCAGTCAAGAAGAAAGAAAGAGGAAAAAAAAGAGGATGAGCCATGAAACCACAGCTGAATCTTACCTGCGCCCCAGAGAGAGCAGCTGGGCTCCCTGTCATGAGAACACAATTCAGCAGCTCTGGCTTAGGCTGTGGTGTGCAGAATCACTGATGCGACACTCCAGAGCTGATTGCCCTGCTGTCATTCTTCAGGCCAGTGTAATCTCAACCCTTAGAAAATACCTGCTAGCACCTAATTCCTCCTAAAATAAAGTTCCTGAACTTTGATTACTGTATTTTCTGGCTCACATATTTCAATGGATTAAAGTATCACAAAAATAGATTTTTCTCTTCCTAATTCATTACCATCTGTTTATCCTCTTCTTTTTTCTTAGAAAAGGAGGAGATTTTATTCAAGTCAGTAAATGCTAGGAGGAACAATTTTACTTCTTGTTGTCTTGTGGCAGTTGTTTCAGTGTACCTGAAATTTCAAATACATCCTCAGTTACTTGGGCCCTGTTCTGGTCTCTCATTGGCATAACACAGAATGGTAAAATAATTCAGGTTGGAAGGGATTTCAGGATATCCTCTGGTGTAACCTGCCATTCAGAATGGAGAGTCAAATTTATTTCAGACCAGGTTGCTCAATCCAATTTCAGCAGCATTCCTCCTGAGGTATCTGGGTATAGATGAAAGAACAAACTGCCTGCAGCAAAAGTAATAAATTGATAATTTGATGAAGGACATTGAAAACCAAGGTTAACATAATACTCTATTTCCTCTTAATCCAAACAGTAGTTTATCTTGAAATATTATCTCCAGAATTACTTTCAGAATTCCCTATCCAACATCAGTACTAAGTTTCATGGCATTATTTCTCCAGATAAAGTTCAGTACTTGTATAAATGTCATGTGAATTGAAATCTGAAAGATTCATGCCCTTTGATCTTTGCAAGACATCATTACGGCATTATCTTCCCAAGCATTAATTAATAATAAAAGCTTTATTCATCACGAAGCTAAGGTAAGCACTTTTTTTTCAAGTCCTCCCAGTTCCAGGATTCAAATTCTTTTTAAAAAGCTTAGGAGTAGCTCTTAGGTCTCTTAAGAGCAGAATTGATGCAGCAAGATGTTTTAGTATTATTATTATTTAGTATTATTATTTTTCAGATTAAGGTAAAACAAGTATCTCTGTTTAAATTTGTTTTCTATGATACTACTTTACATTAGCTTTTTATTTTGGAGGAAAAAAAAACCAAATATGAATGTTTCAGTAAATTGTTTCAACACAGCTGGACAAAGCATTAGATCTCACAAATACCAGCAGTAGTTTCCAAGCTACATTCTCATGATGTTAGGTTGAGATTCAAGAAAATCAAAATCATTATTTCCTGAATTTTAGAGTCTGGTATAATTGTTCAGTGGAGACATACTTACAATAGGTCAATGAAAGGTAAATAACACACAAGTGAATTTTGGGAAGGCCAATGATGGTTTGAAGCCAGTTTTGACATATCTGCTAATCCATGTATTGTGCTCTTGGGAAGAGCTTTGACTTGAACAAATTTTTGTCAGAGTCAGAGGTCACTGCTTCAGTGATTCTGTCTTAAATCTTACAAAGCTTAGTGGAAATAATATCAAGTGCAGCATCCCTTGCTCCAATTCACAGGAAAATGCCAAAGCAAGGAGAATTTTGCCCACCAAGCATCTGGGTGAAATATGAGCTAAAAAACTTTCCAGTACTTTCCCTCAGTGGGGCGTAACAGCAGATAAAATGCAGTTTCCAGCCATAAGAATTAATCACAAAAGGAAAAGCAAAGGCAGGAGAGAATCATGGAGAAATTTCAAAAAAGCATAGGAATCCTATGAACAGGGAGGAATTTTGTCTCCTGTTCTCAAAGGTCAAAATTCCTGACCTTGATACCACTCCCAAAAAACCTGTCTCCCCATGAGAAAACCTTCCCCATGCAATCTGTATATATTTGGCTACAAATACAACCTTCACTCCTTGTAATTTTGTTTCTGAGAAGGGGCTAGTCAGTGAAAATCTCCAGTGGTAGATGGAGACTGGGAATAATAGTAAAGTCAGGTATTTCTGTATTTCGCAGCAGACCGAGGAGAGTCCTCCAGTCAGATTCTGCTGTGGAATGAAATAAACAGTTTCCCATCAATAGCATGAGCACCACCACCTGGAAATGGCAAATGTTACTTGTCATGTTTTTTTCCAAATTCAAATTGTGCGATGGAATCTATGCAGACACGTAATTCATGCACAGTGAGTTTAGGGATACTTTGGGATTATGTGTTAGTGGTCAGAATTCCTTTCCTACCGCCTCACCATACCCTACAGACTATGTTAAGTCATAGTATCAGTCATTTCCTTAGACAACAAAATAAGTAAAGAGAAATAAGAGCTAAACATGATGAAGTTATCTGTACCATTAGTCAAGAATCAACAATATTACCAGCAGAGTAGCTTTTAAATTTGGAAAATATCTGTAAGTAATTTTGGCTATGGTTGCGGTGGACGGCTTCCGCCCAAGGGAAGCGGCTCCGGCCAGCCCTGCCGCCACCACAACCCGGGGGCCTTTTAGCCAGAGGGTCGAGCGAACCCAACCAACGTCGCGGATAAAGCGATGAACAGAACGGCGGGACTCTCAGGTAGGCAAACCAAGGGGGTGCGTGGTTCCCAAGGCTGCGTCCCAGAGAGACGGCAACCTGGGCTCGCCACGGCTTTTTATTGACTCTAAACAGGGGGTGGGAACAGGGGTGGTCTCTCAAGGAACGAATCAACAACACTTAACAAACTTCAACAGTGGGGTGATCAAACTTCGGACCAATGGGGAAAGGGCAGTTACATAACTGGGGGTGGGGAAATTATATAACTTCAAGATTGACACATAACAGAAGTGGGGTAAACAACTATTATGGGATGCAGGTTGGCATGACAACTGGGGAAAGGCGGGAAAACCTGAGGGAAGGGGAGGCCATCTTTGACAATAGGAATAAATGCAATTAATAGAACATAACTTGATAACTTTGAACCAAAACACCAAAGTCCAAACGGAATCGCCTCGCCGCACCACCACATATGGTAGAGAAACCCATGATCCAAACCTCAAAACCAAGTAGTGAGTGACAAGACAAGACAATGAAAGGAAAGTCTGGTTAATAGTTGGTGCAGGAATGAGTCTCTAGAAGACAGGATTAAGTAGGCTTTAAAAATCTTTCTAGGATTCAAAACTGAAAACTGCAAGTACACATTGAATTGAATCAATTAGAAACACCATTAATTTAGTTTTGTAATTATATCCACTTAGGACATCAGATTTATATACTTTGCTTAATACATTTCCTTCTGGATTTGTTTTTTCACTGAACATGAGCCTAAAAGACAAGAAATAAAGAGAGCACACACAGACCTTCAGGACTACAAACTCAATTTACACAAAATTCCCATTGATGTAAGCAAGGATAAGGTGAAATACAACCTTCAGCACATTTCAACATCTACCAGTAGGACTAACAATTCAGGGGTAGAGGAGCTGAAACTAAAACATGATCTAACCAGGAAAGAAAAGCCGAAACCACAAAATCTATTATTGACTCGTGTCTCAGTAAAAATGCTCCAAGATCTTCTAGATCAATATGTGATTGGATCAGTCAATTTTTTATTCTGAACACAATGAAGATCTATAGGTCAGGAATAAGAATGTTTGCTTTATACTTTCTCGAGAGGTGAAATTTCTTAACTGAATCTTACACTTAATCATTTCCAAATCCCAGGCTATATCTGCTGATCCCTGTTTTGATTTAAAATAAAATTCATTTTCCGGTTTGCTGCATGACTTTTATTTCAGATTTGACTTAGAGATTTATGAACGCGATATAGCTTTTCTTGCTGAACACTTGAACAATCTTGGTCCCTGTGGTGACTTCCACATAGCTGCAAGTGGAAAGAAACACTCACTACTGTAAAATGATATGACATCCCTACTTCAAAACCAAAACAATTTCTTGAAGGCTGAAGTGTTCAGTTGCAGGAGGGATGAAAACCCAAGGGGATCTAGACCTTGCAGTATTGTGAAAAGTCAATGCCAGTTTTCAATTCATAGCTTCTTAATTGAGAAACAGAGAGAATCTGGGCACACAATGAATCATTCCCCGTATGGAAAGGGGAGAGACAGGGAGGCTATTGATTGAACCCACTGTTTCTCCTGTCACCACTCACTTAAATTTGACTTTGACTCAGAGTAAAATGATTTCTCCTGAAGATAACTGCTCCATGCTGCACTGCACAATTTACCACAGAGGGTAAATATACAGCAAATGGAGCACAGGATTCCAAAGACAGAGTTGAGCACAGCACAGCACAGCAGCATGACCCCATGCAGCATGGCATCTCCACTGCCACACATCCTTAAGGGGGAATGGCTTAGGCAATGCTGACTATTTGCACCGCAAAATGTTTGGTACCTCAGCTTACAACACCATCACTATGCAAGTGACAAATGTGGCAGAGATGATCTTTTTTACTTACTCTAGTATCTGAGTACAGCTTGAGGTACAAAATGATCTGCAGCAAAGGCAAAATGCAAACCATGATGCTGAGATCCCCTGCTCTGGTTGCTTGCTTAATCCTAGGGGTTTGGGATTTTTAATGCCTAGAAACACACTGGTTTTTACAGAGACAAATTTATTCAGCGTACAGCCCACATTGACAGAGACTTTTAATAATGTGGGATAAGTACACTCAGTGCACCCCACAGGCCTGTTTATTTTGTGATACCAAGATTCCCATGGGAGCACCCCACATCTCCAATCCTGCTAACCTTCCAGTGCAAAATCTCCACAAAAAAATATAATATATGTACTATGTACACCATGTATCTGTTTAATGGACATTGAATTGTAGAAATTATGGAGGTGTTTGGAGTACAACAAATGCAAAAGACTTTGGGGCCAAATTACTTTTTTAAAATGGCATTTGATGTCTAATACCATGAGGACAGTGTAGTAAGGGGGAGGTTTATTGTTTGGTTTGTGTCTTTTGATCTTCAGTGTCTGAAATCCTTAAGGGAGTTGGTTACCTCAGATCTCTCTAAAACACACTAGCAACATATTCAAACATTAAGGCACTTCAATGTTATCAAAGATCATACCTCTGTGCACTTGTACTTTTAGCTTGGACTTGGATATCTTAAAAAGGGACAGAAGGAACAAATTAAATGAGAAATTAAAATTATTTTCCAAAAATTTGAAGGCAAATTGACAAATAGAGAAGACTAAGAAATATATGGAATTCAGATCTAAGTTTAGGTGGAAAATACACAACTCTCAGAATATTAGGCAGTTCAAAACAGTGAAATCAATGTTCAAAGTTTAAAAAATAGATTAAATTCCTAAGGAATAACCAAACATCATCTTCACAGACAAAGCACTTGAAGGCTATATATGTTAGAGATAAGCGTACTTTAGTTCTCAGATCTTGTACTTCACAAGAAAATAAAATGGGATATTAATCACTAATTCAGTGATTAATATAATGTGCTCAGATTTTAATAAGCCAGTTGAAAATTTTACCTCCTTTACAGTTCTGCTTTGCAAAGCACTTCCCAAATAATTAATTTCAAGGAACTTACTTCATTCTACCAGTATCTTCTTGACTATCTAGCATTGCTCATGTACTCCATTTCCAGAGCATTTCTCTTCAAAATGAGATGAACAGAGGTGTGACTCATGTACACCTAGGAGCCCTGAACCATTTGGCACTTCCTTTATCACAAAGCAAAATCAGTGTACCGAAAATCCCTCTTGTACTACTTCACCTTATTCACAGTATTGCAAATTCCTCTTTTTTCTAAAAAAAAATAACAAAAATAATATAAGAAAAAGAATCATTTATTCCGTTTTACATCTTCAAATATTCTGCAACCATTAATATTCAGAAAACCTTTTAGCAAAAAGTACTTCCAGCACTTGATCTAAAATTGAAGAAAATAGCCCCATCAGTCCTAGAGACTTTAAAAGTATTTGCTTCATTTTGTATGTGACAAAGAAATATCATATTAGTCTCTTTTTACTGCAAAGCACTGAGACATGATTTCTAGAATTCAAGATATTTTAGGTTAGAAACCAAGTCAGTCAAGACTCCTGGTTTAAAATGCAGATAAACAGGCTAGTCCAGAAGGCAGTTCACATCTTCAGTTAACTGAGTTTTAATCTGAAAATTATATAATATTCCACTAATTTAACAATAACTTATTGTAAAAAGGATCCTTAGGTTAATTGTTTTAAGATCATAGTGGATGAATAAAAGCCATATCACATGTTTGGCAGAAGAGGAAAAGATGGTTCAGCATCTTTCAAGACCTAGCCTAGCTCATCCCTACTGCCAAGATGGACCTTACAAAAGCATCGTGGAAAGTGATCATTTTTACCTCATTTGGAAACCCCTCCCAGCATGACTGACTTATTCACTAAAGCACAGAGCACAAGGCTGTGGCAACAAGGACTGGACAGCTGAGCAGTGTTCCCCTCACAGCTCACTCAGCTCTCAAACACCAAAGAAATATTGATCCAGGACTCTCAACATTAAGGGACCCCTTTCACATACCACCCTATTTTGCAAACACATCTGACTCCTATTCAGTACGTTTTTGAACATGGGAATGGTAACAATAATAACAATAACAATTCAACCCATACAGTATTTTAGCAGTGATATATGTGGTTACTCAAATCTGAATGGATCAGATGAAAATATCCTGATATTTCTCTCACTTGCTCTGACTGCCATTGGAAAATTTTAAGATAAACTAGAGCAATGAGCAGCGTTGGACAAGTAAAGATTGATACAAAAATGGCAAACATAACTTGATCAAAGAGAGACATGTATCTAACACCTTATATATGAGACAACAGGGACAATCTCTGTGATGCGTGAGACAAGTAACAGAAATCTTAGGGGACAGACCAACCACGGAAGATCAGATTAGTTTCTCAATTACATGGATATAAATCTGAGGTAAGTGCCACTGACATTAGTTTCAAAATCATATGTTTTAACCCAGATCAAAATCTGTCTAGTGTCGAAACTAGCTCTGAACTGATATTCTTCTTGCACTATATTCCCGAGTAATTTGAAGGAATAAATGTTTCAGGCAGGCATTCGTATCATCTGTCTATGTGTGAAAAGTCTTGACCTTTCTTTACTTGACAAGGATGTGTTACATGCAAGCTGCATTAAGTCCTATTAAGATAAAATCTGAGGGCAAAAAAATATATCAGGAAAACAAAGAGAACAAAAGTGCTGTAATAATATGAGTCAAAAACTGTAGCAACCCCAAGACTTTGTCTCACTGCACGAAAAAGCTCTCCTACTTTAAGGGTCTGATCAGTGTGGGATAGCAGTGATTATCCTAGACCTTAGGTTTTAGCCCCCAGCAATGTATGGATGAAGAAAACAGAACTAAAAATGAATTTTCAAAGATTATCACCAAAGGCACCTCATAAATACAAAGCACAAACTCTACAGAAGTTGTACTCCTGCTGCTAATGCTGTGGTTCCTGAGGTGGCCTCATTATTTTTCTCTTATATTGTAGAAAAACATTAAGCATCATTATCAAAGATACTTGTACCAAAGTTGGTTTTTAAGTTTTTGATTTTTTTAAACAAAGGAACCAAGATTATATGAAAACGTTTCCCAATCGGACAAAGATGTATTTACAGCCCTCTTTGAGTGGTATTTTACACTCAGTGTGTCTTCTAATAAAAAGATTTTGAAAGAGTCTGAAGACGAAACACAAAACCAAACCAGGATTTAGATTATCAGGTATCAGATAGGGTTCTTCAGATACTATTTGCATTTCAGTGGTATTGCAGCTGCTACTACTATAGCACAAAGTTTCTCTAAAAGATAATGAACAGCTCATGCAAAAGATAATTAACACTGACACCCCGGGATATTATCAGATAACACAGATAAATAAACACAAAGTTTAAAGAATTTTTAGGTCCCAATAGCACAAATGCAAAGCTGAGAACTCTTGAACCCTTCATGCAGGGACTTTCCCTTTTCTTACAAGTTTGTACTATGCCTGGTACAAAAAGGACCCGTGGCTCCCATCTGCTTTTGGATCATAATACAACTGTTCAGTAAAAACAAGGGTCAGGCAACACACCAGCACCACACCAAGATAGGGCACTTGTTTAACAGTAGGATTTTTTATTTTATTGAGCTTTGCTTCTGGCTCCTCTGTTAAGGGTAAGATGAGTTTCGTGCTTAAAATAGAAATTCCAGATCTTTGCAATGCATCAAGGCATTTTTTTGTCTAGTTGTAAAACACTTATGCTGAGTATCCCTGAATATAAATGAAACCTCTGAGAATACAAAGTGACTGTTATTCAGAAATAAAATTAGTTTGAAAATAATTTCTTTAAAGCCTTAAAAAATCTCTTACATAATTTGTATTTATCTCAAATGTTCCAAGGATTTCAGTTCTCCCTGGCATGTATGAAAACCAGCTCTGGTAGATTAGATTAGCATTTAAAAAGGCAGGCTTCTAACAACCTAAGAAAAGAAAATGGGTTCAAAAACAACTAAATAATTTAACTCATATTATCATTCCATCATAGTGCTCACAAGCCTCTTGTACTTTATTTTTCAGTGCACAAAAGGTAAACACAGGCTAAAATTTCAGAAAATATTTGGGTTTTTAAAAAATCAGAATTTGGGCAGCTCTCCAGTAAAAGAACATAGATGTAACTGTTGGAACATATAGAACACATGGAAGATTTGTTTCTAATACTGATTAATACCCTTTCAATACAATAATTTTTTTTTCCAGTTAAGGTCCTTTGAACAACTTACATTTTCAGTTTAGTATGGTTTTGTACAAGTGGTAAAAACACCCCATCAGCCTCAGACACTTTTAACCAAAGGTCTTTTACTGTCTCTATTTCCTACTCATTTTACTTTGGGATGGGATAGCTACTGTCCTGTTTCTTCCCACTGAGACTAAAATGAAGTAATGTCCATGCTGAAAAAAGTCCAACACTTTGCAAGTCTCTTCTAAGGAGATAAATTATTCTTATTTCTCTCTACTGAGACCAAAGCTTTCAATTTTGAAGAAAGGCAGAAATATGAATTGTCAATCATAAATATTTCTTTGCTTAAGAAATTATTTTCAACAGATCTAGTCCACAGAGATGGTAGAAAGCAAAGGCTAACAGACAGTGCACAAGTGTACTGGGAACTGTGTGAGAGCAGGTGAAGCAATGGAAACCCTTTATATATTCCAGCATCCTCACCTTCCTCTCATGAGGAACACAGCTTAACTGCATGGTTATTATGTTTGTTATGTACAGCAGAACAGCAGAAAACAGACAACAGAGTAAATTTCAGACACATCTGTTCCACCTGCAGATTATTAGATACATCACATGTTAGCATTTTCCTTATTTTGCCCTGATTAGTGTAATAGCCTTCATTTTCAAAATCAAAATCAAGCGAAAAAAAGGCAATTCCCAACAGGGATTTTTTTTTTTAAATTGAGGTCCATAGGAGACAGACTTAATTCAGTAAACTACTGGGCAATAGATAAAGCACTTTTTTTTCTGGTGGACAAAACAAAAAAAGAGAAAGACAAAAATGAATGTATTCACTATAATCATGCAGGAAAGATTAGAACAGTCCCTATGGCCTCCTTTCCCACTTTCTCTGTCACTGAAAATAAACCACTTTTATTTCTGCAATAATCTCTCACTTTCTACTTAGCCATTCAGTGGAAAAAAAAAAAAAAAAAAAACCCACACAAGAATTTCAGTCGAAATACCTGTCTGAGATTTGTGGGTATTGGAACAGCAGAGTTTGCACACATTTCTGAGTCTCTGAGGTACTGATTCTCATACTGATTAATCCATAAAGCTTGCATGAATCAACATGTCTCCAGTTGAGTGCTGGCACCAGCTAACATTGTAAAAGTGACACTAGAAATCAGGAAAGCTCTAATAATTCCCATGTGAGGTCCTTACCCCAGACAGCCAGCTGATTTAAAAATTCTTCTTGCAGATATGTACACCAAATTCTGTGTCATAAGTGCTTTTCAATTGTGTCAGGAGAAAAGTCTGCAAAAGAGGAGGGAATAAAATATTTCTATTTCTATCATTTTCATTGCAACTTGTTTACAATTAGAGTATAGATTCTGTTATGAAAAATGTACTAAGATAGTAAGTCATGATCAGAAAATAACATTCATTTAGGGAGAGATAGTCTTCAGCTCTTCTTTGGTTATTAAGCCTGCCCATCTGTGCTCATTGTAGGGAAGGCAAGGACCCTATTTGGAGAGTGCTGTTCATTACCATATAAAACAGAGAACCCTCCACTGCACCAGCTGATGTTTGATTTTCCTTTAGTGACTTTCTCCCACAGTAAATCAAACTTTTGCTTCTGATCAGTGCTTTTACCTTGTGCTTCTGAGCAGTCAGTCATGACTACATCCAACACCTGCCTCAAATGTTGCCTATTGAACTGATAACATTGAAGATACACATCACAGGGCACTCTGCCATTTTACAATTACAGACAGCATTCACATTCAATGAATAGATAAACCAGCAAAACTGTCTTCCTTTGTGAACTTGGAAAACATTTACAAATGTGAACTATAGGAAAAGAAATGTTTTAGACTGAACCTAATATGTATCTTTACATCTGCCAAGGTAAAATGCCACATATATATATATATATTAAAAAAAAAAAAAAAAAAAAAAAAAAAAAAAAAAAAACCACCAAAAACTAAAATCCCCCAAACTGAAAAAGGGTCAATAATGACAAGAAAGCTTGGAAAGGGAAGCACAGGCCAGGAATCAGGAAAAAAGAAATTTCAAAACACACTATCTATTCATTTAGGGCTCCAATAAGTACAGCGAGTTGTTCATTTTTAAACTCCCTGTCTGGAGGTGTTGATACACTTGCCCATGCATAGAATCTGGTACCCTTTCAGATGCTTTAGGGCTTTTGGCTTGGCCTTCAGGTGACACGCTAGAAGAGCAAGGCTCTCCCATTCATCTTGCATTGTAGTTCCCAGTTCTTCACAGAGGTCTTGGGTACCCTGAGGGTATCTCACACAGGGCTAAACACTTCCAAGCAGCCAAGGAATTGCAGTCAGTGTCTGATCTTTCAGTGCCATGAGATAGTCTGACTCTCTGCACATAGTCTATGATTAAAATGTCCAAAACTGGTCTAAATAATCTGCTTTTAGGAGCCAAGAACAGTGAGCCACTCAAAGACTTAATTGTTTCCTTAGTGACTGGAATAACTGAAATGTTCTTACTCCTCATGCTGAATTCTTTGATGAAAATGATAAAAATTATTACTCATTGCCTTAGGCAGGCCTGAGTCTGTCTTCATTGGAGTGCTCAAATTCTCAAAACACAGCAGTAAGACTCAAGCAGCTTCTTACTCAATTGAAACATAAATATTTTTCCTGCGACAAGATTGTTTATTTTATTAAGTTTATTGGGACACTAAGAAAATAAGTATTGATCCATGCTATAGAAGTTCACAATAGTCATAAATTAACTATTTTATTGGAGAAGTAGAGTTGGATTTTAATTCCTGAGAGTGCTGAGAAGGCTGTCAAATGGAAATAATAACATTTTAATATCTCATTAGTGGAAAAACATAGTGTACTATAAACGTTTAAAAACCCAAGTGTTTCTCTCATTAGTTAAATTTTTTGTACGGAAGCTTTTCCTCCTAATACCATTCAAGAAGAAGAAAAATAGAATAGTGACCCAGTCTCCTGCTGGCATTTTCCTATTATCACTAATCCAGGATACCATTACACAGCTACCTCAAAAGCAATAAAGGAAAGCACATCACTGAGTCTGTTCCTCTGCAGAGTATTCCTCTTCACATGGACTCTGGATTTCTCTTTAACAAAATTACCCTTTTCAGTGGGCTTCTGCAAAGAGGTCATTTAACAGCAAGAAACTTGTCTGATAATGAATTATCTTGATGTAGATCGGGAATATGATCACTTCACCCTTTTCCAAAATGTTTTCAAATTTACCAGTCATAAGATAAGTGCTTTAAAGAGTTCTACCTTCTCAGGAGTGATGAAGGTGTTCAGAAATGACACAGAAAAGTCCCTTTCATAAATGGTACGACAGCTTTGAACATGCTCATCCTTGTGCATCTCTTTCCAACTTCTGAATTTACTCCATTATCACAAAATTACCAAGTAACTGTTGTTTATATTGGATACCTTAAAAAGATTACCTTGATTTTAATCAGCCTCTCATCTCCATCTGAATATTGACTCTGTGAAGATTTTGAAAATAAAGAGCACAGAATAGCAGAGCCATCATCAAGGTACAGGTTCTACTCATTGTAATTTCAGAATACTTAGCAGTAATTAAGGATGCTGGTGGACTGCAGTATCTTTTCCTGTTAATAACTGCATACCAGAAAAACAAGACCATTTAAAAGTTTAAAAGATGATTTGACATATTGGATGAATACAATGGCTCTGCTATCTCTGCTCTCCGCTATTTTCTTCCTATGCATTTTGACACAAATAAATAAAAAGCATAAAATCAGTGGTAGGGACTGAATGAAAGGATGGGACAAAATAGCAGAAACAAAATAAATTCTTTCTCTAAGTGCCACTTTTGCATTTGAAAAATAAGAACACTGGATGATGAAAACAAATTCCATGGATTTTGTTCTTTTAAAGGCAACAACGAAACAGTACACACTACCTCTGTCCTCCTTATGCTAACTGAAAATAATGGTTAGAAAAATTTTATGCATACTGAATTAGGAAATAACAACCATTTCACATGAGATATTAGACAGATAAGCAGACTGGCTAAGCTTCACGGGTAAATATCATACACTTTGTGTGTAACATAATACATAATGAGAATATCAAAAAATTCCAACTAACAAAACAAGTGACAGGTGTGTACTACTAAGGAGATATTTAGGATTAAATTATATGAAATAGAGAGAAGGCATTGCAAATGCACAGGTAGAGTTTACTTGGCTGGCCATAGCTGTCAGTTATGAGACTGCAGCGAAATGTAGAGATGTCTGACGGAGACTGCAGAGAATTGTTTATTTTGCTCAATAAACCATTTTATATGCATGGTATCACACAGTACAGATCATGCATTCATCAGCCAGCAAACTCCCAGCTATCAGAAAACAATTTAACAGGATGCTGCCAACTTGAAATATTGAGAATCTGAAGTCTTGCCCCACTGCATGAAGTCTTGCCCCTCTGCAACCCACCACAAACAAACAAAGAAAAAAACCAAACAACCCCCCACAACTTAGTTCTGCCTTTTTTTTTTCTTTTTTCTTTTTTTTTCTTTTTGCAATTTTTTTAATCAGAGTTTCCAACCAAATAAAAATTTTCATTTTTCTATGGGTGTGTGAAAGTTCTACCCACTGGAAAACTGGCTGCATTAATAAAGGGCACACTAGAAAGAATTAGCCCCTTTTATCCTGGTTACTTGTAATAAAAAACTTGCTATTCATAGAAAATACAACTAGATGTTTAGAAGGAAGAGTGGCTTTTTCCTTTGTGTAAATGTTCTTTAAACAGTTTGGGTCTAAAGGCCCAGCTGGCAGAAGCATTCAGAGGCTTGCCAAACTCTAAACCACAATAAAATTACCAGTAATGCTATCAATTTAGGTTTCATTACTTCTGTTGAAAGCACCTAGCAAAATTACTCTAAAAGCATGTAATTTTTTAAGATAGTTTTTGTTATTTAAACTTCACAACATCATTGATGCAAGCAATGGTATGAGCACGTAGAACAGGCTGTCTAGATATTTAGCCTGAGCAAAAGAAAAGAAAAAAACATACCCACTGGGTGAAATTCAAATGTCCCACAGGAACTAAAGGCAGGTAGGAACTGACATTTCAAGGTGTTGCATTTTGGATATTAGGGACATTTAAAATTTACCAACCAAATCCCCATAACCAGAATCTACAGGGTTTTATAAGATTTTTTTTTTTTGTTTATTTGTATTCCCTAGAAGATCTGCAGGGCTAGAAATTAAGGAAAGAAGAATCTTGGCATGCCATTTTCTCACTATACAACAAAGTGTAGTACTTATAAATAACATATGTACACACCAAGTATTTCACATAAAAATTAGCAGAATTGGAGACATACATCACTGCATGCCTGGTTCAATGCACAGATAATTCCAGGTAGCTATCAAACTCCATTTCAATGTCTTTTAGGCTTCTTTTAGTAATGGTAAGAAATGAAATTAGAATGTGTAGAATACCACAAGGTTATAATGAAATAATTTATTTCTTTCAGTATATTAAAAATACTCGGAGTTAGTTATTCTGAGATATTACAGCTAAAAACCATGTAGAAGACAACTGCAGATTTGTAAGAACCACTTTTTGGGTTGAGTTATGCTTTAACAAGCATTTTGTAACTTTCTTTCTTCGTATTATTACCATTTTATTGGCCAATTTTGCAGTGGTTCACAAAATTTGAATCACCTCAGAATCATATTTTACACTCAGCTAACTTCAAATATATCTTAAAAATTTCCCAGATGTAAGCAACATTCAGGAGCACACATTTCAATAGGTATTCTCAAGATTTTCACCAGCCACCCCATGACCACCCACCCTTCGACTTTTCTTTTCTTGTGAGAATCAAATGGCGTGTCTGTGAGAGCATGGTGAGCGTGAACTTCGACAAACCCAGCATTAGAATCTTTTTGTTTATTTGTTTTTTGTCTATTAGTGACTCTGTGAAAGAATCAGAAATGCTTTGTAGAGTCATCGGAGAAGAGGCTGCAGCCCCCAAAGCTGCTCCCAGGACCCCAGTGCTCAATTGCCAAAAGCAGGGATTTGAACAGAACTGACTGCACCCATGGTGTGGACCTTGTCCCAGCTTCTCTCTCCCTTCTAGGAAATAACTGTCCCCTTCTCTCTCCCCTCCTGCTCCCAAGATGAAGTCTGCAGAAGATATAACCGGTACACATAAAGAACACAAACACTAAAATTTTCACTAACAGTTTTGACCACAAACCTAAGAGCATATATTGTATAAATATGAAATGATCAGAGTTCAGCTTTCTCAATTGCAAAAGCAGCCATCCCTCACAAAATCACATTTCCATGTGTTAATTTACTATTGGATAGAGCAATAATCATCACTATGTGATTGTCTCTAAAATTTCCTAAAAATATAGATTAAATTGCAAGAAAAAGCACATATATTTCATAGACATTTAAAAAAAAACATGAAAATTAAATTATTGATCTTAATATTGGTTTACTGTAATTTAAAAGCATAATTTATTCTTTCCTTCATAGTATATCTTTAGCCAGAATATATATTTTTTAAGTCTAGCTAAACAATAATACAAAGAGAAAATGGGAACAAACTACAGTTAAGAAGTACCTTCACAGTTCATGTCATCATGAAAAATAATATAATACTTTTCTATTTACCAGACTTGTCAAAACTGTCACTGTACACTTATTACCATAATTCAATCAGAAAATCATAGTGTACCAGCTTCTCACATTTAATGGCTAAATGAATTCTTTATGGTTTTACACCTCATAATCACCTCAAGAATGTCACCACACTGAAGCCCTTAAGATGAAGAAGAGAGGGAAAATTAATATGTAAGAAAGAGGTCCATCTACTTTGTATCAAGTAACTGCAACCTCTAACTTCTTCACGTATCTTATCAGGATATAAAAAATGAACGTTTATTTAAACACAAAATCTTCAATTTCTGAATCTGATAGTCAGGGCACCATCTGGTCTTTCTCTTTCTCTGTTTCTTTTTTGAGCTTTCCCCAGGCTCTTTAGAAACTTCCCAGATGTGTGTTTTCTCCAGTTCCCAGCCCTCTCTCTCCAGGGGGCCTAAAATGTCCATCATCACAATCAAGCTCATCTGCACTAAGCTGGTGGAGGAAAATATGGGAAGATTACCCAAGAGAGATTCATGTTGAATGTTATATGATTTCCTATAACCTGCTTTCTGATAAACTTCTTGTTTGCCAGGCATTTGTCAGATGTTCTGTACTTATTGTCACAAGAGACATCCATCCTAATTCAGTTCTTAAGAAAAATGTAGAAGGAAAGTGATGCCTGACATTTATTTATACATAATGCTAACATTTATGCCCTATCATTACTATATTCTTTTTGAGCTGCTTTCTATTAAATCAACATTACAAAATGCAGAGTTACTTTTTTTTAACCTAATTTACTTTATGTGTTTTTTCTCCTAAATTAAATATATGTGACTGCAGACAATTTTCAGAATGGAAGTAAAGATTACACAATATAATTCAAACTGCAGTAGCAAGTGCTAAAATCTGAAGATAAGCTATGCCTTCAAATTGTGATTTGTGAAAACACTACATCATTTCAGTGATATATTATGTCATCACCACAATGTTTCTTGCACAGGGTCTGTGTTACCATAATTCTAACCAGATTTAGCAAACAGAAAAATCTTTAGGTAATCTGATTTCACTCCCCAACAATGCAAACGCATTAATATAAACATCTGTCAGATCAGGTTCCTCTGGCATAATTAAGATGTCCTCAAGTTTCTCTTGATATATCATCTTTACATACTGGGATAAAGAGAATTTAACCTATACCTAGCAGGAATCACAGGCAGATATTTTATGCTGAGAAACTTATTAGGATATTGTCCTACACTGTAGTTTCTCCAACAACAAAGTAATTTTAAGAAAACACCTGCTCCCTCCAGGCCTGAGACATGCACCTGGCATTATGCAGTAAGACAACCCAGCAGTGGGGATTGTTTGCTCATGTTGAAATCAGATTGCTCTGGTGTGTGACTCCACACAGAATCAGAGCAGCATGATTAAGAGACCATCAAACTGAGGCAAGGAGGAAGGTGTTTGTATGGGAACACCTTTACCCCTGGAGAAGTCTGACTAGAGATTGCACAATTCATCAGTGAGAAATGGTCCTTCAGAGACTTGCTGGCTACGGAATACTATGTGAGCCTATAAAGTCCAAGTGATGTTTGTGAAGGAGGCTCTACACATGGGGAGTCTGGAGACAAAGTCCAGTGAAAGTTGGACATGCAATTCTGAGCTACTCTGGAAATCCCAGAACTAGGGAGAAACATATGCCCTATGCTTATTCAGGTAACTCGAGATTGCATTTATCTCACTCACTAAGCAAGGTATAAAAAAAATTTAGATAAATAAAAGGAAAGAAACCACAAAGAGTGCAAAATGAGAATAAGAGGATATCCAGGACTGAGACAGCCTGAAACAGATGCAGGCAGAAGGGAGGCAGGAGGGGAACCAAACAGTAAGACTGTCAGAGCTACTGAAGCAATGAAGAAGAAAAGGAGGAAGGGGGACAGACAGGCTTGAATTCCTTTTCAGTAAGCTTTGGCAATCTTCTTGCAATATAGAAATGCCCAAACTAATTTCCAAATGATCAGTCTAGCTTGTCAGTGCTATGTAAGAACATGATGATTAGTGAGGACTAATTTATCCTGCTTTTCAGCCTCTGTGAGAGTAGACATACCTGAAAGGCTTGCATACAGACAGCTTTAAATATATTTCATTAAAGTATGAACTAAGGCATGGCTTGACAAATTTATAAACCACATCACATGAGCTTATAAGCCAACAACCTATATGTCAAGTTATCGCAGAACAGCTAATGAAAAAAAAATCACTGGCATAAAACATTTGATTTTTAATAGCAATTTAATATTTATAAGATTCAAAGCTTTTTCTGTGATCTTTTGGTTTTGGGGTTTTGTTTGGGTTTTTTAACATATTCACCTTGTCATCTGGATTATTTGCCACTACAGAAGGAAAGAACCTGACCCTCGCTCCAGACTCTTAACTGAACTCTCATCCTGAACTGCAGTATCAAGACTCAGAACACAATATCCAAGTTAAAGAATGTAAAGGTTTTCCTTTCTGTGAAAAGAATGTTTTTGGTAATTTATTCATTGGAGAATTTCCTTACAAATAAACAGGTGTAGCACAGCATCTGCTCACGGTGATATCAAGGAATTTAACAAATACTTTTGAAAAAACATTAGTAAGCAATTCAAACAGTGGAATCAAAATGCAACTTTCACTAGAGACAATCTTTGCAGAGCTGTTTCTTTGTTAGCTACTAGTGGTTTATGTTGTAAAGCTGTTCTCTTTCACAAACCCAGGAGGGACTCATTTGTGTCTCTGCTGTAACAAAAAGCAGGCCACATACAATAAGGCAATAATCAGCAACAGCAAATTTGTTGGTTTTCTTGTTGTACTGTAGGGACTGGCCACCAGTAAGCTCACATAACACACACAGAGTACAGGCAAACCAACTTGGGAATGCCACCATTATTTGCTTATCACACATTATAGAATATCTTTTTTTTCTTTTCATCCTATGGTGATAGGCTATAAAATGGAGCATTACATACATAATTATGGTATTTTACCAGGAATGTATTCAGTATACAATAAACATGAAAAAAAAAATAAAAAAGAAAGATGGAAAGGCTGTTCTTACAAAAGCATTGATTTTAGACTACACATTGGGACTTAAGGCCATACCTGAGATCCTGATTTAGATTAAATAGGTGTCAAGATGTTCCAGCTTCACCTCCTCTTATAAGATCAACTTGGATTAATTTGAAACAATGTACACTCCTTCAAAGAAAGTTGAATATTTTTTCTAGCAAGAAAGAAAATGGGAATATGTTTTATCTGTAAAAATAGAAAGAAAATGCCACGTTGTTCATCCTCAGAATCCTAGAGAGTTTAAAATTTACCTAATTCAGAACTAACTCCTTTATTTTATATAAAGCAATATGTTAAATAATTAAATAATAAATAAATAAACCTAAAAACATTTGTCAGTCTGAAAAGTATCCAAAAAAGAAAGATAACACAAAGCAGTTTATATTGCTCATGCACCTACACCTCGATAAGATTAAGGAGCAGTAAGTAAGGGAGGAATGGTCAGGGACACAGATCTACAGTGAAAGCATTTGAATGATTCATCTTCGAAAATTTATCAAAGCAGGAAGTTACTGACCATTCAGCATCATCAGTTTTGCCTAATTTTCAGAGAAAAAGAAAATAAAAGGTACCTCTTGATGAAAGGATCTAGTTATTACTGACACTGAAGGGAATAACATCCATATGCAGATTCAAATTTATGTAAAAAAGTCTTAACCTAGTTTTATGTAGACAGCAGCATTACATGTCAGCTTAAGTTTAGCAATATACATCTTGTCCTTCACTGAAAAGCAAATTGCAGTATGTTCCAGGGTCTATGTTCGAAATATAAGAGTTCAAATTTTGCCATTTTGGTTTTAACTAGTATTCCTATTTCCTCCCATTCACTTTTTTTTTTCTGGTGAAAATTACAAAAAGAACTTTGAAATCCCAAAAATATTCAAATGTTATCAGAATTGACCCATATCCTTGAAGCAGTATATTTTGAGGACAATATATGTAATCAAAATCTTTTTAACTGGTACCTCAATATCCTAATTTTTTACTAACATAGTGGATTTCTTACTAGTCTGTGAATGTGTATTTATTAAAGCAGCATTGACAAACATTCCATCAATTGGTCAACAATCCCACCAAGTGGAAAGGCGTTTCCCAGAGGGTTCTCATTTAAATCCTTCTCACAAGACAATGTAAATGTATGGGAGATTTTTTTTTTTTCTTCTTTCAGATGAGTTCACCAGCCCTTAAAGAAGCCTGTAATAAAACAGTTACACTTAGTAAGATGACAGACAGCACTGACAAGTTTCAAACTCATGAGAACACATGATATTGAACAGGTTAAGCAAAAACGTAGGATAAAGCCACATTTAGAAAACACCCATGAGTGTGAGCTAATGAGCAGTTTTAGGTGACATTAGATTCTTTTTCAATATATTTCTATAAAGAACTTCGGCTTCAGCCTGTAACTGAGCCCTGTGTAGAGAGGCTTGCAGGACTGTCTCTCATATGATCACCAGAGATGACAGTGCTCACAGAGTTTCCCTGGGAAGTTCACAAAATGACACTCTGAAAATCTTCCACTCAACAAACAAGCAGCATAGCCCACACTTTGAGACAGAAATGCAACTTATCGAGAACAATGCAAAATAATCCAATACTAATCAAATCAAGAAGATTTTACACAATTTCTTTAATAACTTAGGAATTTGATCACAAAATCATACCTATCTCAGTGTGATGCACTTCCAAGCAAAATGTGGCACATCTTCAAAACACAATACATTTATAATGGAACCCAGTTTACAATCCGAACTTTTCTGAAACTAACATTATTTTCTACGTCATCTTTGGTAAGAAAATTCTGTGCCAAATCCTGGTTTTTGACATTAGTATCAGAAGTATCAGACTAATCATTGCAATTATGCAACCATTTAATAAACCTGCCTCTGAAAACCGCTCCTTGTGTGAGACTGTCAGAGTCTACCAATGTTCATATTTGTGATGTAGATGATAGTGCTGGCCTGGGAGCAGAAGACAAAGACGTATTGCATATTATGCATTTATTCCCAGTACATACTTTTAAATGTATAGCTGGGTGATTTAACACTATGATAATCTCATTCTTATTAATGCAGTGATCACAGTTGCAGTCTCAATTTATGAGATTCATTCATTCACATCCATCAAGCTGCTAAAGTCTTTGATCACCACAGTGTTTTCTAAAAGAAATGTATTCAGAGTAATTTTAAATTTTAATGCCAAACTATATTGCATTAGAAACCTCTTCCAAATACATCATTTTTTTCTCAGTCAGTTTAAAATTGCTTACTCATTCTACATTTCCCTTTGGTTGACACAATCCACAAAACATTCTACTGACACATTCAGCTCTCAAGAAATTGAGACTCACCATGTTTCTAATGCCATGCTTTTCCTGATGAGGTATTAGAGGTTAGTCCTACACATGCAAAACATAGAGTTAAAAAGTGGTGCTTGCTTAAATAAAAAAGTCATTTGTATCTTTGTCCAGAATAGGACATTAATGATATTCAAAAGGACATGTGTTTTGATTGCAATCAAAACAGATTTTAAAAATTTTTCTGTTGATCATTATGGCACCCACCCAGCTCAAAATTGTGCTTCTTTCTCTTAACCCATAGTATCAAAGCTGGCAACGTATACCCCAATTTGTAAAGCATTTAAGGACATGCTTTTCTTTGTGTATGCACAAAAGATACTTCCCTTGGTTGAAAATAAGCACATTTATAAAAGAAAGTTAGTGGTTACACTGCTGAAATGCAGTCAACACAAGCACATGCTAAAAGTAATTGATTTAAACACATTGTTAAATCAGAGCCTAAATTACAATTGCAGAGCCAATTTCCATCTCCTCAGCATTACAATTAGTACTGTCAGGCAGCAAGGACTTACTAAAGGGTCTCTGATCCCTTTATTAGCAGCATTTAATGTGGTCCATTGCTCATGCTCAAGTGATAAAAGCAGTCATTTATTTGAACAGAATATCACATGTGCCATCACTGCACTGAGCCCAAACGCAGAATTATAAAACCATAGCATAGTTTTTGTTGGAAGGGGCCTTAAAGATCATCTAGTTACAAGCCCCCTACCATGGGCAGGAAAGTCCTTCACTGCACTAGGTTCAGTACCTGGAAAGCAATTTGTACTAGAAAGTAGCACACTAAAGATATAAAAATGCAAATAAGCCATTTGAAGTCATCAGTTTCTGAAAAAAGAAAGATCTACTGAGGATCCCCAATGTTAGCACTGATCACAGTCACACGAAAGCACGGATCAGAGATCTGCTGGATCACAGGACATACCACATTGTACTTCTTCCTGCCTTTCAGGGCTGACTGATTTGCAACCATGCATATTTTATTGCAATACAGAGTTTAGAATTTTAAGCAAGCCTTTCTCTGCAGAGGCAGTAAAACAGGCAGTTCAGTGAATGTCAAGAAATAATGCCTCGCTGCCACCTAGAGGCAATCCAGACATTCCCTTTCTCACCGTTGGATAAAACCCTTCCTGGTTCTCATTCTCAAAACGCAGATATTCTCTAGAGACTTACGAGGATAAAAGAGATTAATCTCAAGTTTGTTAAGCAGGCAATGAAGTAAATCAATGCTCTATGGAAAATGGGTATTAGTTAACACTCAGTCAAATATCCAGGACCTTCTATCATCAACAATGTTGGAACTAAGCCCAAAGACTGTGACATCCTGCACTACAGGGATCTCCTTCAGAGGCACAAAATCTGAGCTCAATGTAAGCATGAAGATTTTATAACATATAGGTAAAACCTTGATTAAAGAGTATCAAAGATGCACAATCACATCTACAAGGTACAGCTGGACAATCTGAAACCAGCAATGCAGATCCCATCTTTTAGATTTTAATAAAAGCACAAGAATTATTTCAAAGAAGTCTCCAGAATTTTATTTTCACTATTGCTACATTAAAATTCTTGCTGGCTTTTTGAGTGTTGAAACGCTGCTTGAGAAAATAATTTAAATACACAGCTGTGAAGAAACTCTAGACATGATTAAGTGAAAGTTTCTATCTTCATTTTTTTTTTCTATAACTTTTATTATCATTTTAGCTGAAATTTTTCATGCTGGGTGTCTGCACAGACTAATAGATTTGAGGAAGTTGTGTTTTTAATATTCAGCTTTCCTCTTTTGATGTAGTTAAGTAAACAAATTGTGAAGAAACTTGAGAGTTTGGAGGGAATGGTGGCAGAAAGGTCCTAAAAAAACATTTATTTAGTTGTTTCACTAATAAATTCTAGTACTTCCTAAACTTCAAAGGGGAGCTTTAAATTTGCTAGGGAGTCATCACTCACCCTGTCTACCTTTTGAAAGGCTTGATGAGTTCACCTACATCTAGCCAGGATCTACAGCGATGAAATACGCTGTTACCTGCATGTGTCCAGCAGAAATTTTCGAAGAGCTTAGCAGTTCAGTTCTCCAAAGAGTCTGCCTAGAATGAGTGTCAAAGCTCCTAGAAACCAAAAAGAGAGGATTGCATTCACAGACCATTGTCATTACACATGTTCCAGCCAGTTCATTCAAGATTTTCCCTAAAAGTATCAAAGAGGTTATCTAGAGTTAAACTAATTATTAAATGAATCAACAGTAGAATTACTAGGAAGCATATTCTGAAGTGTCTCAGATACTTTATTTTTTTTTCATTTTTTATATTCCTTTTTTTTAAGACTCCCAGATTTGTTTTCATTTCTTTCCTTATAAAAGGAATCAACAGAAATTATCTTCAACAGTTTAATCCCTGTTGAAACAGACAAGAACCTGCAGCAAATTTCAGAGACCACATTGATTTATCCAGGATACAGTGATTATATTGGGACAAGTACAAGAAAGATCAGTGCAGTCATTATACAGGAACTGCATCCATTCTGCATGTGACATTAAGCTTATTTATTAGCTACTCCGTTTGTCCCTTTTTAGTGACCATGTAAAATGGAAGATATGGATGTCACTTCAATTCAAATTCTGCCCTAGGGAGAAGAAGAAATACAAAGCAGACCAAATGTGAGGGAAAATATCCTCCATGAGAAGAGGGATAAGTGCAAGATAGGAATGATGGCTGTGACTGAACTGCAGCCTCCTCATGACAGTATGCTTTGAATACTATCTAACTTTATAATGGCTAGGAATAGCCAATCTGCATGACAGTCTCATAAAAAATACCCTTCTCATGAAATCTATGTTTTTCACAGCACTGTAAACACACAAGAAAATGTCCTTTCTGCACAGGGAGCTTGAAATGACAGCTACCTCACTGCTGTCAGGAGAATAGTAGTTGAATTTATTCTCTATCTTCCGGCAGGCTGCTGAAGATTTTAGGTCTCTGCTTTCTTATCAGGTATTTTTAATCAGATGTGCCTAAGCAAACAGCAAGACTGAGACCAGCACTTTGTTCACTTTCTTAGCTTCCCCAAAAGTGAACTATGACTGTATTTACTGCCTGGTTATTCAGCTACTAATGTGAAAGGCTTTAGACTTTCTGTCTGCAGAAGACAATTCAGCTGACCATAACTTTTTGGACAAACAGTCTAGAAAATAAAGGTGTACTCTCTGGCTCCTCTTAAAACATGAGAGACAGACTATGGAGCAGATAGCTACAAAAAAAAAAAAAAAAAAAAAAAAAAAAAGGAAAAGCAATAATAAAGCACCATTGCATTCAAATACCAATACCAAACAGACAGAAAAAGATTGGATAAAGTACCAGCCAGAAAGATGCTCTGAACTGTGAAAAAGGAAATTATTTTTCATTGTTTGTTTCACAATGTGTTCAGGACAACAAAATATTTCTTCTTTGAAATTATCAGCATTACGTGAAAGAAATATGATTCCATTAACAGTTTATTCCCCTCTTGGGAAGAACCCATAAGCCTCTCTAAAATTGACTATTTGGGTCAGAAGCATGAGGTCATTCTATTCTCTGACATGGACAGTATTGGTTCATAAAGAGAAATTTCAATGGCAGGATTATCTATTTATCAATATATCTTAATACTTGGCAATATCATTGACTTTTCCTCCTGGGGCTTACCTTCTACAACAGATTTAACAGACTTAACTGCTCACCCCTATATTATACATTATTGTAAGGACTGAACTCAACTGAAACTGCCTCAGCTGTAGTTTCAGAGACTTAACACAATCACTGGAAAAGTTATTCTATTTTGTCAGAGCTTTTCTTAAATTCCTTGAGTGGTACCATCAGATGGCAGTGGTTCAGTGACTCTAGGGCTAAGAAGTGAGAGGTAAATCCTCTCGTAAAGAATTTATACTTATTCTCTGACTTTGGAGGAATGGAGCTGCTGCCAGCTATTAGAAGTGTTTAGCTCTTTTTGGGTTACTAGCAGCACTTAAGAAAACTGTTTCTCCCTCTTCATTCTAAAAAAACCAGCCCATAGGTTTGGATGATACTAATACACAGAAGCTCACAATCTCTAGCTGGCAGATACTGCTGCTTCCTCCTCTGCACCACTCCAGCTGCTGTGTACTTGAATCAGTTACACCAGCCACAGCATTTGTTGCACCTTCCATGTAAGAGAAGCTGGAGCATTAATCTAGCAGAAAATTAGCTCCAAAAAACCCTCCAGGGGCTAGGGAGTGTTTTATCTTAGCTTATGGAACTCAGTTGGCTCCCATAAATATCTGACAGGCACCAAAGCTGGCATGAGGGAAGGGCAGAACTGTGGAGCCAAGAAGCACTGAAAAGGCAGAAGCAAAGAAGAGGAGTGAAAACCATCTTTTAAATACAACAAAGGTTAAGGTTTCCTCGGTCTAGACCCTAAATCTATAGGGCTCACATGACCCCTTTTCTACAACAGATATTCCTAATACAGCAGGCGTGTCAATACTGTGTCCACTTACCTCATCTTTGCATGTCTGACAACCAAATAAAGTTACTTGGCATTAAAAGTTTTGGGTATATTCCTGGCATTCACTCCAAAGACACACCAGTATTTCAGAAGAACACTTTCTCTACAATTCAGTGCACTTCAAAGCAGCAGGAAGATGTGAATTCAGTTTATTATCAATACAGATCATGAAATTGGTTCCATTTCCATAGCTACAGAAAAATCAGTGAAGCTAACATACATGCCATGAAGCTCTTACATCAAAAGAAAATTTCCCAATAAGCCTGCACAGAAAAGAACAGTACTCAGTAATGGTAATTGCAAATGTTAATGAAATTATTTGTTCTCAGACACCATATGAATATGTGAAAGTTAATAGTGACATTAAGATACACGTGCTAATCATTGCAAGGTCCTTTTCATTGTATTCAATCAGCCATTTGCTATCAGCTGTTTCCCTAGTTATTTCAGGTCCACTATTCTTTTCAAAATAACTCTCATACTGTTTTTCCTATTCAAACAAATTTTCCTTAGAGTCCTATTACATTGAATGGTAATTTTGGATTAAAAGTCAAAGACAAAGTACGAAGCTTCAAGAGTGATTTGCAAAGAAAAATAAAGTTTTGTTCATTGCTCAGGGTACTTGTGACAGCAATATGTAGGCAATAAAAGCTGATTTATAAAATATAACTGATCATTAGACACTAATGTGCTATCAAGTTTAATGGTCATTTATTTTTTCTTTGGAGTATTTTCTTTGTGACAAGGTACAGCTGTCAAAGCCTCTACGGATCTTGATTTTTTTGGCAGGAAAAAACCAACAATCTGCAGTTCACTGAATATTTTCCAAGCATATTCCCAGTTGCCATAGAGGTAGTAGACATTCTGGAGAAACTCCAGCTGAAGCTAAAACCAAGAAGTTCTTGGCATTGCAAAAATTATTTTGATACTGTCAAACACTCCAGTAAGTTCCAATAGTGAATTACAAAAATTCTGCTTCAAAGATTTCACAAATCCTTCTTTGGAGGTGATCAGAAGCCTCAAAAATACACAAGTGTTTCAATATGAGCATACAACTTCAGAGCTATGAAAGTCTGAGATCTGCCACCATCTGCACCATACTACCTGTGGAGCACTATCATATTAGGTCAGAAAGTTGGGCTACCTTCTAGCAGTCAAGAACAAGAAAGTTTTGGATATTTCTGTACTTTGTAAAATGCTTGCTGAGTAATTCTTACAGAACAGTCTGTTCAGTGATCCTGACAGAGTGAGTGCTTGGGACAAGCTGCCAGGAGGTTGCCATTTATGTGAATTTAATGCCCAGATTTGATTCATATATTGATCTTGCTTTTTAACTGAAATAGTCAAATTCCAAGCAGTGTTCTGCTGCAGTTGGTCAGCTATGTTGCAGGATATTTGCATACACTCCCAACTGGATGCACTTACAGGCATATCCAAAAAGTGTTGTACAACTCAAAGGAAAATGCAGCTGTTTCCCACAGTGCATGAAACCTTGGGGTTTGCATTCTGTGAATACTTAGGATTGACAGACTACCTGGACAGCAAGGAGAGGTGAAAAGAAGAAAGCTTGCTTGAAAAAGATTCAATTAACAGTTCAAAACACTTCACACTATTTATCCCAGTCTTAATTATAATTGACTCTGAAGGATACATTTTGCTCATAAGCATATTGAAGAGATTTAACCTCTTTAGCACTCATGGGCATAAAGATCTTATCATGAGATATCTAGGGAGAGATAAAAGAAAAACCAAATATATACAAATGTTATAAAAAACCTTATTCTCTCCTCCCAAAACTAATTCAAGAGAGCTTAAGGGTCCTTTTCAATCTAAATGATTCCATGATGCTAAGCCCTAATTAACATATTTCAAACTCATATAAGGGCCTATAAAATCCCACATATTATATGCAGTACTCCTGACACTATATGAAGATAGTTACTAGCATTTGGAGTGAAAATTCTATTTCTGACTACTTCTGATACTTGAACTGAATCTTCTCTGAATCCTGGTCCTTGAAACATATTTTCTTTAGATGATGTGTCCTACAAGGATGTTGCTCTTATCCAGATCCAGTTGTTCTGCATGCATATCAGAACATAATCTTGGATATAAAAAAAAAGACTAAAAAGCAAACACCGACAGTACCTTATTAGCATGAGGTCTTGCCATGGTTTAATATAGCAGGCAGTGAAATACCACACAGCTGCTCACTACTCAATTCACCTATACCATCCAAGAGGGATGAGAAATAAAATTAGGGGAGAAAATGTCAAATTTGTGAGTAGAGATAAAAAGACAGTTTAATAGGACTTTAATAGAAAAGGAAGAGGAAATAATAATAACAATACTAATCTACTAATAATAGGATTAGAATATACATAGCAAATGATTCACCATCTGCTGAATGATGCCCAGCCATACCCAAACCAGCTTTCATCCGAGTTTATATACTGAGAGTACCATTACATTGTATGGAATAACCCTTTGGCCAGTGTGCATCAGCAGTCCCAGCTGCATATTCTCCTCCCAGTGGGGTGAGATGAGAAGTCGAAAAGTTCTTTACTCTGTGTAAACATGGCTTAGCAACAACTAAAACATCAGTGTGTTATCAACATCACTCTCATTTTAATTCCAAAACACAGTATCCTGCTACTGGGATGTAAATTAACCAACCCTGGCCAACACTGGGACAGGTCTCCAGCTCCTCTTCATTCAACCAATGGGTATCAATGAATTCCAAGTTTTCTGCAAGCCAGACAGACATACCAAATTATTTCATCTGTCACAATGTCAAGATGTGATACTTTCACTTCAAAATCCAGAAGTATTTTCCTAACAATTATTTCAGTACTGAATCAGCTCAGCCTTCAGCCTTTGGCTTCCTTTTTTTGTTTTTGAATTGCAGAGCAATTCAACTGTCAAATAACAATAGAACAGATGAGATCCCATAGAAAAGGTAGCAATTCCAGTCTAAATCTCTCATATTGATTAACATCTTGTAGATAGTAGATAGCTATCATTAGTAACTAATACAGTAATAGTTAATATTATTTTCAATTAGAAAAATCATATTGCACTTCTAAAAATTTCATCCAGCTATTTCAAATTTTGCATTGGAGTCAGCTATTCACTTTAGTTTTAAAGAATGTTTTTGAAGCTGGTCCTGTTTCCAGACATTCACATTCTAATATAAAGTCAAAAATTATTTTACATAAAAAATATACTTTTTACAGCTGTTATACCAGATCTTATAAAAATGGAACCCCAAGACTGTTAGTCAGGACAAATATAGAGATACTATCTCATTCATAAAACCAGAATAAGACACTGTATTTTTAAGTAGGACTCAAATGTATTGTTTGCCAATTTATAAATTTTTGCACATCATTTTTACACTTGTAAATGAGAAATATTATTTTCAATTTTGCAAAAAACTAAATAATCTCTCTTTCAAGCTTTGTCTCTTTAGACTAGAAAGCACTCATAGAGCCAAAGTGCATTAATGCTTCTGCTGATCTGACACCTAAGGCTAATGTTCAAGTTATATGTAATATCAAGATTAAAATCTGTAATGAAAAAAAGATAGAATAAGTCACTTGGGCTCATGGCCATTAATCTTTCATTTCTTGAGCAAATCTTTCGCAAAATACACTTAAGTCATTTACGGTTGCAGATAGAAAAAGAACAAATAAGAAAGTCACCATCAGTGAAGAATTGAAACACCTAGCTCCTACAAGAGAAAGCAAGCACTGATCAGAAGTAGTTAATTCAAGGTTTTAAAATAGTAGTGCATTTCATATTAGCATTAAAATACCACTAGTGCAGTCAGTTGCCCAATAGGAGTATTTGTAAATATTGACAATAATTTTAATATTTTGATGAATATTAACTTTTAGAAATCTTCTATTTCTTGAGAATCCTGTTGATTATTTAATGTCTAGGAATCTACTTGCATCAGACAGTAGAAAACTTTCTTTTCCACACAGTTCCATTTATTGATTTATTTGGGGGTGAAATTATTTCTTTGTCCTTGTGAAAGTCACAAGGTGCCTTTGGAACACCTTGGAGAATTCTGAGAACAAGGTGCACACAGGGTAGCAAATCATATGGAAGAAAATATCCAGTGAAACACGCAGTTCTCTCTACTCAGCTTTTCATACTTAGATGCTGGCACTGATTGCTTACCAGTGTACTGTGGGTTATTGCACTCCTGCCTGATGGCTTTGCAGTAATATACTCCTTATAATCCTAATAAAGTGAAAATTTCTATCTTCTTGTGGTGAAAGGAAGTGATATTTATTCTAAATCAATCCCTTTAATAACAGGATTTAAAAATATCTTCACTAATTAATTCTAGCTGCTTAAAGGATGGTTTGGGGTTTTTTTTTTCTTTTTTTTTCTTAATTATGACAATTTTCTAACCTCATCTGGCTCTGCTACTCTTTGCTAAAATTTGAAAGTACAGCTGTCACAGAGAAAACATGCTTTACAGCCTTTTGCATTTTCATTTAATTCTCCTCAAGAAGGACTTACGTTAATGTCTGAAGCATTTAATGTCAATTTACTAGTTAGTGTTCTGGTAATGAAGAAAAGCACAAACTTCGATGGAGGGCTTGGTCAGGAGCTACTTCAGAAATGTAGTGCCAAACACAAAAATATTTAAATTAGAACCACTTGCATTTTAAATAGAATATTTTATGATTCTGAGGGAAAAACTTTGAAAACATTCAAGTTTTAGATAATGATTGGTTCTAATCTAATGTATGTTGGAAGACTGGACAAACTGCTGAAAACTTACAAAAACCTGAAATATTTCTTGATTTGGTTTCAAAGGAAAAAAGTGTTCATTCTCCACTTAATTATTTTATAAGTAAAACAGGTTAATTTAAAACATGTTTTAGTAAAACATGTTCAACAGGCTCTTGCAAGCCTAACATCAAGCATAAACTGTAACTGGATATTTAGGGAATGGAAGCAGGCAGAAAAATTACTTGTGATTTGGGTAAAAGAGCTAAACCTTTCAATTATCCAAGGACAGAAAAAAGACTGGAGGTGATTGGGCAGCTTGGTGTTGTTATAGAAATGTACAAGAACAGCAAGAAGCTGTCGAGGGAGAATTTAGGTATTTAAGCCTGTTGATGCTAAACTTGCCTTTCTAATTACCCTCTACTCATCCTAAAGACAGAGATGCTGGAATTCCCAGGGCCTGTGGACCATGGGCTGAAAACGAATCCTTCAATGAAACAAATCCATCTCTTTAGGATAAAGAAAAGCACCAGAAGAGAAAGCTGGAGAACTGTCACAGATATACTAAGCTTGGGATGGAATATGAAGAGAAATCTCTATAAGATTAAGAAATAAAGAGTAGTGATTGCGAGAGCTTGGGAAACTAATCACCCAAACTTGGATGCAATATAAATGCCATAGTTGGGAATTGAAGGCTTAGGTAGTCTTGAACTTGCTGTAAGGCAGATTTATTTAATAAATACCCAGTGAACCAAGGAAAATTAATGCTGCTTTGGACATGGGTTTAGCAAGAATCAAGGTCTTACAGAATAGCTTTTCATAGAAAATAATCTTGGCTGTAGTGATCATAAACTGAATCAGTCTCTATATAACTGCAAGACACACAACAGGCCTGTTTATGACTAATGTTTGGGATTTTAGAAAGGAACTAATGAAAGCATACACAGTGAATTACAAATACAAAGCTTTTAAAACCTAGAAAGTAAGGAATTAATTTAAATCAAAGACTAGGCACTATTTAGGGTTTAAATTGCAAAGAAGGAAAAACAAAAGAAGCTAACAGAAAAAGCTTATGAGTCTTACTTCAGTGAATTAGCTGCTTTTGTAGACATGCAAATCTACCAAGAACAAAGAGAGAGCACTGTTTCTCAGAAGTTACAGGATATAGAAAAAAGGAAAATAGCTTTTTGTGTGTGTGTGAGACTTCATTTACAATTAAAACAATCAGTGCACATTCTTTACAACCAATAAAGGAACATGGGAACAAAAAAATGTTACAGTGTGCAAATATAGAATTTATTATTAAACAGGATTTTATTAGAGATTAACATTGATCTGATTACAGTTCTGATCCAAATATTAAATGCATGGTTTTCCTCCATTTTCTATGAAGTTAATGATGAGGACATTAGTGGAGAAAGGAGCAAAAATGAAGGTAGAGCATAAGAAATTATGACACCTGAGGGAGAAATAAATGTTAACATCCTTAATACCTCATAAAGCAAAAACAAGGCAGGCTGGATAGTCCATGGTGGAATACAGAGATATGAAATTGTCACATGAAACTGACACTCCAGTTGCTAGAATTTTTGGGAGCAGTATCTTATGACTGGAGAACAGTAAAGGTAGAACTAAATTCAAAAGACTACTTCTGGAATCATTAGACCTAACAAACTGATTAACAAAAAAATACCCAGAATATAATTTGAAGGGAGAGTTAAAGGCAGAGAGATAAACAAAAGACAGTATAAACTATAATGTGGCTTTATCAAGGGTAGATAATCTCAAACCAATTCAATATTTCCTTTCAAAAGTTATCTGCCTTATTAGACAGGAGGATATTATTTATCGGATATTTAAATAAGGGATTTAATTCATTCTCCTTGCAGAGAAGGTTTGCTAAAGGTGGAGAAGCCAGGTGCTAACACTCAAATTCTAAAGCAGCTAAGAATGTGTGTTTCTAAAGCAGCTAGAGAGAGCAACAACAATTTATACTGACTAGGTAGACAAGGAATGAGGATAATTTACCAGGTGTCTTATCAGTCCTGTGTAATAAGTTACTCAAAGATCTTCAGGACAAGTACAGATGAAATTAGCAGGCAACATGATGTTGTACAGGATCATCATTATTACAAAGACCAGAACATCTTAAAGCATTAAATTACTTATGATTTAACTGATAGAATGAAATATAAATTAAAAGTAGGAAAAGCAGATTCATGCCACTAGAAGATGACTATGAAAAGTGATTACTCAATTTATGAATGGGCTAAAGAGTTCGCAAATGCATGGGGAAAGACATTTGTTGTGAAAGGAAGCAAAAGCTTGATCAGAAATATTGTGTATGGTTCTGGACTAGTTTCAGTGAAGTTTAACTTTAATTGGAATATCTGCTAAAATGATTAAAATTATTAGAGAGAGCTAAATGGGGCAATATCAGCACAAGATTAAATGATAGTAAGTCAGTTATAAACGCACCTTTACAACAAATTCAGGAAAAGGCTTCCAAATAGAGTAATGACAGCAGCAAGAAAATCCTATTATTTCAAGACAAAGACTTATGAGTTTATATATAATATTGTGTGAGTAGATAGAAGAGCTCTTTGTGATAAGAACTCTAGTTCCCCTTACAAGCTTTCCTAGACAGCTACATATGTCTAAGTTACATACACACACGGGACTCATCCAAATCGAGTATCCAGGAGGGCTGGTAATCACCCCCAGAGTATATAGAAAGGAATTCTTTCCTTATGATGGGTCTGCAGCATCCAGTATTTGACTTTTGGGTGGTTTGTTTCTTCATGTTCACCACCACAGCAGGCAGCATAGACTAAACACGGATGGGGGATTCATTTCTCTAATGGAATGTTAGTGCAGTGGACAGGATATAAATGAACATTCATATTGTCTGAGACTCGTTACCTTTGTACCTTTGCCCTTCCACTACAAACCTTAAGGTTACATGGTAATGGGAAACATTTCAATACAAGGGAACACAACAGCATGTTAACAGGGATTGTCAAACCTCACTGAACTGGCTGTCTCCATGGTTGTACACATCTATTTCCTATTGGACATGTCACTAAATGTTGTCTTCCTGAGTAATGGTGGAGTGTGAGAGAGAACGCCATCCAATTCACCACCATCAGACAGATGATCAAAAGGAATGAGTGCCCAGATCACATCGAATTTCAAACCTGGATACAACTGAAGCAATCCATATATATACATAAATATATATATACATATGTATATAGTCCACATCAAATTAAGGTAAAAGAGAGGAATTGGCAAGGGGAAAAAATAGTCAGGAAATTGAAAAGAAAATGAGCAACACTGAATTATTTGAAAATTCACCATCAACAAATGGGAAAAAAATGCATCAATTCCCATTATTGCCTTTATGAATGCCAACAGAGAAAGAAAAACAGATACTGAATTATACAAGATTTTTTTTTTTCCTTTGGGCTATTTTGACCATTTGTGAAGTTTTCAGTTTCCTGTTATTTTTTGATGCCTTTCCCATATATTTCTTACTTATTTTAAAAAGTACATGAGGAAACAGTTCTCATTTCATTTGTTTGTCTGACCTGTAAAACAAACATGGGCTCCACTGCACTGACAAATTTGCAAGGGAGATAGAGCAGAATCCTTAGGGAAACAAACCGAATACTTGCAGCAAGTATGTCTAAGTGATGGTGACAGGATCACACTGAGAGCAAATGGCTATTGGGACCCAGGATTTTTCCTAAATTTAGGACTCAAGGCAACAAACTCTCCCATTCTACCACCAGACAAGTGGCTTATTGGGCTGGAGGGTCAGATACCATGGAGCAAGGTGAACCTTCCAAAATCCCCACTAAATCCCTAAGTGACCTCTCTTGAGCTGTCACAAAAGCTGTGTGGCACAATCATGCACAAATGAGAACCTCATGATGTCCCACTATCTGCTACAGTAGATATCACAATGTTAAAATCACTGATTAGAGGATCCATGACAATGCTTAAACCTTAGCTAGCTACAAAATGGGATGAGATAGAAAGAGATAAGGAATATAATAAAAACAACTCCCTAAATGGGTGGAATTAACGTGAGAAATTGCTAAGTCCAGCTGTGAAACGTGCTGAGGAGAATACAGAGACAGACTAGTGAAAGAGGGAAAAAAAACTAGACCAAAATGAAAAGGTAAGAACCCTGGAACAGAACGTCAAGAACAAAGAAATGAATTATGGTTGGATTCCCAGAGCACTCCCAGGCATTCCTATAGCCTCAAATCAAGGTCAGCCGACTGGCATTACATTGAGTCTAAATGAAATATTCCAGAAAATAGTTAACAGTGAAAGGAAGAAGCATATTTCAACTCCCTAAAAAGGGAGGCAACCCCTTCCTCCCACTTAGGGAGAAACTGCAGGCTATTAAGTGAGAAAATGAGTAATTTGGCCTGATTGTCCAGAATGTGGAGGCTGATCAGTGGCTAGGTGATGATGGCCCATACATTTTAATTCCAGTTAGTCCTCAGGGACAATTGGTGACATTTTTAAGAAATACAGGAGCACAAATTTCAGTAGCAACACAAGATGCCAAGCAGCAGAGCACGAGATCCATATGGCAAACAGCTGAGGCAAGCACTGTGAACTGCACAAGTGTTGTGTTAAATTGCCAGAGGCAGTTTATGGCTCCCTAATGAGATGCACATGGAAATTGCTCACTTCACAATTAAAGGCCATCATGAAAATATTTTAAGTTTTGATGTTTTAGATGGATAAGCCTGGCACACGGTGACAGGCAGGGTGTGCTCCTTCAGCTCAGACAGAAAGAGGGAATATGCTTTATGGCTACTATGGACAGCCCTTGCACCAACTGACACAAAAATTACTGACACACTGCAGCATCCAGTCTCTGTTGTGGTATGAAATAGAATTTCTGAAATCACAGCTGGTGTGGAGTAAAGACAATCATCTTCAGAACTACTTCCAATTATCTCACCTGTCTGGCCAGCTTGGTCACCAAGGTGACGGAGCAATTGAAATACAGCCCCACTAACAGCTGCTGCACCAGACATTGCAAAATTAACATCTATCTTGCAACCAGCAGCAGACCCCTGGATGGGCAGGGTTCAGTACAAAAGTTATGCTCTTTATGAATCCCTTGAAGGGGTAGGATAAAGAGAAGTTTGCTTGAGAAGGAATGCAATATGCCTTAACAGATTCTCATAAGGTTATAAACATTTACCCACCATCACTCCTATTGCACTTGCTGAACTTCTACAGACAGTGTCATTCCCTCAAGGCATGAAACTGTACCAATATATCAATGATCTCTAGATTGGGGAAACTTTCCCTGAGAAGGTGGGGAAAGCAGACGGAGAAGTATGGCAAGTACTCAACAAAGCAGAAATTGATATTCCATCCAGAAAATATCACAGACCAGATACAGTAATATTTTTAGGTACTTCATGGATAGCAAGTGCAGTGATTCCTTCAGCTACCTTATAAAAAATCAAAGAGATGCAAATGCCCTTATCAAGAAAGGAGTTACAATAATTAATGGGAATTTTAGGATATTGGAGGGTGTTTTATCATTTCCCATCCATTACACTCACTCTTTGGTTCCTCCAGCATGTTCACGTTCTGTCTGTAATAGTTTATGTGATCTTGAAAGATTTTCAGTTCTAAACATAAGTGGGACCAGTGGAGCTCCTTTTAATATGACATGAAGGTTACTTGATAATCACATACCAGTCTTCCAAAGCTCTAATCAGAAAGTGATGCACAAATGGCCAACATTTGATGTTTTTTGATTGACCTGATGAAATATTTTTTAAAAGGGTGTACTCCTTCTGATATCAAGAGGGCATCAGCTCAAATTAACTCTGTGCTTAAGGACTCTGATTCATCAGACCTTCCAGTACTTCATTTGCAAACCAAATTGCAGAGTGTACCTCTGCTCTACTGTTAGTCTACTTACATTAGAAAAATTGGTGTGGAAATCTTGAAGTGATTAAATGTCAGTGTAATGAATTTCATATACTGAAAGGCAAAAATGCCAAAGTATCTAAATTTTAATAAGTGCTTCATAACAGAAGTGAAGAAGGCTGAAGAAAAAATTTATGCTGCAACCAATTAATTGAAAAGAAAATTCTACCAGAACAGCTTGCATAGGCAAACACTTTTGATTCTATGATAAGCATAATAGGAAATAGAAAGCAAACCAGAATTGACTTATTTCTTACGGTAATGGGTATTTGAATCCCATGGGCAGCTGAAAGGGCAAAGGGTACAAAGTCTCTGCATGTGTCTTGCTCATGTATTTTCCCAATCTACAGCATGAATTGCTTCATCCAGACTTTGAGCTGACCTACTGTTCCATATGAATGAACAGTGACTTGCAGGGGTATATTGGATGCCTAGAATAAACCCTGTAAATTTTTGCTGCTTGTTCACTTCATTATGAGACAGTTTTAGCTACAGTTAATGACAGAAAAAAACTGTGAGTCACAAGCACTTTTCAACTGTGTCTGCTGTCTGAGCCATTACCCAAATACAGTTACTACCTCAGTAGTTTTGCTATTCTAGGTGATGGAGAGCTAGCAACAAAAGAACGAAAGAAAGAAAAGAAAAAAAAAGTGCCTTAATAGAAGCTTTTCTTTCCTTTGTTGTTACAGACATGTCATGATCAGAAAAATGATAGAATGTTGTTCTTGACCTGCTATATAATTTTGCTATTATCTTATAATTTCTCAATTATAAAAGCATTGTATATATGTATGAGAATGTCACAACTCATTCAAAATCAGGGATAAATTTTACCACCTACTTTATCAGTGTGAGACCTTCCCAACCACAAGCCAGTCATTTAGTAGAAGTTTTACATGAGTATAATTTAACTGAGCACAGACCGTAGTTACTCCTCCTTATATTTTGAGTGAGAGAATTAAAGAGAGAGAATCAGCCTTTGCTCATAACAAAATATGAATAAATCCAAACTAGAACAAAACCCAGCACTTCAATAAATAAAATCACTATGGCCCATGACCTTCTCTGCTTAAAGATAAATGAAGAAGCTCTAAAAGGATGTGCATCTTTATTTCCTGTGGTTTTTTTGTTGTTGTTTTTGTTGTTTTGTTGTTGGGTTTTTTTTTTTTTTAATTTTAATCTCTGTTATATTTAAGTTCTTTTACAAAGTCACTAGCAGGGTGGGTCTTTACAAGTCTTCTGCTTTATTTTTACTGCCAAAGCTGTAGAGACAACATATTAGAATAGACTGGGTGTGATGAAAGCCCCAAATTCTCTAATTGTTTATTTGCTGTGTGACTGAATTTGCTCAATATTTCACAAAACTAAAAAAGGGAATGACTAATAACATTATCAGCTACTTACACTGTACTAAGGATTTAACACAACAATGGCTCCTTTTAACTATTCTGTTTTTCCCTTCTTTATTCAACCAGGACTATGATTATCTGACAGTTGGTTACTATCTTCCACAAAATAAGCACCTCTGTGACTGAAGGCAGACAAAGGAACAGGCACTGAGCAACATGCAGAAATGTTTAGAGTGCAAGCTCTATACTCCTGCTATCTGTAAGCAGAGTTTCTCATGATTACAGGGAGATCTAAACTGTTATATTCCAAAGCATGCCTAACATCACTCCCATTATTATTGCTGTAAATTCTCTGTTGATCTCTATGCAGCTGCATATATATATATATATATAATTTTATTTTTTTAAATGCAGGCCTTTTTGGAGAAAATTGGACATTTGGCAATGAAAGTCATATGTAGTGACCATGCCCATGATGGCAGAAAACACCTCCGAATCTGATCTTCAGAGTATCACTGTCAACATTCCAACAAATTAAGTCTTCCCAAAGACATTCTTGGTCTGCTTTTTTACAAAATCCGTCTGGTAAATATCTTATATCCTAGCTGAGATTTTCAACTGTTGTAAATATGTTACTGTAGTAATATGTATTACAAATTATTAGCATCATACTGATAGTTACAGCATTTAAGATTAGAGAACCTATTTTTTCATTTTGAAAAATAAGCAATATTCAACCTTAAAACACCTGAAATACAGCAGTTACATCCAAAAAGAGCAGACTGAAATCAAAGTTCCTTTCAGCCTCTTTATGCCTTTGGATTTTCCATATTTTATCTGTGAGTATACAGCCACCAGGTACCCCCTCTTCTACAGGTCTTATATTAAGAAAATACCTCAACAATTTAGAGTGCAAATGCCTTTCCCTACAATTTTTTACCTTTCCCCATTTTTTTAATCAAACCAACAAACAAGGAAGTAAAAGACCCATTACAATTCACTGGATTGACTTAACCTATGTCGAAGGAAGAACAGGACTGAGAAACCACTAATAACTGAGATGTATGCTTTTTACTTCAAAGATTTTAGTACTTGGCTCAAATTTAATATTTTCCATGAGCATTCTGGAAAAGATCTTAAAAAAAAAAAAGAAAAAAATGATCCCTAAATTTTGGATATCAAGTTAAAATCAAATAGATTATGGGAACAGTGATTTGCCCAAAACTTCACAGCAGGTCAGTTAAAGCAGCTTTGTTAAAGAGAAGTATTAAGTAAAACATGTATACAGAGCTGCATTCACACTTTGACTCATCTTTGATGATATAAATTGAAACTAGACAGCAAAACAATTGCAGTTACTGATAATAACTTACAAATTTAACAGAATCACAGAATCTCCTGAGTTGGAAAGGACTCACAAGGATCATTGAGTCCAACTCTTAACCCTCCACAGGACAGCCCTGAGTCACACTATGAGCATAAGAGCATTGTCCAAATGCTTCTTGAACTCAGGCTCAGTGCTGTGACTTCTTCCCTGGGGAAACTTACTATTAGTTTATTATTAATGCTAATATTAAATAATTTATTTATAATAAATACAGTCCACAACTTGTAATGAGTTGTTGAAACAGAAACATTGTGTTCTTTTTTTTCTGTTCAAGGAAGATCTGCTTCCTTGATCTTTGTTAGGGCACTGCTGAGTAGAAAAGGGCAATAACTTTGTAGTCAGCAGTGACCAAAGTGAAAAGCTGAAGTGAAGAGGGAAAATTTTTCAGACATCCTTTGTTAATCACCATTAAGTGCCAAAAAGAGAGTAACTCTCTTTTTCATGGACAGACTGACATATTTAAAAGAAAAATGACAGTTTTCACACACAATGTCATTAGACAAGGAGATTATTTTGGATTTTTAATGTTTGAATAGAGTGCTTTGCTATGTAGGAAAGTGTAAAATGGCAGAGATCTCTTTCAGAAATAGACACTGTGCAAGAGTAAAGCATTGCAGCATGAAAAAAAAATCATGGAAGAAACCAACCTGATGCAACCAATAATCAAACATGGGATAAACCTGAATACACTAGCAAAAGCATCTGTTTTAATATCAGTGTGTCCTTGACCTGGAGCATGAGCATGTTCAGCATGACTCCAGATTCATGATTAAAACATTTTAAATACTATCTGGATAAGAATTTAATCTGACATAGATATAACATACATTACAAACACAAAATTAGACCACAAAACTCCAACTACCAAAATCTGTCTTACCAGCTTCAACATTCCTGTCTCTTTTTATAACAATCACCCACCACCCAGCTCCAAAGGAACCCTGGAGATTTATCTTTCCTAGGAGCTAGGATGAGTAATATTTGTTGACCATGCATCACACTTTGTTTAGGTTTTTTGAATTAAAAGGGCAAAGGATGCTGCACTGTTGACGTGCACTGGTAAACCTACCCACTTCTCCATCCCAACATATAAAGCACTTCTTCTCCCCCATTGTGTTTAGGAGAGTGGTTTTTTTTTTCCCCACATTATGGTGGCTTTCTTTATACTGAGTTACCTCTGTGCCTTTTTTACAATTTGTCTTCCTTCTGCATCAGACTTCAGCTGCCAATGGTAAAAATATGACCTGCTGCTGTACTTCTCATATATCTGCAATCAGATGATACTGACAGCCCTCAGAATTTTTAAGTAAATTTTCCTTCTTGCCATCCTTGCCTCTAAGGCTACAGCCACAACCTGAGCCAAGTTATCAAAGATCAACTCTTTAAAAGGTGTACACAAGCACAGCTCACTTTAGTTGAAACAGGTACACAAGTACTCATACTAACTCTTCAACCAGAAGCACAGAATAATCTCTTAAAGACAGGCCCATTCGTCAAAGTATTGCCTATAACCAAAAGAGGAAAAGAACTCTTGCAGCACCGTTAGAATAGTAAAGTAAGAAAAGCAGATGTTTATTTGGAAGTTTTCAGGTTTCACCTAGGATCCAATTTCCACAATTTTCTAAGGTTAATGAATTAGGATATCCAGCAAGTACCTCCAATAAGAGATGCCCCAGTAACCCACTCCTGGGTCAGCCCCCTTGCAGTTAGTCCAAGAGCTGATTTTCCCCACGTTTTGTTATGACTTCTCAGATTCTGGTTGGAAAACAAAATGTTCTTCCTGACAATAAGACTATACAATATTTCAAGAATGTGTTTAGAAAGTCAGGTTATTGTTCTAAAATCTAAAAGAAAGGGTAAGAAATGTACTAGGGTTAATTAAGAAGATATGTAACTATATAATAGTAGTCTACAGAGCTAGGAATATAAGAAAAATGTATAAAATCAGAAGTGTTTTGGGCCTGAAAAGTAATTCCTTTTCTTGGCACAGCTGAAATCGTCACTCATTTGTCCCAGAAAACAAATTAACTCCTCCAGTAGATCACAATACAAAACTGAGCAGATAACAAGTGATACACACATTTCTAAAAAAAAAATGTAATTATTATTTATTTCCTCTGAAGTAATATGGCTTTCTGCATTCTGACCAGCCACATTCCAAGGTCAATAATTCAGCACTTCTGCAGCAGCCCTGAGAAAGGAATACAGCTAGTCTCTGTTCCACGATTCTTACCCACTGTCAGCATTTTTTCATTTTTGCAAGGTCTGTTTACAGAGAGCATGGTTATAAATGCTCAGTGAAAGGTAAAAACCAGCCTTCCAGTTTAGTTTTATAGAATCAGCTGGAAAACCAAACAAATACAAAACATTATTGATTATAGCATTATAACAAAACATTATTATTAATAAATTATCATCCGTTTACAACACTGTCAACACAGACATAATTGCTTACATATTGAAAGAGAGGAGGGATATGATCAGATGAAGCCTGAGATAGGTTTAAAATAAACAAATCTTAAACCTGTTCCTTTCAAGTTTGCCAATATTGAAAAAGTGATCCAAGATTTGAAGAGAACAAAAAGATAGTTCTCTTTGCAATAACTACATTCCAGCAGTGTTTGGTTTCAGACAAGGAAGTAAGTGTCCAATTCCTAAAGGCACCTTGAGTCTCCAGTCATCATTTCATCATTTCCTGTGCAGAAGAGGAGGAGGAAAGGTGTAAAGATTGTGTGGTTGAGGCAAAATCCTTCAGCTGGCTGAGAGAGGACCACACAAGACAGGGCCACAGCAATCAAGCCCAAGATAGCTGTCTTCTCACTGTATGTGATACAACCACAGCCTGCCATGATCACCACTCTCCTAGAGGCCTTGGCGTGGGTTATCAGAGACCAAGCACACAGAAATCTGTTCAGGGTTGTGGAGTGCTGCTTACTGCTGTTGTGGTTTCAGGCAAATGGATTTGGTGCTTCCATGCATAATTATGCAGATCAAAGGGTTTAAACATTCATGAGCTGAACTTAACAGTTCTTACCTGCTCCTGTCTCTTCACTAACTGTATATTCCATGACGGATGAGTTGGAGTCACTAGTTCCCTGACCACTGCTTTTTACAGAAAACATACTTTCGATATCTGAAATTCCAAGCAAGATCCATTCCCACTGAAGAAATCAAATGCCTAAATATTGATAAAACTGCCTTTTCCTTCCCTGTCACATCTAAGCCAGTTAGAAGGTGTTGTCACCAGCACAATTTCTGTGTAGCACAGTTAAATGTTGAGCAGCTTGGTGATGTTTACATACTTTTTGACATGCTTCTCCATCCCACATGGTTCTTGAAGACTGCATTCTTTAGGATTTTAACATTAGCAAAAGATGTTTCATGTCGAAGAATTTCCCTCAGGACAAGTCATAGTTTGTCAACTCCTCTAACTTGTTCCTACTATATTGACATTGACAACTACAAATCCCTAGTAGACTATCAGATTAATTAACTTTCTTCTTGAATGTCTTCTATAATTATAAACAAATAATTTTCAGGGCTAAATCAATGACTAAACTAGATGCATTTTTCTCCAGAGAACTGGAATAAATAGTTATTTACACTTCAGCTCTCTAATGGTCTGTTTTAAAGAATAAGTATTTATTTTAATGTTGAGTTGAAAAAAAAGAGTAAGATGGCTTTGTGGTTTAGACAGCAGGTTTTTTCCAAGCCAATTGGATCACTAATTTCTTATGGAATTAGAAAAAAATCAACATACCGGGCAGAATTCAGCTGGAGTATCACTTATTTTAATTCAGTTTTATTAAGCAAAACTAAATTATCAGTTTATTCTAAGACTGCATATCATATTTAAGTTTTAAGGAAGGAAATAAATAACCATGAATTGATTTAACTACCTTTTTTGTTAATATATAGTCTGGTAGTTTACCTCACTCATAGTACACTCATACACATCAACAACAAATACATTCACCCTAGATGTTGAGTATTTTTGTCACTAATATTTAATCTTATCCCTTTTCTTAAAAAAAAATTAAAAATAAAAAGGAAATTTTAAGGCTACAAGTAAGAACAACTCCAAGACATTTGAATTGCCTGAAAATTGAGGTTTCTTGAGTGCTTGGAGTGAAAAAGTGCTAAATTGAAAACTATAACCATTCTTATTCTAAAATTGCATTTTGTGCCATTACCTCTGCTTTAACTGGCATGCTGTAAATAAGCATTGACCAAATCTGGCTTCACTTAACTTCACTATTTCCTACACTCTGCCAAACACCCATGCATACAATTTTCTGCCTTCTGGATTTGGTATGTAACCAAACATGCTAGGAGTAACTATGTTTGTAAAGCTAATGTAGGATAGCACTTGAATTTCCTTAGGTGTTGCCTGTTGCTCTCATGAAAAATAATGCAAAATTCCCAAATACTTCCATAAAATATAATTTGACAGTTACCTGAAGGAAATTTGCTGAAGACTCAGGAAAAAAAAAAGGCTTGCTATAAAATGCTGGCTATATAAAACTCTGTCAGAGAACCATAACATTGAGTGAGATGAAAAGGGACGTCAAAAGGAAGAGATAATTCCCACTTCCAGTGAAAGCTATAGCTTTCACTATTGCTTTGCTGCAGCCAAGAGAAGGGATCACAATTCCACAATTAGAGCTGAAATTCATACCTGGCTGATAGAAAAAGCCTGATGGAGCATGAGTAAGGAAGTATTCTGTGGTTAAAAGGAGGAAAGAGTATGAGAGAAATATGTACAGTTGACTGAAAAATATATTGCTATTCCTCTGTATTGTAATAGATACTATGCAATAATTTAAAAAATTCTTTTAATCCCCTACAGATTCAATTGACCTAGAAAAGCTATATCCTGACTTCAATCTCCAAGAAAAACCAAAAGTTTTTATGGAGTTTTCAGACTCACTTTTACATCCAAGATTTTTCTTCTTGTATGGATCATCCACAACAGAGGAAACAGGTATTTGTAAAATTGGATTGCTTATCTGAAGAGCATTCAAACAGACTTCACATAATTTTGGGATGAATTTATTCACTTGCAGTCCTGGTAAGTATGTATGTATCAGCTTGAAAATGTTATTTTTGTTTGGCCAAGCTGACTCAGGTTGCATGCACATGGTTACATAGAAATGATGCTTTATACTAGTCTCCCCATTTCCAGAGACAGATTTAACTTATTTTGCTCCCACTGGAAAGATTCCAAAGTAAATACCCATTCTTTCTGCAATTCTTATTGAAAATGTGATGACTGTTGCTTTGCAAACTGTCCCACTGGAACCCTGTAGGACATCTGGCGTTTAGGTGATTTTGTGTGGATACTCATTATCGCAATCTAAATTTAAAATCATCTGGCATTACCACTTTGCTACAAATTTCCCACTTCAGCTGTATAATACAGTTATGGAATAATTTTAAGTTGGAAGGGATCTTTGGAGGTCATGTAAGCCAACCTACAGACACACACACAATCAAGAGATACTTGTCTCAGGACAACCTGTTTCACTGTTTCACAGCTTTACAAAAGGGTTGAGCTTCACAAAAATCTGGGTTGTGGGAGACAGGTAATACATAAGAAGTCTGGTAATAAGAAGTCCTACTAAACTTAGCTTCTTTTTTTTTTTAATAACCTATTTAACTTCTTCATATCTGAACCTGTCTGTAATTCATAATGAAAGAAAAACGTCCAATGCAAATAGTGTTGGTAAGTTTTGATACCCTTCAAAGAGGATACAGTGAATTTTCATCTGTATACATACATTCAGAATCATTAAATATGCTGAATTGGAAAGCACACATCGGGATCATCAAATTCAACTCCTGGCCCTGCAAAGGATACCCCAACATTTACTCCATGTGCCTGAGAACATTATCCAAACACTTCTTGAACTCAAAGAGGTTTGATGTTATGACCACTTCCCTGGGGAGCCTATTTCAGTGCTCAACACACTCTGTGTGAAAAACCTTCTTCTGACATCCAACCTAAATGTACCCCAACTCAGTTTCATGCCATTTCCTTGAGTCCTGTCTCCAGTCACAAGAGTGACAAGATTGGTACTTGCTCCTCTGCATCCCCCCATGAGAATGCTGACAACACAAATGAGGTGTCCCCTCAGTCTCCTCTTCTCCAGGTTCAACAGATCAAGTGACATCAGCTACTTCTCATATGGCTTCTCCTCCAGATGCTTCACTATCTTTGTTGTCCTCCTTTGAACAGTCTTTAATAATTAAATATCTTTTTTATATTGTGTCACCCAAACCTGCCCCCATCACTCGAGATAAGGCTGTTCCAGAGCAGAGCAGAGCAGGACAATCCCCTCCCTTCCCTGACTGTGACTGATGCCCCTCAGCACACTGGTAGCCCTCCTGGCTGCCAGGACACAATGACTCAAATTCAACTTGGCATCAACCAGGACCCCCAAGTCCCTTTCTCCAGCACTGATCTCCAGCCTCTTGTTCCCCAGTCTACACTCACAGCCAAGGTTGCCGTGTCCCAGGCCCAGAATCCAGAACTTATCCTTGTTAAACTTCATATGGTTGGTAATTGCCCATGTCTCTAATTTGTTAAGGTCTCTCTTGACCTTGAGGGAGTCAACATTTCCTCCCAATTTAGTGATGGTGGCAAACTCACTTAGTATTCCTTCAATTGGTGCATCCAAGTTGTTAGTGAAATGACTTTTTTACAAGAACTACTAAAGAGTAAATTGGAGCTTATAATAAATTTAATTATACATACAAGGGTAGAAGAAATATATACTTGGGGAAAGAATATACAACACCCAGAAAGAAAAGGCTTGTATGCCCCTTTAAACAATGTGCTGTATCTTAGTTTCCTTCCTTCCTTAGTTTTCTATGTAAGAAATGTGGGTCTAGTGAAATGCTCTGTTATTTGGGTACCAGAAGTGTTTCTTTTAAATACATCACAGAAAAAACTACTGAAGGAGAACAAAAACTATCCAAATGAAGGAAGAAAATATAGTTTGTTTACATGCTTTTCAGCTGCCTGTAATGTTTTTAGTTGAATCACTTTAGACAATTAAATTTAAATTAGTTCCATTTATCAGACTGAATGGAAGTCTCAATACTGATGTTTGGCTATACTGTACTATAAAGAAGGAGTTTGATCAATCCCAAATAAGCACAAGGACACAGGCTACGGATGCTAATGCATAATTTTGGCACTTCATGATTTTTGCAAGCTGGTTTGCAAGGCACTGTAGGAACCAAAATTCCATATAAGTAAGATTCTCACTGCCCCAAGTTCTACCTCTTCTACCATCAGGCAAGGGATAAGCATATCCAAAAACACATGCTTTTCTGAAGAAAAACACAAAGAAAGTATAATCATTGAAGAAAACACTCTTTTACCATTTCAATTAGAAAGTGATGCAAAAAAATCAGCATGTATTTAGCACGTCCTTGGCTAAGAAAGGACATGCATTTTCTCCTGACCTGGTTATCTCAGATCTATCTACATCATTCTGCCTACAATATAAAACAGGGTTCTCATTGGTAAACCAAAAATTGGATTAAATACTGCAGCTATTTTTTTTCTAAAAATATCTCTAATTAGAGGAAAACACACTGAAGAAGTCTGAGACCCCTATGATTTCAATAACCTCGTTTGAAAGACAAACTCAGAAGTGCTTGTATCAGTAAAAGATAAAACACAGCGTGACTGGAGAAAGAATAGCAAGCGGGGTGCACACACTGTCTTTGCTGACAAAGTATGTGTAAAGATCAATTCTATTTTAGGTGCATGTAAACCTTTGATCAACAAGCTCATCCCATCAAAGGACAACAGATTTCTCCTGGGATTCACTGTCTTCTAAAGTGACAAAAGCACTGCATAGGTTATGCTGTAAACCATGCTCAAGATGAGGATATTTATGTGTTACCAGGATCTTTTAGGCCATAATTCTTCTACAATTTTGACACCTAGTTTGACAGAGATTTTAAACAAACAAACAAACACCCAACAACCTAATTTGCAAACCAAAGAGTCTCAAATATTTTGATTCCTAAGACAGGAGTTTCATCTAGGTACAACATGATGAGTCCGTATGTTAAAAGAATAAATATGGAGAAACAGGGGATAGATTAATAGACTATAAAGGACAAAGTTCTGAGCCTTCCAATGATTTTGTACCAAATGACAGTATCTTTGCAAACAACCTAAAACAGGGACCCAACTGTTAAAGTTTTCTGAGAAACGTCTTAGTTCTCAATTCATTTTTAAAGAATAAAGCACACGAATTATTGTGCACTTTATTCACTGTGAGTAGGAACAAGTGAATGTCACAATTAGACCTGTTTCCCATGCAGATGAATGTGCAAACACTGCTGGTGAGATCACTTTATGTATGTAAATTTAAAATCCATTTTACTTTAATTGTCAAGCAGAAGACTTTGACATTCACTTTTTGCAAATTGTCATGCCAATAAAGCTGCATTACATAAATACAGATTGAAAGTGAACAAAAAGGAAATTCACCAAAAAATTCTACAATTTAAAAATATGAGTGACCTTTCAAGTCTGCTGCTATCAGAAAAAAAAATCAGTCATCTATGTCCTCTTCAAAGTCATGACCTTAAAGGGAAACTGAGAAATTTCCAGTTGGCTATTCACTGTTCCCAAAAATGGTGCTGTATTATAGACATTGTAAAATGTATACATTAATGCAGCTAGTTTATAACTCCATCAAGTGTAATGCTCTTAGCACCATTCTTCTAATGCATAAGGCACAGTGTACATCTTCTTCCTTACAATTTTCATTGGTAGTTTATATTCCTCAAGCACTTTTTAAACTTGATATCACACTACACCTCTGAAAATCCATAATAAACTTTCCTGCGTCATTGCAATTGATATGCAGGCATACTGCATATAGCCAGCAGTAAATTTTTTCATCCAAGGATTTTCTCAGGCAATCTGTATATTTGTCAACAGACATATTTAGAACTCAATTTTTTCATATGCAAGGGTATTGGCTCTAGAGTACAGTATACACAATTTTATACCTATTTGGTACGTAGAAACAAGAAATGGAGATTTACGGATATAGACAGAGTGTTTCACTCTAGCTATTCATGAATGTAATGCACACACATCCAGAAATTAATATGCAAATCCAGGCTTCCCTGATGCTGTTGGCAGAATTCTTACTGATGCCCACAAGGCCTAGTTTTCACCTGTGATTACTGACCAGTAGACAATGTTTCTGTTCATTCAAATTATGAAAAGTCTGAAGAGACACCCAATTCTTAAATAACTTAGTATTTTTTGGAGTCTGTGTTTTCTTTCTGACTGCAAATTTGAAAAGTTCTCTTTTTATAGCTCAGTTGAAAGTCTCTGGAGCCTAGGTGCATTTGCAACTCAGCATTCCTTTGTTTCCCAGTAAATAAAAATGTATTCATTTAGACGCTCATCAATATTCAGAATAACTTTAAAAGGTAGCCAACTTCTAATATGGCCCAAAGAGCAAGTAGTTCCCCAGACAGTCATTTCTGAGTCCTAATATTATACACGTGTTATCCCACTGGTAGTAGAGTAACTAGTAAGTAAGGTATGCATAAACCATATCACATTTGCACCAGATTATTCCTGTAGAGATGTATTCTGCTTCTTTGATCACTAAGTATGCAGCTGCACACACACAAAAAAACATCCTCAGAAAACTTTAAAGCCTGGGTTGAATACATACTGAAGTTCTGACTTTTTGTTCTTTCATTTTCATAGAATAACATGAGTTTAACCAGTGATATCAGCTCCATATTACAAACTTTTTACACTTTGGAGATATTCAAGCAATATGGACTTCTTTCTAACACTGAATAATATTGCCCCAAGGGCAATATATGGTTTTTCTGTCCCTGAAACATTAGTTCTTGTGTCCCCCATTACTTCCAGCTGTGATGCCCTTGGTTTTGTACTCTTTATAGTGCCAATCTTGATACAAAATTGACAGTTGACTGAAGTCAAATTTAAATTACAACATTCCAAGAGAAATTTTTTGCTGGATGTTCCACTAGTATTATAGTATTACTTCAGTTCTTCATTTACTATAACTCTTCACTCATCTTTGACCCACAGAACTCCTAAGAGATGATAATTTTCACTTCCATGTTTGCAAATATTCCCAAGAGTGTGCATTTGAAGATTTGAAGATCATTACTGAACCTTTACCTAATCCAATTACATTTTCAGACTGGTGGGGGTTAATCTGATTCTGTGCTGGATTTTTTATTTGGTTGGTTTTGCTTTTGAAAGAATGTGCAACTCATTCCTCCACAAATGCTGTACTAGAACTATAAGCTAGAAATAAGCCAAGAGACCATGTAACAGCTGTATCTCCACTTAGTATCACAGACACCTGCAAATAACGTCCTGGAGCTTACAAACATGAGGTAAATGTTATGTCTCACTTTCTGTGCCTCTATTATTTGAATTAACACCAAACATAAAGATGACATTACCAATGTTCATGAGAAGAAGGAGCACGGGAACACAAAACAAACAACAAACAAAAACCCCAAACATGCAAATAAACAAAAAAAAACTGGACTTATTAGAATATTTTCAATTCTCATGTCATTGAATATGACAATCAAATAACAACACTATTCAGTCATCAAGTAAAACTTGCCTTCCTTATCTTCATTCCTCTGCATATCAGTGTGATAATTCAAAACCCAATGTTGAATCAAACTAGACTCTGCCTTTAATGGTCCACTTTATCTATGCCTTTTGCATAGATAAAGAGATTATTTTAGCTTCAGCTGAAGTGACATTGCACAGGTTTGGTCAATATCTTCCCTCCTTTACTGTTCCAGTTCTCCTTCCTTTTTCATTACCAGTCTTCATCAAGAGGTAAGCCTGTGCCTCAAAATCCCTTTGGAATTATGCACATTCTCCTCCCCTATGTTAGCAAATCCAGCAAATTCCCAAAGACCCAGGATCCACTGATTCTTTCTATTCCTGTACACATCAAAGAATTGTTACGTTACTTTTTCTCCCTCTGAGTGAAGAATCTGCAAGTTGCATATACTTAATCAGAAGGAAATGTTTCTGAGAATTGTTTTTTATAATCATCTTTTACTTTGTTGAGGTTTTTTTTATCTTCATGCAGTTATTGCAAATAGTCAGTAATCCTCTTCTAGGGCATGTGTCTGAGAGAGACACCACTATTCCACCTTACTTTCGGCTCCATCTATTTCTGCTAAATGAATTTTCCACTTCGAGATATTTCCATTTTCCTTGTACCATTACAAGACAATTGTACATACAATGACAGATGCAATTTCTCTAATTTAGACAAAGGAGCTTTGATCAGCATTCCAAATATATCTAACTGTTGGATATACAGAACTTCAAATTTTCTTTAACAGCACAGAACAATCATCTCACACAGGACTGATCTATTCAAAATCTGCTTTCCTTGAACCTACATTGAGATTTCATTAAGAACTGGAAAAGATCCTTTTCTGCTATTTCCTTTGTGCATTTAATATTAACATAAAAGAAACTACCAAGCAGAGGGGTGCACTTAAGGTAATGGGAGTACTCAACACTTATTTTTTTTCTTTTGGGGGTTTTAATTCTGCCTCTGTCATGGATTTTTACCAAGGGATCATAAAAGATGACTTAACAAGGAAAAGAATCTAGTTGAAAAGATTTCTTATCAGCATGTCTAAATTTAAGAGACTAAACACAAATTCTAATTAACATACCTAAAGTGATTGTGACCACTTTCAAATGCTCAGATTAATTTCCCTGTGGGGTAGATGTCCAGTACTACAGACATTCAGGAAAGTTTTCCAAGCTCAGGGAAACATTCTGGCCACTTCAGTGAAGATGTACTTTCTTAAAAGAACAGAGACAAATTAATTAAATTGTCAATTTCAGAGCTGCATTCAGTTATAAAATATCTCAAAAAAAATTTGAGATATTGAACAAAGCAACAAGCTCCTGGGCATTAATGACCTTCAAATGACTTCGCCAACACCCAAACTCTTAAATTTGGCCAAGCTGCAAAGAGGAGCACTTTCCCCAAATAAACACAAGAGGAGATAAATACTTCAGCCTGTACCATGTGCTTAATAACTTCCCCATTTCCATATCCACCTTAGCAAAGCAAAGAGAACTGGAACCTTTTGAATAGTCCTTGCAAGTTGTTCAATTTTTTCATTATTATCATTTAGTCATCTAATTACTTTTTTCAGCCTTGTCTGTGAACTTACAACCATTCTCCATTTCTCTGTCCACATATGGTGCATTCCCTGCCTTACAGTACTGGGGCTCCCTTGAGAGCAAAGCCTCCAAGCATTGCTACAATGCATTCAGCAACAAACCCAGCAGGATACTAATAGGCTGTCTTCATTAACCTTTGCTGATCGAACTGCGCTCTTGTATTTGCACTCTACACATTTGTGATGTCTCATAAAGATTCATAATAGGAATTTTAATGGCAAAAGAGCTTGTTTACTAAATTGCTTATGCACCAAAAAGGAAGAGCAGCTGCAAGAAACAGTAGAGTTTTTTATCTTCCTCTCATCAAAGCAGTGGCAGCACTTGAAAGAGCAAACTGAATACAAGAATGGATCAATAGAGGAATGGCACAGATTAGAATTAATCCAGGGAAATGGCTATTTAGGTACTGTGTCAAAAACTGCATCCACCAGGTATCCAAAATAAAAGACAATATGTTCTGAGAGAAAGCCATCAGATGGCATCAGTATTAGCTCATGAGATACAGAGAGTCCAGCATGACATAGGCCTTTCTCAAAACATTGCTGTCATGCCTCAGAATACGTCATGCAAGCAAGTGAAAAATGAGTTGTTACCAACAGAGGTAACTGTTGAGGTTAAATACCTTGCCTTTAACATACTTGTGTAATTTAAACTCGACATCAGATTTTTCAACTTTCTGCATTCATAAAAGTTGACTAGATGAAATTCAAAGTAATTTTCAAGTCACCAAGAAGGATGATCAGGACAACTTAGAATTTTATATATTTTATATATAAAAGTATTAAATCTCCTTCTGACTTTCTTAAGCAAATATCCCATACAAGCTAGTCTCTTAGTTTCTCACCTTCTCAGTGTCATAATGAAAAGTCTGTAGGTTACAATGCAAATTAGTTAATAGTATTTGATTCGTTAGATACAAAGGGAAGAAAAACAAGAGCTATAATACAGTTCTAAGACATGGTAAACCATAAGTAGAGAGTTACAGTTGAATGAACAAAAAAGCAAATTTAAGATAGCTATGTCAATAAAAACAAGGAATATATTTTCAGAGCCATCAAAGATATGTTCTGTAGCTCAAACAACACGATGATGAGTTATTAGCATTAGCTTACATGAAAAAAAGAGAACAACAGGAAAAAAAAGTTGATATTCCCTTTTTATTAGGCATTGAGTAACTTTCTAGCTGCCATTTCAAGGAAATTCAATAGCTACTGGAAGCAGCACCTTTGCTTAGACCATGAGGAAAATTAAACCACAGCTCTCCTTTATTTTAATCAAAGTCTGTGGAAGCCTAACTGCAATGTGCAAGTGGGAGAGAAAAGGTATAACTGCAAAAGCTAGGGGATGGAGACAGAATGCAAGCTTCAATAAGTATTCCCTATTTCTGCTTTGTTGAAACAAAGCAACCTGAAACATTAGTAATTCACGTCATGTTCCTGCACTGATTGCCACACTTTGTGAAACGGCAACATGTCTTTATAAGTACTCGTCTAAGCAAGGGAAAAGCTTCATAGTTCATCAATGAACATGAAAGAGTAGCTTTACAGAAATTTAGTTACAACATATTCAATAATTTCAATGGAATCCAGCAAATCTTCACATTACCCTTTAAGAATGAACTGAAATAAGAGAAAAAACTTCTCAAAGTGTCAAATGTTTTAAAGGCTTTGCTCTACATCATGGTCTGGAATGCAAAAGTATTTAAAAATGGTAGCCTTTTTGTAGCTGTTTCTATAATTTTTGCACATTATATGAATAGTTAGTAGATGCTACTTTCATTAAAACTGTGTTGTTGAGGAGGAAGGCTTATACCTTCTGCTAATTACAGTTCTTCATAGATGAAAAAGATTACAATCATTTGTAACCAGTGATCTGGAATGTTGTTTCTCTTTCATTTCAGAACTCAGACAGGAATATTTAAGATCTAAATTACCTCTTGGATGATACTTTGGGCTTATTAACACCACCCCACACCCTCCCACAACTCCCTCAATGCTGTTAAAATTGATTCATTAATTTTTAATCTAAAAACAATTAATGTAGGATGTGAAAGGTTAAGCTTGCAATAAGGTGTGATACAAAGGGGATGGCAGGCACCCTGATGAGAAGCAGACTGGCTCTGATCTTTGGCAAGCCAAGTGGAGACATTGTTGTTCTGCTATGGATCAAGGGGCTCATTATCCCAAAGATAATTGCCCAGATGCCACACCAGTGAGGTCATACAAAACATGGCTGTGATTGCTGAACCAGTATTGGGACTAATTAACAATTAAGGCTTCGGACAGCCGTTTTGTACAGACCTCCACTTAGATGCATAGCCTTCCCATCCCACCAGGGTTAAGCATTAGGTCACGCTCTTTTTGGTGCTGAGTGAAAACATCATTCCACCCACCAGAAAAATAAACAGTTCGGTGTTACTTTTACAGCATTAAAATTCATCCTTTTAGTCATCTTATACATATGAATTTTTATCCCCATATCAATTAATGATTTAGCATATCTTTTGTTAAATGCAGAAAAGAGCTGTACCACAAATTAAGAGTAAACCTGAAGTTCTAAAAAGGACTAACTCACACTAAGAGGAAGCAACATTTTTATTTTTCATCATGACTATTTTGACTGGTGTCTCTCATTATGGATTACATTCCTTATTTTATAAGGTGAAAGCATTAATTGAGACCTATCTGGTGCTTTCAGAGGTCGATTTTTTAGCCACACTTTACAGGGGAATTTTAGTCAATAATGCAGCAGTAAATTCTACACTTGCAAACTTACTGGCCTCTGTAGACTCTCCCTTGATTTTAAGGGATACTTTAAAATGAGCACACACAGCCATCCAAGTGGAGATCACCAAAGCAACAGGGGATTTTCCGTGAGAGCAGTAGGCAGACCAGACAGGTAGTTCTTAAATAGTCTTTTCCAGATGCTTTAATTTCTTCCAGCCTCTTCAACTGACAACTGGTTTGTTCTTAATGCCTTGAAAAGCAGCCACTGCAACTTGACAATTCTGAAGTTCTTTACAAAATTGAAAGAAATTCGAACTTTTTGCCCTTGCGAATTCAAGTCAAGCTTGCCGTATGTTTACAGTCAAGAAATACTTAATATTTCTTTTAAACTTTGGGTTACCTTGAGAAAAAATGGGCATGTTTTTCCTTTCAAAGTTGGTTACATTTAATCAGAACAATCAGAAAAAATTTCTAAGAGAAAGTTAATTATTCTGGGGGTTTTTGCCTTTTTTTCACCAAGGGGAAAAGATTTTGGTTTTAAGCTGTTGTGAGACAGTACCTTTCCCGCTTTTTTTTCTCCTCATTTCACTCACTGAACCAAAAAAAACAGCTGCCTCAATCCCAAACTGCTAGCTTTATTCTCTGAATCATTTGACCACTACAGGATCTCTTTCCCAAGACTGATGTCATTCCTATACAAGGAGCATGTAAAACCTGAATCTCAGAATGGGTAAGGTTGGTAGGAACCACAGTGGGTCATCTGGTCTAACCTCCCTGCTCAAGCAGGGTTATGCCAGAGCACATAGCACAGGATTGGGTCCAGATGGTTCTTGAGTACCTCCAGTGAGGGAGACTTTACACTCTGTCCAGGCAATCTGTTCCAGTGCTCACTCACCTGCACAGTAAAAAATCATATTCAAGTGGAATTTTCTGGGCATCTGTTTCTGCCTGTTGCCTCTTGTCCTATTGCTCAGCGTGACTGAGAAGAACCAGGTTCCATCCTCTGTCCTCTGACAAGGTCCCCTCTCAGCTGTCTCTATTCATGGCTGAACAGCCCAGCTCCCTCAGCCTGTTCTCATAAGAGAGATACTCCAGTCCCTTCATCATCTTTGTCACCCTTCACTGGACCCACACCATGTCTGTTTTGTCCTGAGGAGCCCAGAACTGGACACTGCACTCCAGGTGAGGCCTCACCAGAGCTGAGCAGAGGAGCAGGATCACCTCCCTTGCCCTGCTGGAATGCTCTTCCTAATGCACCCCAGGCACCATTGGCCTCTTGGCCACAGGGACACTGCTGGCTCATGGACAGCTTGGTGTCCACCAGGATTCCCAGGTCCTTTTCTGCAGAGCTGCTTTCCAGCAGCTCAGCCCCCAGCCTGTCCTGGTGCAGGGGGTTATTTGTCCCCAGGGGCAGGATCCTACATTTGCCTTTTCTGAATTTCAGCTGGTTCTTCTCTGCCCATCTCTCCAACCCATTGAGGTCCTTCTGAATGACATCAAATGTAGACAGGCCTACCTTCATGTAAGGTTCATCTGTGCTCTGTTTTACTCTTGCCTGTCACTTGGAATTTCTGCCATCCCCTGCAGTTTTTGAAATCCTTGTTTTTTCTTTTCAGAAAGCTCATGTTACACAGAGGCTAATACAGTATTTCTTCTCATAGCCAATAAAGTTAAATAGGTCAAGTTTTTGGTTCAGGTATATTTTTTCCACCATAACTTCTCTCCAGTCTTTTTGTCAAATTTGTTTATCATAAATATGTATCACTTGGGCTAAGATTGACTAGTTTTAAAATCTAGCCATGCATTTCAATACGTATATTATACATACGTAACTATATATACATATGTATTTAAGGAAATATTCCATTGGATACTCTTTACAGTGATCTGTCAGGGTTTTATGACCATATGAAGGTAATCAACAGATTCCACTCTTCAGAAAAAAAAGTCAAAGGCAAATGGTTAATGGTTACTGATAGCTAAACAAAAATAGAAAGAAATCCAAGAAGGAACCTCTGGGAACCTATAACAACTGTCACAAAATGGCTGTAAATGCATAAAACCTACACTGGAAAGAAGATAAAGTGATAATATTTGTAGGGTCTGCAGGGGATTCCATACAACATAAACCTAGTCGGAGAAAACCTTCAAAGATTAAGAATAGCTCTTTTGAATACACCGTAGGTAGTAGGGAATCTTTTGGGTATCTAAAACCTGGAAATTTCAGCTTACAAACAAACCCCTAACAATAAAATTGTCATTTTCTTCTTTTTTACATATACATGTATTTTTATGCCTTTGCTTTTTCCACAGTTCAAAGACTGATTTATTATCAGAGGAAAACCTGTGATAAAGGCAAAAAAAAAAAAAAAAAAAATACGCAGGATTCATTCAGGCTCTGCTCTAGTTCCAGTCTTGTGATCTCCTATCTCACTATAATTATTGTGTATGTTTGAGCTTTAATGGTTCTGAAGATTTTAACTTGGAATAGATAAAAGGCAGAAGAAGAGAGCAAACTCAAGGCCTGACATAGGGACCACTATACTGACTTCAGATTTTTAAATGCTGATTCAGTGCTTGCCAGTCCAACTTACTAAATAATTTCTAGCAAGAATCTAATCTATTCATATACTGCTCCAAAGTGCACAGTGTCTGATTCATAAAGGTGTGAATCTTTTGAAAAGTTCTACTTTTTTGAAAGTTATTTGAACTTTTTAATGGAAGGACTCAAAATGTTTTAATCATTGAAGCAGACTTCTGAAAAGAAAGCAAGTTTGGGTTTAAAGATGTAAGTATATTGGCTATGCAAAGCTCTAGATTTTACCTGTTTCATGTTATTATGTATAACATTACGCCATTATAATCTAATATTCTGTTCTGGTGTCACAAAACAGGAAAAAAGTCAGATCAAACTGATTACAGATCAGCAGGAACACGGGAGCTGAAAAAGCTTTACAGCATATTATGCATACATAAGGTATACTGAAAACTTGAAAATACTGGAGTCCTGGATTTTCTTGAAAATGAGAGCAAACATTTTATAGATGTATCAGTTCAATGTGTAAAGAACCTCCAAAGCAGACAAGAATAGAAAGGAAAAGGAGAGATTTTCAAGTTTTAATATTAATGCATCTCTAGTAACAGCTAGTTAAGGTGGACTTGCAGAACAACAAGACAGAACACAACATAAATACTTTTAAGGGGAAATCTGGAGTGATTAATTTTTTTTTCAGTAACAGAAATGAAAGTCACCGTGCTGTGATGCTAGGAGACTAAACACTAGCATTAGTTGATCAAGCATGCGCACACCTTGGTAGAACCACTGCAGAGCAACAAAGATGGGGAACAGAAGGTCTATTAAAAGAAAGAAGACAACATGGCCCTGGAGAAACTGAGTTTGATCTTGACAGTCTCTGCTTCCAGTCACAGTTTTGCCTGCAGTACAGATAGATGCTTATATTCTTGACAACTTACCTTTTAGCACTGTGATGACAGAAGTTCACTGCTTCTGCAGGTGGTGAAGTTGGCATCTTTGAAATCATTTAACTTAAAATCATCAACAATTTAATAAATAATAAAAGTTAATATAAATACATTCAATAAATTAAAATAAAGTTTAAAATTTAAAATTTTTAATAAAAATAATTATACCCACTAGGTCTCATAAACCAAGTCCACAAATATAAAAGACACAGCTGTTATCTGTCCAATCAAAAGGTGAATGAGGCTAAATAAACTACTATTAAATCTTTCACCTCCTCCCACTACACAGATATGCCTGTTTTGAAGACCTATCGTAAAGCTGGCTCAGTAATAAGTAAATAAAGAGGTGCTCTGTTGCCTCCCAACGGTATGACTATTCATGTGGTGTTTCTGTCCATCACATATATTTTACATTTATTCTCTATAGGGTCAAAATGTGATCCAACATATGTTTCCTGGTTGAAGTACCTTAATTGTTGTAATTCTCTGGAGAGTGAATTTATACACTTAATGATACTTTAAGTGAATGCTAAAGACAATACTGAAACACACACTCATATGTCTGCAGTGTAAGAGCCTGTCCTGCTACAGTGTTTGGATTACAATTTAGATAAGCATTAGTAAAAATAGTATTACAGTTGGTAGAACATTTGCTCCACGAAGAGTACTTTGAATCAGAATATGCAAGAAATTATGCTGAATTATACTGGAAACAAACTCCAAGGGACTGTGGGTATAGCAGAGCCACGGGAATCAAAGTCCATTTGTATTCCTGCTTGGGTAGTTTTGGACAACATGAACAACTGTATGTTTATATTTATAGATAAATATACTGCTCAACAGCAGTGGTTCATGGTAGCACATAGAATCTACTAATGAGGATATACATTACTGCATTCATTTTACTGTTTTATTGCATGCTGCTTTAAATTTTGTTTCTGTTTACTAAAAATGTACAAAATCACAAGATGTTAGGAAACTATTTTGAACTTAGTAAAAGAGGTTGTACAGATGATAAAGAAAATTGTCATGGAAAGGTACCAGTAATTTTTTTTTTAAGGTAAAAAATTTTAAAAGTTCCACAACTTATAATAGCAGGCATAATGGTAAGCCACCAGAGCATTCTGGATCCAACTCCTAAGACAGCAATAACCTTACCACAAGCTGGCCCTAAATTGTAGAATGGAGTCATATGGATGTTCTGTGATGGCAAGCATGCATATCTGGACCATAACCTAGGTTTATTAATTTTTTCATGCTTTTTTCTAGACTGAATATACCATACATTTTCTCTGTCCTCTCCAATTCATGCAGCAAGCAATGAACTATCACCCTTCTACCCCACCTCTGTGATATGTTGGGGCCCGGCTCTCCCACTCTGCACAGAGACAGCAAGATTTGCTGACTTCTTTTTGACAATTTACACTACTCTTTAAAAATAGAAATATCTTTGACTCAAGACAGCAGTGTCTCTGAATGTATCAGAACATCCTGGCTTTGAAGGGTTCTTATACAGTACAGAGAAGTAATAGACCAAAATGGAACTACTACAGAGGTGCACTTTTTGCCAACACTACTAAACTGAGCAATTTTCTAAGCTTTCTTTGACACTTAATGTTGGGGGCAGGTGGTGGCAGAGGGGGAAAAGGGAAAACAGAAATTGCTCCTCTGTCTCAAGTCTAGGTCTACAACATCCTGAAGCAAGTGTGCCTATTTCTTTCCTAGGATCCTTGCTTCCCAGTGAAAATTTGATAAATTTCTATCCCAACTTGTTTGACAGGTATATGCACTTGAATAGGGTAAAGGTACAGGAGGGATTCAAAAGCCAGGAAATGGAAATCAAATACAGTTCCACAGGGAACACAGGAAGGGGAACGGGAAACACTACATAAAACAGAAACAAGCCCTCCCCGTTTTACTGAGCAGTGATAAAAGCAATGAGATCAACAGTGGCGTTTCTGAGAAGCAATCAGACATTTCAAAGAAATCCCTCCCTTGTTCTCCACAGGACATTACTCTTCCTTGCAACAGAAGAATGTAGGAGGATACACTTTTGTGCTGAGAAGCTTCCACATTTTTCCAGAACCACAGCCTGTTTCATTTCTATGTAGAAGTTGTTGTGGTAGTTGAACCCAAACTAGTTTCTTTTACAGAGCCTCAAGGAAGAGAAATGAGCATAGCACCAACCACTGTATTATCCTTGATATAACTCCTATCACATTCCCTCTCCTCACTGGTGTTTGGTTCTCCCACTACCCGTAACACTCACTATAATCTTTGAACCATGCCATGCAAATCCAGGCTCCATACTGAGGTCATCAGTGATAATGCAGTCTGATCCAAAGCAGTCTGGCCTCAGACAGCCTGCCTTTGCTCTCCTCTGAACTCTTTCCTCTTTCCTCTCTTGCCCATACTCAGTTCAGGAAGCGTGGCGCACTGCCAGTCTCACAGCCCAGTACAGAAGGAGGTTTGGAAAGGCTGTACATGGCACCAGGCAAAGTGACATATGCACTGCCTGGCTGGAAAAAGGAAGAGAAAAGCAACGCTCAAGGAAATTAACTGAGTCTGCCCAGCTGTGTAAGTGCCTGTTGCCCAGGGTATGCTCCTCTACATGAATCGATTACATTATGCTCTGTCTTTTTTTGCCACTAGCACTGATTAAAATTCCTTTCCAACTCTTCTTCACCCTTCTTTTGAGTCAAAGTCATCTCATAATAACCTCAGCAAATGCTACCACCACACTGCAGCTATTTTTTCTTCAGACTAAGCTATTTGCCCATTTCATTCCAAGTAGTTTCACAGTAATGGAAACGCCATTCAGAGATGAATAACTTAATCCTTCCTCTTAACAGCCTTCCCTATCTCTTCCATTTGATTTGGTGTCTTTGCCAGCTCAGTATATGTTTAACAGATATTTTCTAAAATATTTGTATAGTAGTTAGGCAAAATTATGCTTTTTTAACTGCTTTCATTTCAAGGATAGTGCTACAGACAAGAAGATAATTTAAGTCATTACAGCCTGTCAACCAAGATATGTTCATTTGACTTTTCAGGTAATTACACTTTTTTAATATCTATAATATAAAGTATATAAATATATATATATATATATATAAATATAGAGAAACAAATGGGATTAACAGCATAGAGCAATTGCTGATTTTCTAAGCTCTAAAGCAATGAGTATAGAGGACAAGAATGAGACAGCTTATTTGAAGACTATTCAATATAATTGTTTGAAATATAAATATATTGCCAGTCTCGTCTAGTTCACATTAAGCTTTTATAAAAAGGCATTGCTAATTTGAATTTAGTCCTCCTGATAAAGGACAGACTGGTATGATACCTATATCAGTCACATATGTGTCTGTCTTGACCACTCTGTAGAATTTAGAAATCTCATTCAAGGAGAGATCTGTTCCATTTGGTTTCATATTTCTAATACAGCTCTGTTCAACACATGTAGGCACACAACAATCAGCAGCTTGTTCCAAAAACTTCTAAGGGGGACAGTTGGCTTTGTCTTACCTTCCCATGCAAATGTAACAAGAAATAACTACCAGTATATGCCATGTATTCATCTGAATGCCAGAAATACACATATATGTAGGTTAGCTTAAAAGGAATGTTAAGGTGTCTCTGTGGATAATTTCATCCTTGTGATCTCCCTGTCATAAAGTGTCGTGGTTTGAAAGCAAAATGAGTGAGAGGCTCCAAGTCAGAGATACAATTTAATAAGAAGAAAGGTAAAAAAGGTAAAATAAAATAAAATAAATGCAATAATACAAAAGACCACTGACAGAGTCAGAATACAACCTGAGCAGGATGGTGGAAGCAGTCCAGGTGAGGTGCTCTTCCTGAAGCAGTGATCCTGTAGAAAGGTCTGGTAGCTCTGCTCCTCTGGGAATCCAGTGGGTCGGGGCTGCTTGTCCTGTCCCAAATCCCAGATTATATCCAGGTGAGAATGCTTGGCTCCTCCCCCTGGGTGGAGCATCTCCCAATGGGATGAGGAGTTGTGAAGTGGGTCCTTGATGGCCCATTAAACAGAGATAACTCCTGGAGGGAGTTACCTGTGAGTCATGGGCCAGGTGTTCATGGGCCATTAGCAGAAGAGCCCAAAGGCAGGGGCCTGGGAAAACACTGCCCCACTTGGTTTTAACGGTTCATGAAGATGGTGATAGAATAAATACTTTGTGTGCATCCTACACTACAACCCAGGACATAAGGGCATTGCAGTTATCAGGTGACAACAAGGTAATTAATTCCACAAATTAACACTGCTCTGTCAGTTGCCTATTCCTTGGTCAGACCAGCTAATTCATATCCCCTGTCTTTTTTTCCTTCTGGAACCAGCAGAAACTGTTACTTTTGAACATGGGACTGTCTGGAATGACAACTTCACTCAACTCAATGGCCACATCTCGAGACACTCCTGCCTTTCTTTTCTATTGCAGATATTTCTAGCCTCATTTTTATGGATTAAGGGTAGTGACCAGGATCCCAAAAAATATCAAGGTTTGGTTTGATTTGCCTTCATTACCTCAATCTATATCTGCAATTCTCTGCTGACCCAGACATTTGTTGTTTTTTTCTATTATGGAGCCATTTTTTTCTTTTCAATTTCTCCGTGAACAAATGTCACAGATGATAAATCACATTTCACTGTCCCCATCATGTAATTTAGCAGAGTTAAGAGGAATCACAGCTTGAACCTACATATTCCTTTAGTATTCAAGTATTTTGATGTACTTTTCCACCAAATTATTATGTATAAACTCACAGAGTTTACATGCTACACCACAGCTTCCCTGCAACCTCATAGACTGACTCCTCCTGACTGGTGCATTCTCTGATACTACTGCAGCTCTTTCCCATGAGTGGCCCAATTTTTTGGAAACAACTGGGGAAATTTTAAAAGCTCCCATAATGTAATTCTTTAGTTGTAGAAAGGACATAGCATCTATGATAATTTGGCCATATTGATTTCAGTCTTAAGGGTCCTTCCTGCATTCTTTTTAACCTCAGCATTACCAGATTTAAGTCACAAATCCATTTTCACATAAACACTTTTTTTTTGCTTTTTTCCTACTTTTTTTAAACATTTCTGTAACACGTTTCTTTTTTATCCTAGAGAAGCAGTTTCCGCTAACACATTTGTAGAGGTAGCACTGCCAGAGTACATGAAGTGCTCCAAAATTAGTCACATATAAGACTAATACTGAACAATCTTGGTGTTTGTTTGTAATATAATGCTTGCAGACATGATAGAAAACAAACCACTACTTAAACTGTGTCCTGGTTATTTTGCAGAGAGCTTCAACTCTGAATGGGTCTCTTCTTGCTGTCATCCTTCTCAGATTATTTTTTCGGTTTGTTTTATCCCTTTATGGTGTACGGGCCAATAACTACTTAGCCACAGATTGGTAGAGGGAGCCCATTTCATTCAGTGTCTGTGTTTTAACCTCTCAGCTTGTCACCATCAGGGTCTCTGTGCTTCTAAAGTCTATGGAGTTGGCTTACAGCAGGATGGCTCTGATGTAACTCTGTCACCTCAAGCTGATCCACTAGCACCTGTCCCCTGACATCACAGGTATTAGTGCACTGCTGCACGCAGGAGAAGAAGAGAATCAGCACTACTTCTAGTGACTTTTGGATCAATTTAATCAGACTTACCATATGGGTAATTTCAGCTCTCTTCTCAAACTTGTAATAATTACTGCTTTTGAATCAGACACTGCCAGCCAGCTGCACTGAACTGGAGTTCTGTGACTGGCTCCTAATTAATTCTCTTTAAAATAATTGTCATTTCTGAGTAAATAACAATGTAAATAACAATCAGGATCAGATAGATTAAAAGAATTTTCCCTTCCACTCCAATTACCAGCAGAAAAAAAAAAAAATACTGGCTGTAGCCTTGGCATATCTTGCTCAGAACAAAAAGTTGGAACACGTTACCATAACAAATGCCACTTGTTTATACAGAGCAAAGCTTTCTCAACCCAGAACTGTCTCTTTCTTGAAGAAAAGCTACCTCCAGCACATCAATTAGCACAGGGTAATTCGAGTTCAGCCAAGTTAACATAAGGTTTTCTTACAAAGAGGACAAGAGCCAGACTTAAAGGCACTTTGAAGGTAATACACTTGTTAACTTGCAAAGGTTGCAGGCAGATATGGAGACATCTTTTGTTTACATCTTGCAGCATTTTCATTATTAAATGAAATTATTTCGTTAAAAACAAACAAACAAACAAACAAACTCGACACAAAACCCAGGAACCAGAGGCACCCACACCCATAATATGACCTGTGTGTTAACTTAAGGCAGAGCAGGGATTTGGGTTCAGTTCCCCTCACCACATTGTTATGAATAAAAAATGGGCGGAGAAAATATTAATCTCCATAAACGCCTTTATTAATCAGCTCTTATTAATATTTGCCCGAGGGGTTTGGTCGCCGTGGAGGAGGAGGGCTTTATCAGCTCTGCTGCATGCAATTCAACAGAGCTGGAGGACTGGCCCTCGCTGGGAGTAACCCCAGAGTCCTGTCAGTTCTTTGTTTTCTCCTGTGGTCTCATCTCCGGTTTGGTCTTTTTAACTTACGGCTAGTAAGCAAAACTGGAGAAATTAGCTCTTCTGATTCTCTAGGGTCCACACGGCTGAGTATTAGTTCTTATCCGTTTTAATTTTACTTGGTTTTTATTTGATAAGGGTTTTTTTATGTTAGATTTCATCCCGGGACGCTTTCGGAGTTCTTAATTTGCATGCGGGATCACCGGGGCGGGCACTTGGAGCTCTTTGCGGTCATGGGCTAGTTTTTGCCGCAGAAATGGCGTCCCAGTCTCATGCCGCTCCACAGCGGCGGCAGTGCTGTGGGGGGGGTGGAACGTGGTGGGTGTGGGGTTTTTCTTTTGAAGTGGGGCAGAGGTCCGGCTGGCTCGGGGGACGCTTCATCTGGCCGAGGCGGCTGACCGCGTGGCGGCTGCGGCGACTTGTACGGGGAGCATGGCAACTGCGGGCAGACGGGCGGCCGGGGCTCTTTTCTCTGCTCCGGCACGGGGAACGGCTGGGGCTTGGGGAGAGGCTTTTCCGTGCTCCGGCACAGGGAACGGCTGGGGCTTGTGGAAAGGCTGCTCCGCGGCTGCGGGTGGGGGCGGCCGGGGTTTCTTCGCGCTGGACCGGCGGCGCCTGACTGCGGGCGGCTTTGCGGGCTGGACGGCCGGGGCTTTTCTGCGCTCCGGCACGGGGCTGACTGCAGTCAGGCTCCTGCTCGGCTGGAACTCTTTGTGCTGAGCCTGGGGGGGAAAGCGGCCGGTTCCTCTGCCCTCCGCTCCGGCGGCGGCGGCGGGGGTTGGGACCTCCCCGTGCCAGACGGCTGACTGCCTCGCGGCTGGAGCTTTACTGAGGCGGGAGCCAGGCGGGCGGCTCCGCAGGCTGGACGGCCGGTGCGGGAGGCTTCGCAGACTTTTGGGTTTTTTCCCACCGGCTCCCGGCCGCGGATGGGGCTGGGATGGGGTTGGGAAGGGGCTTTTCTGCAGCGAACCGGGGGGGGGAAGACGGGGCGGCCGGCTTCTTTCTTCTCTCTCTGTCGGTGGCTGCCGCGGCTTCCCCGCCCCGTCTTTGACCTGGGATGGGGGGGGGTGCGGCGCTCGGGAGTTTTTCTATGGGAACGGGCTCCCTGTTTTTTTAAGGTGGTCTGGGAAGGAAAGCCACGGAGATGGCCCTCCATTGCTACATCATAGGACAAACACCCCAAATTTTATTTTTAACAACATCAATTAGGTATATAACAAAACAGGGTTCCAGAGCAAGGTTTGGGTTGGAAGGGACCTTAGAGATTCTCGGGTTGGTTTTCTCACACGAGATTCAAGTTGTTTAAAGTCCTTGCCCTCTAAAAGCCCCGAGTCGTGCTGGTATAAAAAAGCAGAGTCATCTAGGCCTTGTTTTCTGGTTTCTCGAGTTGTTTATTATTTGATATCACAAAGTTTTTCTCCACTCCCAGCCGAGGTCCGGACAGCGGCTGGGACACGAGGGGACTGCCCCCTGATGGGACATCACCTTACATTTATACAGATAGTTATGTGTAGGTTATTTAATATTTCACACCAGTGCCTAGTGCTTACACTACTTTGACCCAATCCACTCTCACTACCTTATTTCATCACCACCCCAGAAGATGGAGGACGAGGAAGAAGGAGAGGGACACGAGGTACCACCCAAATTCCACCATTTTGTCCCCCATTTAACCTCTATTCTAAGAATCCTAAAACTACTGAATTTTGCATGTTCTACTGTGCTAAACTACTATTTTCACTTCCTGGTGATTTGCAATTCCTCTCCTAATACTGGAAGTTTCTCCCAAGGGCTAAGATCAAACCCAGTGTCTTCCTGGGCTCTGTGCCAAGGTTTCTAACCTTTTTGGACTGTTCTACATCCCCCTGTCCAGGGCTCAAATTCTCTTTCCCAGGTCCCAGCTCATCCAAAGGGATGTCCTGGACTCCAACAAGAGATCACCAACTTCCACCCCCCTGCCATGGGCAGGGACACCTTTACTAGCCCAGGTTGCTCAGAGCCCCATCCGAACCAGCCTTGAGCACCTCAGGGATGGGGCAGCTTATGGTACAGCTTATCTGTGCACCCTGTTCCAGCGCCTCACCACCCTCACAGCACAGCACTTCCTCCTAATAATCTATTCGAAACCTCCGGCCATTTAATGTGAGCGTTTAAAAAAAATTATGTTAAAAAAAAAAATGATGTAACAGTGCATATTTTTATCTGTGTGCGTGCACGGAGTAAGGCAGACGCCGCCGGCAGCGCCTCAGCCCAGCGGGGCTGTCATGGAGTGAGGCCTCGGGGGGCGGCTGTGCTGAGTGAGGCGCCGTTCCTGGGGCCGCACCGCCACCTAGCAGCGGCCTGGGCAGCCCGCAGCGCCCGGCAGAGCTGCCGAAAAGGGGATAAACCAGCCCTCCGAGCACAAGTAGTCAGCCCTGCTGCCCGGGAAGGGCAGGCGGCAGCGGCAAAGCCCCGGGCCCGGCCGGGGCCTGCGGAGTCCCCGCTGCGGGCAGGGCCTGGCGGGCCTTGGCAGCGCCCTTGTCCCTCTTGGCACCAGCACTCGGCACATCCAGCTCCTCTCTGCCCCTCAGCCCTCCTCGGGGACCAATGTGTCCCCGGGTGAGTTTGCTCACACCCATCAGTGCCCTGGCTCCATCTCATGTGGGTGAGGTGGTGGCATCCAGCCTCCCTTTTTCACCACAACCCAGTGAGGCCATTTGTGCACAGCCACTTCCCTGGGAAATTCTCAGTAACTCAAAGTTCCTCGATTATGTTCTTGGTTTGTTCAAGGTGTGACACCCTTCATCAGTCCAGTTGTCACCACCTCTCCCAACACCAGTCGGTCACAGTCCCTACAGCAAGACCCTGTCAGGATGTGGCCATGGAGAAACACCCATCTCGCTCCCATCTGCAGGGTGGAAGGGAAGGAGTTCCGGCATTTGCATCCTTAGGGTCTCCAGTAAATAGACACAGCTGGGGTGGTGTAAAACCACACACCTGTTGAGAAAGAGGGATGAAGGAATGAGTGGGAATACAGCAGCTAGAGAAGAGAATAATTTCATATATTATGTCAAGATGGCATAATTATTAAAGTTTTTTAACCATCATTTGTGGTCTCTTGGCATATGAGCATGCAAGCAAGACAGAGATACATTCGAGGATATTTTTTTAAATGTCTTTGAGGTGGGATTAGTAATATTTTCTTCATGCATTTTCTAGGCAAAAAGTATGGAGCTTTGCTATCCAAATTACTTATCTTTATATGTCTTGCAAGGTTTTTTCCCCACATTTCACACTACCACTTTTTAAGAAGTGAGGACGTTTGGGGACATCAGTAACAAATTTGGTACTGCCCAAGGTAACTTGAGTTAACTTTATACTGTTAAAAACTCCTACAAGTTTTCAGTACCAAACAACTATTTTCTTCTCCAATAGTGTGCTTTTCCATTAAAATTCTGCAAAATATTAGATAAAAGAACAGGACAGTACTATGTGGAACCAACTGTATTTCCTCAGAAACCAGACTGAAATTATGTGAAGGTTTTTGGTGAGGATACCAGCTCAGTCATTTACCCCTACAACGTTTGACAGGAAGGGGAAAAAAACAACAACAACAACAAAAGCAAACAAACAAAAAAATGCCATTATTTTAATCATTAACATCCTCTATCAGTAAGTCACCTAGAGGTCCTAGAATAAAGAAATGAGAATGCATTCACCAGGAGGCAAACATGTCTCACAGCCGACTGCTGAGACTGAAGTGAACAAATTCTTTTGTGAATCTGAGCAAACCTGAAGTCAAAAGCACCCCTCATTAATTTAGTGTGCGGTACTGTACACTGACACTAGCTATTGTTTGCTCTCTAAACCACCTTCAATAGCACACAAGCAAGTTCTCTGTCACAGAACCTTACACAACTGAACATTTTGTTGAGTGACAAAGTGGTGTTTGGAATTACTGAGCTTCATTGCAAATATTTATTTCAGTGTCTCTTCCAAAATGCATTGCAAAAAGAACCTCTCTTTGAAATTGCCCACTGGCTCTATTGACCATTCTCCAATACATTTCTAGAAAGTGTGACACTCAGCTAAGAATAAAATACCTTCAAATTACAGCTGTGGTTCTGCCCCAAAACTGTACATACAGAAAGTCATCTCTTCCAGCTGTAGAGAAAGTTATTTCATACCAGACACAGATCCATTACAGGAAACATTTGAGGGTTTCTCTATCATCCTCTATCACATTTCAGTACCACTACACATTCCTTTGAAAATATGCCCCAGAAAGGTGGAGTCAAATATATGAATAAGGTCAAGATCATTTCATGTCCATATTCAGAAGAATGTACAAATGGATGGATATGTGCAGCTATTCCAAGACAGCATTAGAAGAACAATAAATGATTGTGAAGCTAAATACATCTGGAAATCTACAAAGCAGCAGTGCTGACAGACATCGCTGTTCCAAAACTACATTATAACTATAGCATTGTTTGAGGTTGCAGAACGTGATCCTTCATTCCACAATCCTTACATGTGAGTTCTTGAATTATCCAAGAGAGATGAGTACTTTTTATGTATCACTTAAAAAAACAAATACACAGCAGGCTTGGCTGTTACAGCAGGGACAGCTCCCCGAGACCTTGTCTGCAGCATTCTGTGGTCCAGTAATGGAACTGTCTCTAATCTGTCTCTGTCAATACTGCCCAGACAAAGGTGGTGCCCTTGCAGGCAAAATGCCCAAGTCTGATCCACTTTGCTCCCTGCTATCTCAAGTTCAGCAAACATTGCTTATTTCTACAAAACATGTAGCTATTTTGGATGTCAAAGTCATAGGACTTAGAAGGTTATTTCTTGTGACAGCCCTGGCCTTTCTTTCCCAGCAGTTATACATGGGATGTGTCTACGCTGCACAAAAGCTGGCAGTGTGTGCATCCCTGAACCAGCCCTGAACAAAAGCAATGCAGTAACATCCTCACAGCGCTCTGCCCAGACTAACTAATGCAGGTAATGTGGGAATAATGCTTCCAGAAATGAAGGAAGTATCTTTGCAGTGTCAGGTAGACACCAGTTTACTTAGAGTAGGTATAAGTCATTCCACATCCAGTCAGGCTGTAGAGAAGACAGGGTGCAGACAGCCTGTGCAGTAACTGCTGCTTTCTCAGATAAACAGAAGTCTCATATAACCTTTTATTCTTAACCTCTTTCTGTGAGGGTCAGTAAATGCATTGCATATTTCTAGCAGATGAAAACTTTCATAATTATAGGAAGTTGCTTCTCAACAACTGTCCCGATAATTGCACAGTGCTTCATTGCACAGTGTAGATTCATTCCCATTATTATTTTCATGAAATAGGGAGAGCTCTCTGCGCACTAAATCAAGACAAGCTTTGTTAGGTAGGGGTGTTTGGGGATGATTTCCTTATCTGATTGTTCATGTCCCAACAGACATCTTTCTAAGTAGCAACCAAATTATTAGCACATAACTTATGCTTCATTAACATTACTCTCCAATTTACCAATATTAATGTGGATCAGAGTGATTTTCTTGTTTTTTCTAGCTAGCATGACCTTAATTATTCTGATATAATTTCCCAATAGCCTGTCATGGTTCTAAGCCCAGCTGAAGATGAAACACTACACAGCCACTCACTCAAACACTCCTCTCTTCCTCCCCTCATCCCAGTGGAATCAAGAGAAGAACAGAAGTAAAACTTGGATGTTGAGATAAGAACTGATTAATAATTGAAAATAAAGAAAATACAATAATAATGCTAAGTAATAATAACAATGATAATAAAAAGGGGAAAAAACACCAACTGATGCTCAATGCAATTGTTCAGCACCTGCTGACCAATGCCAGACCTCTTTTCCTGAACCCAAACCCTGGTCCCCCCTTCCAGGTAACTCCCTCCTGTTTATACACCAGGCGTGACATTCTATGGTGTGGAATATTCCTTTGGTCAGTTTGAGTTCCAGATATGCTCCTTTCCAGTTTCATTTTTTTTCATTCAGAGCATGAGGAAAAAAAGGGAAAAAAAAGTCCTTGACTTAGGATAAACTTGATTTAACAAAAAACCAGAACACCAGTGTGTTATCAATACCATTCTCATTCTGAATCCAAAACACAGCACTGTAACAGCTACTGAGTAAAAAATAATGCTACGCTAGCTGGAACCAGGACACCTTGTTATACTGGAGATGATTTGCTCTAGCAACTTCATGTCTAAGCCTTCACTTTTCCACCAATTTACTGCATTCATTTTTAGCAAAATCTGTCCTATTGTCACAGACTTCAGCATCTGGAAAATAGGTAATATACAGCAAAAAAAAATTACTAAGCATGATCACTTATTTAGTTGTAAGAGTATCTAGTGAGTTTATCTCAAGGAAGTAAACACAATATCACAACAAGTAAGTTATTTGTGATCTTTTTTCTCTTCAGTGCAAAACAAATTCTATATACCTTATTGCTCGTAACATTTTTTTTTCCTTTAGCAACATACATGAGGTATGTTGTTCAATTTAACCTGTATTTTTGGCTTGTGTGAAAGTCTTAAGAATTTTTACAATGTTGTAATTACCTAGACCCTAATCTCATTCTGTTCTCTCAATTAGATTTTCCAATGCCAAATTTTCTTGTCAGATTTTTAGGTACCTAATGTAGCTCTGAACTTTCCAGTGGCCTTTTGTTAACTCCTTGTAACCACTTGTTTTCTCTAGGGCTCATTTTCCTCTTAAAAGGCACGTCCTGTAACAGGAAAAAAATTGTCTGCAACTATTTACAGCTCATCCTTCTGGTCCCCCACCAAGTTTTAGTGAATCTCAACAACAACAGAAGTTTTTGTTGCCACATTTTCCCATCTTTGGAATTTGCTTGCTTATTCCTTTCACATTCCAGTGTCACTCAGTGCTTAGTCAGTGAAGATCAGCTTTCTCTGGTGAGGCCAGAGAAACAACCTTTCCATGTAGGGGAGGGAGCTATTGGAAATAAAGAGAAAAAAAATTCTATTTGAAAATACTAAATTAATTAGTAGGTATCTGAAATAAATAACTTGAATTCAGCATTGTCAGCACAAAAAATAGTTCATGTTACTTCTATGAAACACTAAATTTAGCTGATGTACAGACTTTCTAGAGTCAACAGAAAGGAGGTCTTTCCTTGTGCAATTCAGGAGACACCATAAATCACCCACCAACTCAGCGTTTTTCTGCTCAGTGAAAGCAGAGACCAACATTGCTAGCTGGTGAATTTAGCTCTCAACAACTGGTAGTGGTAAGACACCCTTCAGCTCTAAGTATACAGAAGAGGAGGAGAATTGTGGAACAAGAATCACAGATGAGGTGATGCTACTGGATACTTAAAAGAATTCCTTATGGACATGTCTGTAAAGTACAGACTGCTCCACACTCCAGCCTTATTGGTGACACACACAGGGAACAGTCCCTACCATTGCTGTATTTTCATATTTGGTGTGAGAACCCAAATGCACATGGCTGCTCTCCCCTGATTTAGCAAGCACTGAAAGTTCAAGAATGACTCTGTGTGTGTTCCAGGTAGGTCCAGGGACCACAGAGTACCAGCAACATTTGGGTACATTCACCTGCCTGCCCACATACCAACAAAGCACAGCTACTCCATCATCTCTAAGAGCTAGATTTCATAGCAAATACAGATATTTAACACCTGATCTCATCTTCACTATTATAACAGAACCCAACAGCAACTACCCTTGTAAGCTTTAATTCTTGTTTTTCTAGAATTGCAGCATGTTGATCCTCCATTCTAGGCATCTGTGGAACTAAGTATGATAGACTACACTGCAACACTGCAGAAAACTTAACCATACGGTAGAGACAAGTGGTTTAACATTGTTATTTTATGTCATTAAAGACTATCAACCAAGAAGAAACAAAAAAGAATAGTCATCTTCCTTTCACTAATTGTCTCATGATCAGAAAATTTACAATGCAAGACAATGAAGGGTCCTGTATTATTAGTTATTTTTGATACAAGATTAAACTTCAGTAAAAGGAATGTAACATCTCTCAGATGTTCATTTTTCATATTATAACTAAACTCATAGTAGAGGTATACCTTCAGTCCTAACTACAATATCTTATTGCACTAATAACATCATTGCTAATAACACAGAAGATACTATTAATACATAGTTATTGTGTCACAGATCATCATCATTCATGTGGAAATCAATTTGCTTGAATCCAGTAAAAAAACATTTAGGATTGAAATATCACTAATTTAATGAGGAATGTATACACAAGATCTTTCCCTCAAAAATCAATGTCTAATTTGTTTGTGGAAAGAGCAGAGGGTGATTAAATGCAGACATATTCTTGAAAATAAATTACTCTAGCTCAGTATAAAGACATCTTTCTTTTTCCTGTAGGCTCTATTTTAATTATTTTAAAGTTTCTTTTATCTGACATGAGTTCCTGAGAGAAAAGTTCTGTCCACTTGTATACACTACTTTGAATCCATGACAATGCTTTCATTTGGGACAAGGAGGCTTAGGTGAATTACAAAAGAGTGTTTGAAAGGGGTCCCCTCTCCCACTCACTATCTCCCTGCTTCTTCACTCTAACTTCAAGTTTCAGGCTACTTACCCTGAACTAGTTTCATGTAAGTTCACGTCTTGGCAAGCACTGCTGTAATTCTCTATCAGCCAGGACAACCTTTTTTGAAGTCACAACTTACCAGTGGAGTGTGACAGCATGTGACAGCACAACACTGTAAACTACCAGGAGGCAATGGAAAAATAAGAGGAAATTTATAATGAAAACTACTTGGTCCTCTGGATCTGACATCCACACCAGACATGGTTAGGGTTTGTCTGGTTTGTTGGGGGTTTTTTTGACTTTTCCTCACTAACAGAATACCCATCTGTGTCTGGAGAGCATTCAATGGTTCCTAGGGCACTTCTGCCAGTGTTTCACCCAAGAGGAATCCGTTTCACTCACTTTGAGACTACTGCAGGATGCAAAGCAAAGTACAGTAGGTGGGAATAGTCAGCAGATTGATCTAAAAAGAACACACCTATGCATGGGCACACTGACATCAGCTCAGCCCTTGAACACCAAACTCTCTCCTACTCAGATGCATTCATGCTTCTGACCAGTAATTTTTGTTTAAATCCAGATCTTAATTAATATTAGATTCCTTTTCAGCCAGGCATTGTCTTTTTATGTGTATGTTTTTATAACCATTCAAGCTACAAGAGAGTCCATTCTGAGTTGGATCTTCTGAGTGGTGCCACACAATAAATACTAGGTAACAAACATGTAGCTGTTTCACACCAAAGACCCTTTTTCAAAAGGGAAATTTAAGTTAAATCACTTGTACTCAATGCTGATTCATAGCAGTGTAAGGATACTTAGACCATTTTCTTTGTAAATACATTTTCCTACAGAACATTATGTTTCCATAACTCAGAGTAATTAATATATCCCTATATTGATAGTCTACAGATGCATTCAACTCAGTCTGTCTGCAGAAACACAGGAACCTTGCAGTCATCCTTTTCAACACAGCATCCTTTTCAACACAGCATTTGGGCTGTCCAAATCTGTTATACAGCTCAGTTATCAGTATTTTCTAGGTCACTTTGAACACATTTAAGGGGTAAAGCTTGTGGAAACAATGGAACTTGCAGCATGACAATAACGTAGCAACAAAGTTCAGCTACTGTGGTATTCAGTATTTTGGTATTCTAAAATCAAAACTTGATTTAGAATATCAGACATAACAAAGAATCAGTCAGCAAATGTTTCTTGGCTAGTATGAAGGCTTTAGGAAAAGACTAGAAAAAGAAAGAAACATGTCAATGTAACAGAACAGCTGGTATTTGCAGTAGCTATTTGGGTGGAAAAAATTTTAAGACTCAGTTTAGTTGCCCCTAGCTCACGTACAAAGACAGTATACACATGCTCACTGCTATGCCAGATACCTTTCATAGATCCACAGCCTTTAAGAGACCAGATGGGATTCCCTGTGGCACCTCCAATAAATACTGATGCAGGTACAACTGAATTTACCTTCAAGAGTGAGAGCCCTTCCAGACACAGATCCTGAATGTAAGTTAAAATTCACCTGAGCTTACATCAAAGAAAACAGGGACTTGAATCAACAGTCTGAATGGAGAGCAGACACAGACAATTACTTGATAAACAATAATGTTAACACTTACTCACCTAATCTCCCTGGCTCACTATTTGGAGTTTAGCTATATCAGTATTTTGCACTAAAACTGCACAGTACATAGCACTTCTGCGCAGGATACAAGCCTGTGAGCCTGCAATAATATATTGCCTAATTAGATGATATAAACCACAAATATTTCAAAATGACACGCAGTTTTAGGTCGGTTTTTTAAAAAAAAATTAAGTGCAAAATTAATTAGGGAAGGTACTGACCCCTGTACCGTATGCTCCATGTTATGTGGAGCAGCTGACAGCTGTAAGCCTTTTAATATGTAACTCACTTACAGACTGTACATTTGAAGGCTCGCAGAAAGAGGTGATGTTTAGATTGCAGAAGTGATGATCTGCCTGAGTGCACATCCTTAAACTCCCCTTGGGCTGCATGTGAATTTCCCAGGCGTCTCCCGGCCCCTGGGCGAGAGCTGCCCTGCAGTTCCCGCCAGTCACCGCTGCGGGGCGCCCGCTCCTCGCGGCAGGAGAGACACGGGGAGGGAAACTCCAAAAGTCCCGGAGAAAGCCAAACAGAAATAAACCGGCTCTCTAAATCAGCATAACATTCCTACAACGTGTGCTTAAAATTTGAAGCCATCCTCTCCCCCTCTGCCCCACCTTGCGATAATCAAAACTAATAGAAAACAATGGGCCGGAACTGTTTCCAAATAAAATTAATTTCAGACTTGAATTCTAGCTCTATGTTTACTCTACAAACGCTACGAAGCTTCATTTTCTAAGAAGAATTAACACTATATTAACTGGTCTTAAAAGTTACCTTGTGTGTTGTGGTTCATCTCTATTGCAGTAAAAAATCTATAAAGAGTTATTCTGCCTAGAATATACATATATAAAGAGAGAAATCCCAAGCATCTTAGGGCTGAATGGAATTACCTGCAGAAGAGATGCATTAATTGAGATCAAACTCAGAACTCATACACATGTACATATATGGAGACCGTAAAAAGCAATTGTTACTTTACCTTCTGAAAGTTCAAAAGCCCCAGAGAAGGAGAATAAATTCACCTGTACACAAACTCAGCTCAAAAGTGTTAAATGTTTCTTCATCTCTCCTAGTTCAAACAGACACTATGTTAAGTCTAGTCATCATCTACCTTTCTGCATCAACATCCTTCAGCCCAGTCTTTTTAGGTCCAACAAAAGAAAATGCAGATCCTCAGACTGGGGCTAGCAGGTGCACAGGTGGCTGTTGCTTCTGGAGTTCTCTGTAGGGGGTTATACAGGCACCAAGAACTATTTCAGTGTATTCAACTTTCTGACACAGGTGTCAATAATACCTTTTATAGCACACACACAAACACACAAAAAAGTATGACCTCAGGAGGAGCATACTGCTTTTAAAATTATCCAAAGAAATATTCCCTTTTAGCTGGGCACCCCAAGGATCCTGTCAACCCAGTTGCCAGATACCAGCACATTACTCATTACCTCTGCCCCAGAGTTCTTCTAAGTTCTGGTCAAAATCAAGGGTCAGAGCTGCAGACCCCAGGTGGGCTCTCTCTATAAACTATTCTGTAAGATAAATAGCACTGACATATTAGGTTAATGTGCCCAGTTTGGCAATAAATGTAATTTCATCTGAGTTAACTTCTTGCAGTAACAAGAAGTTTACAAAGTCTGTCATAGAGTGGTGAATGAGTTTGAATGGCAGTGTCCTCTTTCACATTTGAGGGTTTTCACTAAAGATAGTCTCCATGTTCTTCACAGACACCCATTTCCTTAGAATATATATCCTTGGATTTCCTCATAACACTTCACTGACAAAGCCATGGGATTTTGATGTGATATTAAATGTTGTGATTGACTGCATTCCTCTACCTCCTTGGATACCAGAGTTTAACTCTTAACTTCTGAGAAAGTAAACTGAAGTTAACCAATTTGAAACCAGCTACCTGAAACCGAGAACTGAATTTTTTGTTTGGTTTTTATTTGTTTGTTGAGGGTTTTCATTTTTTGGGTGGTTTTTGGGAGTGGATTAAGGGAGTTTATTACATTTAGCATTATTTTCATTACACAATCTATGTTGGAGTTGTATCTTATTTTAATGAGTTGAGAGTCACTTTTATGAACCATTTGTTCACCCCATTTGGACTCTTACATAAGTATAATCAGGAATTCCTCTCTGCTGAAAGCAAGCTGAGCCTTTTGCATTAACAACATAACTTCAGTTTATGCCTAGAAAAAGCACCATAGATGGAATCAAAAATTCACTGAGGCTCACTTGCTAAATACATACAGAAAGTACAAATATGTTGTCATATGTACATGCAGGCAGCTTGAGTAAAATACAAGAAAGAGCACAGATGAAATACAAGGAAAGTAGCTAGACTAATATTAGTATATATCACCTGTATTTGCATCTAATGTCTAAATGGAGAAAGTAAACATCATGTTTAATCCAGCACCAGTTTATCCTCTCCCTCACTCATTCTTCTTTGAAGATCCACTTGGAGTGTGACATCATTTCCAGCAAAAGCTATTGTAACAAACAGCTTGCCTGCAGTGTGAGCATGGCATCATCTAACCCAGCATTTTACAAGACTGGGAAAGAAGCAGGCTCTGCAACACAAGACAGAACCTACATTCCTCTGCACACCTGGCTGCACTGCCTGCCTGGGCCTGGGGACAGGGCAGAACACTGCACGAGGTGGCAGGACCAGTCAAGTGCTGTGCATTTCCATAGATCAGTGAGTCAGCCAGTCACCATGCAAAGATAACAGAACCTGGAGGGATAAGGAATTATAGGACGAGTGAAGGCTGCACTTGCAAAAATGGGATCATTTTGCTCTGCACCACACTCTCCCTGGCCATATATTGCTTTTTCTTCTGCTGTGTTACCCCTCACTCTGGGAAACCGATCCAGTTACGCTTTTTTCTTTTCCCCCTCTGAAACTGCTTCTAGCCATATCAGTTTCTGTATCTGGCATATCAAATGTCTGTGCTAACAAAAACTGAGAACAGCTTGCCCAAGATGGGGCTTGGATTGGTTTAAGTAACACTGGGCTGCTGCATTGAGGGGTAGGAAGGGACACACAGAAAGGAAAAGCCGAAAAAGCTAATTTTGCTAATAAAAAGAAATCCAAACTCAAAAATTTTTTTATTAAAATGTCTAATAATTCTCAGAAAGGATGCACTGCTTTATGTCCTATTTTCAATGCATGAAACCTGTCACCTGAGAAGTCATTTCTTCCTAAAATAGACCAATTTCTATTAATCTATACCCTCATATTTTAGGATTGAAAACTTATCATTAGGTATCCAACATTAGGATGGTGACTGTAAGAAGTACACTGTTTGAAGGCAGAAGCTTTTTGTCAGGCTCGTGAATGAATCTGCTAATAAATATTACTTTGAAACATAACTACAGCATTTTTAAAACCTATGTGTGACAGTTTTGCAGCTGCAAACATTCTCAGCTTCCATGTATACATCACAAGCTGTGCACACAGAGACATACAATGTACTGAAGGCACTTGAAATTTGGCTGATGTTATTCCACAGGAAAAAAAAAAAAAAAAAAAAAAAAAAAAAAAAAAAAAAAAAAAAAAAAAGATAATAAAATTCCTGAATAAACTCTAGAAATACCAATGAGGAGGGGGGAAAAAAGGAAACCTAAAAACTCACCTAGTTTTCTCAAAACATCTTTTATTTTTTTATCTTCCCACTAAAATAGACTATATTTTTGCTATACCTAAAATAAGCTATAGTCAACTGATACGAGTACATGGAGTTTTCTATTATACAATGAATCTGTCGAGATAATAAGTACCAGCTGGATCTATCCCCAACAGCAATAACAGTATGTAGAGCATGATTATAATGTAACAGATTGTGAAACAGAAGAGATGGTTTCACTTATTAAAAGGCCCTTATGTTAATACAGTAACAGAAGAGAGTTCTGCTAGTACACAATGCTTCTAGCAAGGCCTTTATGGTAATACAGGAAATTATTTCAAAGATGAATTCTCCAAAAATATTACCCATGAACATTTTTAGGAGCTTTATTATACTTGCATTCATGTGCAAATGTGGGCCCACTGCTGAAAGAAGCTGAAAGAGTCCCTGGTGACAGAGGACATTGGAAAAGGCTCATGTATCAAATGCTGCCTTCACCTCAGCCTATTCCAGCAAGTCTGGCCTTCAGGACCTTCAGCTGCTGGACATCACTGGGAAAATCTGTAGCAAGGAAGCTGTATCCTTGATAGGAGATGATGAAATCAAGAAATCCTTGGGCAACCTGGATTTACACAAGTCTATGGGCCTTGATGTCCTATGAGTCTGTGATGACCTACAAGTGCTTAAAAAGCAGGTAGATGCCATCACAAGGTTGCTTGTTATCATCTTTGATCATGGCAATTGGAAGAAGTACTCAAAGACTGAAGAAAAGCAAATATTCCTCCTGTCTCCAAGAGCAAGGACTCCAGGAATTACAGTCCAGTCAGCCTCATCTCAATTCCTGGCAATGTGATGGAGTAACAATTCCCAGAAACCATTTCTAGGCATATCAAAGACAGGAGTGGTAAAGGGTCATCAACATCACTCAGGGGAAGCAATGCTTGACACCACGGGTCAGCCCTTACTGTGAGGGTTGACTGAGCGCTTGCAGAGGTTGCCCAGAGAGGTGTAGTCTCCCTCCTTGGAGACATTCAAAAGCCATCTGGACATGGCCCTGGACAACTGGCTGTAGGTGATCATGCTTGAGCAGGTGAGTTTAACCAGATGAACTCCAGAGGTCCCTTCCAACCTCAGCCATTCTGTGATTCTGTGAAAACCTAAACATGCCATGCCTTGCAAATGTTACATGCTTTTAGCAGGCAAGAACATGTACACAGGCAAAGCTAAACATCATGCACGAGGAGTTGGCAAGCAGAGACACAGAAAACCATTCCAAATGTCAAGTAGCTTAAAGGCAGATCTGCATTCAGCAGTGAGTAAAAAATGCAAACAGTTTAAATTATTTGACAAGGAAATTATTTGTTTAAATCTCTCATGACCTGAGTTTGTTTCTTCTTTATGCTTTCCAAAACCCATTCTGCTGAACAGCATTTACCTTTGATTTTGAGATCTTTAGAGCTATCCTATTTTTTTGACAGAGTTTGAAGTTGTTTGTTTGGCCATAGCTCTTGTTACCTTCCAGAGAGAATATTTTTTTTGTCTTGCTATTGGCAACTCCAAATACATCACTGTTTCTATGTCTTCCACTACTAAAATTTATTTGCAGATTTAGGGGTTTTTTTCATCTAAAGGCAATGACCAAGTAGTCAAGTGGAACATCAGCTTGGAAGCAAAGCTAGAGGGAATAATTGGCCTGTTTGCCAAGTGTCTGCATACCAGTTCCCATCCAAGATGCCCTGCTGACCGCCAAGAAAATTCAGTCACACACTTGCTGCTGATAGTTCAAGTTGAAAAGAGCCACCTGCTGTCAGCTTGCATGAATGGTTTTTTTTCTAAACAAGGCTCACACCATTTGGTGCTTGTTTTTTTCCAAGAAAGTCCAGTGCCCAGATCTTTTGCTTCCCAGCACTCATATTATAATGAAGCAGCTTGAAAAAGGCTTCCTTATAGCATGTTTTACAGAAGGTAACTGCTCCCCCAAGGATTTAGCAATTTCTGAAGAAAATCTGTAAGTTTTGATAATTTTAATGATGTGTTTAAGATATTAATGTCCATTCCTGAATAAATAAAGTTTTCTACACTATACTGTACTCATATACAACTCTTATCTCTTTGAAATGTGGCAGCACACCTGGGATGTATATTCTGCTGATGTATAGAAAATTGCATGGAAAAGCTTATTGGGCTTGAAGTATCAGAAAATCCAGGCAGGAAACAAGAATAAAAAAAAAAAAATAAAATTAAATCAAGCATTTTCTTTCTCACTCTGAAGTTGCTGTCTCATTTTTAGGTTGTCTTTTGATACTGGTGCAGTAACAACACCTGATATAGAAACCTATGGTAACCAAAAAAGTTCAAACATTCAAAAAATCAGAAGCGGCACATCCATGAACTTATAATGGAAAGTTAATATAATTGAAATACATTAACAGAGTCAAATATTTCATTCCAGATAAGAGACCTCAGTTCTAGAGGTTACTTACTGGTTAGTGACTGTGTTTTCCTGTGATAAAAGTACATTTTTGATGCAATAAGATTTGGACAGATACACAGACGTTCCTGTAATTCCTGAAAAGAACAATTTCATTCACTCATCTCACATCACAGGTTTTGTCTTCAGAGTAACAACCTCCAAATGTAAACAGGATACACGTGCTCCTAGAATTTGGGCTTGAAGGCAGACTAATCAAAATGGAATAATAAAGACATTGAAGTTGTATTATGTGTAACAGTTTAAGTAGGATTAGATAGGTTAGAACATCATATTCTCAGCTCTTCCAATATCCTTGGACATGTTAAACATTGCCAGGAACTCAGGGCTGCCTCACAGCCAAAGAGGTCAAAAAAAAAAGAGAAGAGAGACAAAAAACTCTCCAGCAGTTTCAGCATATCTGAAATTTACTCTATAGTGAACATAGCTCTTTAATAGACAAGTAGCTACCATGTGTGGATACCATACCATTTTCTAAAATTCAGATACATTTTTAGTCTTGTTTCTACCTTAGGAGAAGATTCTCTTTTTATTTTTTTTTTTACAAAACTGTTACTTCAAAATTGAAGGATTTTGCAGCAGTATCTTCAGATGAAATACCTTCTCCACTACTACTAAGTAATCACTTCAGAACTTTTTAGGCAGAGACATGCAGCACTTTAGCAAAGAGAGAAACCGAAAGAAGCTTTTCATGCCTTCCCAGAAGTGCAGTTCTGCAGAGCCAGCACAGGAGGTCTCCAGCACACCCTGACTCTAATCCCTCATCCTTTCCTTATACATAAAGAGGAATACGTAATGTATACACACAGAACGCTCAGAATGCTCATAAAGCATTTCCAGGTCAGCTTACCTCTCCCTGAAACAGCTTAGCCCACATATGCAAGGTGCCAAGCACCTAAGTCGCAAATCTTGGAGAAAAGACAAAACAGACCTGGGAAGCATTGCTCCCCACCAGCTGCAGGCACATCCTCAGAGCAGTCCAGGTCTCTTTTTCTCTAATTGCTGGAATTCCAGTAATTACAGTCCTTCAGCTGCCTTCCTCTTCATCCTGCCTTTCCCTTCCCTAATTTCTACTCTGACTATATGCGATTGCACCATCTATCTGTAATTTTCACATGCTCCTGTTGGAGCATATTGCAATACTCTGGCACAAGCTGGTATCAGGAATATTAGGAATATGGCCTTGATTTCCCCATTTCTCTCTGCCATTTTTTAAACACAATGTCCCAATGCCTTGTTATCCCATCCATATCATTCTCCATATGTTTTCTAGGTGTCTTAAAATGGTAGCAGATATTTCGTGTACAGGTAAGAACCTGATATTTTGTCAAGATGTAGATTATCATAGGTCAGTTTGAGTTCAAAGGGACCTTTAAAGGTCTTCTAGTCCAAGCCCCCTGGAGTGAGCAGAGAATCTTCAACCAGATCAGGTTGCTCAAAGTTCTGTTCAACCCGACCTTGAATATTTCCACGGATGGGGCATCTACCACCTCTCTGGGCAGGTCCTAGATGTTCCAGTGTTCCATCACCTCATTGTAAGACATTTCTTTCTTATATCTAGTCTGAATCTATCCTTTTTTAGTTTAAAATCATTACTCCTTCACTCCTATCACTACAAGTCCTGTTAAAAAGTTTCAGCACTGACAGGCCACAGTAAGGTTTCCCTGGAGCCTTCACTTCTCCAGGTTGAACAACCCCAACTCCCTCAGTCTTCCATCATAACACAGGTGTTCCATCCTTAATATTTTTGTGACCCTCCTCCAGACCTGCTCCAATGTACTTCCTGTGCTGAGGGCTCCAAAACTGAAGCCAGGTCTGCACTAGAGTGGAGCAGAGGAACAGAATCATTTGATCTGGTCACCAGGTGGGTCAGGCAGGACTTGCCCTTGGTGAAGCCATGGTGTCTGTCCCAAATCACCTCGCTGGCCTCTATGTGCCTTAATAGAGTTTGTAGGAGCATCTGTTCCATGATCTTGTTGAGTAAATCAGCCTTCTCCTTGTCCCTTGTTACCCATTTGCCAGCTTTGCTTATCACGGGGAGGACACGTTCTTTGATCTTCCTTTTCTGGATGACTAATTATATACGCCTCATCTCTGTAAAGCTTCAAGTGTAGCCAGCAGATCTCAGAACAGGATGAGGGCTCTCACCAGCACCTTGTCCCTCTAACCTTGGTGTGTCATCCCACAGCTTGTCTGGCATTATCCACACAGTCCTGGCATTATCTTCTCCCCCTTCAAGTTCAGCTCAAAGCTCTGCCACTGAGCCCCACTAGCTCATGAGGAAAGATCTCTCTTCCCCCTTTGAGAAATGGGAATCCCATCTGACACCAGGATGTCTGGTGCTGCACAGGCCACCCCCTTATTGAAAAATCCAAAACTTTTAGTACCACCAGTCGTGGAGCCATGTTTTAAGGGTGTGGTCCCATCTGTTTCAACCCATGTAGCTGCCTGAAACTGGTAAAGCAGAGGAAAAAACCACCTGTGCTCCAGATTCCATTACCAACCATGCCAAGGCCCTGAAGTCTCTTTTGATTGCCCTTGGACTACACATTGCAGCTCCATCACCACCCATGTGGAACAGCAATTACAGGCAGCAGTCCAAGGCTGGGAAGTTTCCTGGTGATGTCCTTAACCTGGACCCCAGGGGAATAGGCCTTGGCCACCCCTGCACTGTACATTCAGTCAAAGGAGACCATAAACATGCCAAACATACTGTACTTGTCCCAAGCCTTGTTTGCCCCAGCCCCCTACTTGTCTGTAAATATGTGTAGATAGAAAGCTTATTACTTACTGCATCATAGATGAACGTTCAAAACCAGTTCAAAATAATGATCAGCAGGCAGAATCAGCCTGTCAATTTAAACATATAAGTTATCATTATGAATACAGGTAATTTGATTTTAAAGAACAAGATTCCAGAGCTGTTTTCTTCAGGTATTATTTCTTATTAATTCATAATTTTAAGTGGTGATTTTCTCATATTATTTTTATGCCTTATTTTCTGAATTGTATTTTGTTCTTTGTATTAGTTTGAATTAAACTTATCACTCATTTATGACAAGAAATGAGACACGTAATCTAAAAAAATCTAATCTTATGTGACTGCTGTTTCTAGCACTAATGGCTAGGGAAAGAATTGCTGTCACCCTGTCTTGCAAAACCAACTGCTTTCAAGACTTTATTTATGTGTATTACACATGTTCTGCATGCTTGCTGTTTGGCCAGAATGTGAGTGTACCTACAGATTATTGAGTGAAGGTCAGATTAGCATGATGACTAATGCTCTTCCTTGAAAATTTTACTCCTTTGAATGATTTTGTAACAAAAAGCTGGAAGTGTTAAGGTCATTTTTTTTTTTGCTGGGCAAAAGTTGAGGATTGAAGTAAGCATTTGATTTGTTCAAATTCTTCAGACCATTGTACCAATATCAGTCAATTTATCACTATTTTTCTTTCTTAAGTATGTATGAAGAGGTCAATAACGTCAACTGAACTCTCATCTTTGAAAAATCCAATTTATTCTAATAAGAATAAATGCTGTGCCATCAACATGCAGTATTCTGTAAGTATATATTTTTAGCAGATTTGTGAAATGTATTGATTGGGTACATCTGGCCAATTCCATGTTTCTAAAATCCCAGCACATTTCATTTATAAAATAGTATTTCAGAAAAAAGGTGACCTTCACAGAGCAAGCAGTGTTTTTTTAAAAACTATTTAAGTGTGCATCTATAATTTAAGAAATCTGCAGAGAACTGGACCTTTTTTTTTTTTTTTTTTTTTTTTTGTAACCTTGGCAATGCAGAGCATGCTTTGAAAAAGAAAAAAGCCAAGAGTTATCCACTGATATTATTTTATAAACACACGCTGCCTTTCTCACAGGGTCTCCAGTCTAAATTAGGCATACAAATTGGATGTAGTAAATGAAGGTAAATAGTGAAGAGGGACTGAAATGAAGAACAGATTGTGCTGGTATAGTGCAGTGAAAGATTATATGTGAAACAAATATTGGTATAGGCTAAATTGACAAAGTCTGCAAGATATATAGCTGAAGACACAAGAAAAGCAGTAAAATAATGTATAAAACATTAACCTACAACCCTGTAACTCCAAACAGCAGCCACAGCAATTTACTTGACTATCCTAGGTGAATAATCAAAAGAACAGCACTGATGACTAGCTAAGTCAGCTTTATGCCCTTGTCTCCACAAGGACACAAGGCAGGCAGGGATCCAGCAAGGCACTGGGAGTGGGACAGCCCGCAGGAGAGCCTTCAGCCCATCATGCCACAGGAGCCTGAACTACTGTCAAGCAGCTCATTTGGATGAAGGGGGGACATGACCACTTTCAACAGGTCAGCAATTTGCATCCTTCCCATTTATTTATGAGTGCCTTTTACTTATGCACATTTTCAGAGCATCAGAAATATGAAGAAGCTCCTGCTTCAACCACAATGCCTTTTTGGAGTGACCACCAAATGGCAACTTTCACAAAAACCCGTCAGGTCTGAGGGCAGGACCCTCTCAGCTCAGAGATCCAGGCATATCAGAATGAGCTGGGACTTCTGTCATGAAATTATGTAGCAAATCATAAAACCATTGGGATGGCTCACTAGAGGAAAACATGATACAGATCTACATCATAATCAAACAATGTTAGAACTAAAACACTGGATAATATAGTTGCAATATCAGGGAGCAGGGAATTAAAGGTAGATTATCCTAATAAAAAGGAGTATAACTTGCTTTTAGAAATCTTGTTTAAAAACCACAGCATTATTGGTTTCCACTGTTTAGAAATAAGCAAGTTTATTCACTTCACACTATAAAGTGTTGAGAATGCCAACTACATACCTAGATAATTATGTACTTCTTACTTCATCTTTGCCAAGTAGACTAAGGAAGGCCTATCATGTATCTGCAGCAGAAAAGTTGCAAATCTGGGCTACTCCATATCCCAACCACAAAATCTATTCCTTTAGGAACATCGTATCAGGACAACCAGTACACAATATGAAAGATTGTTTTAAGAAAATTATCAGCAACTTAATATTGCAGTACAGGCTGCCATGACAAAGCTCCTCAGGCACCTGTGAATTGCATGAAGAATTAAGAATTCTAACAAGTACAAGCTAGGACAGGATCAACATTTTCTTTCATAGCCATCTGTCTGATACTGAGATGCATCCTCAAGAGAAAATGTCTCCCTGTTGTCCAAAGACACCAACTGCTGCAAATGAAACTATGCCCAAGAAAAGTCCATCTTAAGTGTCAAGGGCAGCTTGTGCATTCAGCATTAGTGCACTTCAATACAAGGAAAAGAAATTGTTTGTGACACTCAGACTAGCAGGAGATGCAAAGAGGAATAGGATAGGCACATCAGGAGGCAGCCAATACATTCAGCTGCAAAGATTTCTTCAGCAGTATACAGAAATTGAAAACGAAATTTCAGCCAAAGCTATTAAGATTATGAGGACACAATCATCAGGACAACACTGAAACCAAGGGCGAGCTTACAAGTATGAAAGGAATAAAGGCTGACACTGCCTACGCTACATAAACATCACTGAATTCCGGATTTCAGTTAAAACGCAAATTCAGAAACCTCAATGACCCTAAAGTTGAAATTAAAAATTCAAACAATACTTAAGTGAATAAAAAACAAACGAAAAAAAGTACTAAGAGCAAACGAGGTAGTGTGACATCCCAGCAGCTTAGAGGTCAGCAAAGATATAAAAAGATGCAGAGTGTGCCACAACTACTTCAGTGAGAACTCATTGCACTCAAATTCAAAACAAATCCTGCAAAACAAAGGCTGAAATTAGAAACTTAAATTGAAGACTGGTAGTTGCAAAGACACCAAAATAATGTCTGCATCAGATCCAGGTGATTTAAACAAATACTTAATCACCTCATATTCTTAGTGATAGTTACTTGACTGAATAGAGTAACTTGCTCTCTGCAAGTGGACCAACATTCTGAAATTAGTATTTATGCACAGTGACTCCACCAGATATTCAAACAGACCCTTAAGGGAGCTTTGCCCACGAGTGACAACATTTTTATGTCCCTAGTGCAAAGATAACAAGAAGGAAGGTATAACCATAACCTTGAAATACCTGCCAGAAATACCCGGAGAAGTGTAATTAAAATTGGTAATAGTACCTACAGGAGACTCACAGACCTCTGCAAGCTTTAGTCCAATCCCTTACTGGAAAAGTGTGATACTAACTGCCTGAAGGCATTACTCCATCTACTCAGAAACTATCAGAATTTGCAAACTGTTGCATTCTAGCTGAAATGCCAATGTTACATCCCACTTACATACCACATGAAAATAAACACGATGTATCCAACTGATTCCTTAACTCAGGCAGGTCTACAGTATAAGCGACCAAGAACTGGACACAATCTTCAGTGAATTACAGAAGACCCATGAGATTTCAAAGACATTAAATATGTGACGTGCCAGTTTTTACAAAAAGTATTAAAAGAGCAGAACACAAAGCTACACCAAAAAAGCTACACCAAAAAAGAATGCCTATGCACACTATTCTGGAAAGTCAACTGCTTGAAGAGCAAGTGCCTGAATGGAGACATCCCAACCAAACAAATGTAATCACAGAATATTCTAAGCTGGAATGGAACCACTATGATCACCAAAATTCAACTCCTGCCCCTGCACAGGACAGCCCTCAGAGTCACAAACACTTCCTGAACTCTGGCAGGCTTGGTGCTGTGCCCACTTCCCTGGGGAGCCTGTAATATGACATGGAAGTAGCTCAGTCCTGTACAGGTCTTCAACAGTATTTTGTAAAGAAGCATGTTTTTATAGAGAACGCATACTGGTTAAACATGAAAAACAGCAAAAATTTGATTTACAAAAAAATAATAGTTAGGCTAAATAGACCCTTTCAATTATACAACAGACCCCTCTGCCTTGTAAGATTACTGTTTGCATTTGAGAAGTCTGGCCAGAACCACAGCTGCTCCCTCAGTTCCCCTCCTCCCCAACTCCCTTCATCGATCATGAGCCACACTCCATTTCTATCTGACAAAGACTTCACCACATAAAACCCCAAAACTTTGTATTCTTCAGATCATAACAAAGTAAGAGTTATGCTATGAATATATTATAGGCACTACACAGAAACATGAACAATCCAGCTTTCAGGCAGCAATTGAGACAAGGGCTATATACATGCAGACAAAGAACTGGAGTCTGAATTTGTCCTGTCTGGGTACACTCCTTCCAAGCCTTCTGAGCACAAAAGTGCTGCCTCCTTCCATTGTTTCTGAGGACTACACACAAAGCACACTTTGGGAGGAAGGAAATGGGTGGTGTTGTGTCCTACAAAGGAGTAAAGAGAAGCTGTGTGAGAAAGCTGCTAATATAAGCAACAGGAAGAGGTTAACAGGGAGGGAGAATTATGCATCTAAAGAACAACAAGGGAGGCATGAGAAAGAGGAAAAGCACGTATGTGCTGGGAAGAGGAGAAGCAGCAAAGTGCACCCTTTTGTAGTCAGCAAAGCACTTAAAACATGAATGAATTGTTGAATCATATTCAAGAGCAATAAATACATAAGCCATATGAACATGAATTTTGGCATGAAGTCCGTTATGAGCTTTTCATAAATACAATGACTGACTTGCCAAATAAACTTCACATGGACCAAGGCATAGCATGCAAAATCTCAGGAAGCTCAACAATTTTACCAACATTAATTGACCATAAAACAAAATTCAACATTCTTTAGAAACTTTAATGCTCAGCCTTAATGACAGAAAGACTTCTATCAGTTTCAGGCCTGTTCAGCCTGAACATTGCACTGTGCTACTACTACCTCCTCTCAGGGAGCTATGGAAAACAGGACCCCAGGTTTCCTTGGAAGTTGCATTTCACAGGTTTTCTTTTTCTCCTCTACTAAGAAGGCACAGACTTTCTCAAAGCACAGTAGCAGAACCTGAATAAAATTCTTTAGTCAAGTTTTCTGCTAACGTCACTTAGAGTGAAATATTCACTTATTTCAAAGGTACAAACACTGTCCAGAATGTGTCATCAGCAATGGTAAGAAATAAAACCAAAACAAAGTTTTTGAGTAACCAGGAAAACCTAGACTCCATCCTTTAACCCAAATCAAAATAAGAAAAGGATGAAGATCAAGGAATTAGTATACTGGAGGATGGAGAAGAAAAAACAAAATGGACAGAAGTCAATCTGAATTAGACTTTTTCATTAACACAAAAAGATTCACAAAGATTCTTCAACTGAATAAATACCTTGAAACCAAAATGAGTCTGCAGTGCCACTATATGGCCAAGAAAGAACAGAGCTCAGAAATAATCCATCTATAGCTATGTGCTATAGCTACTAGTTTTGAAAGAGCTAGTTTTTGATACCACAGACTGAATAACAAGACCTGGTGAAGTTGCCACATGAGGAGCTACACCAGGGGACTAAAGCATCACAAACACGTGAGAAATGTGGAAGGGACAAACAAGTCATCAGTCTGACCTAATAAAACCTTGAGAACACATCTCAAAATAGCAAATTGTTTATAGATCCTGAAGAAAATACAGGAAGGAATAAAATGCAAGGTAGAGGCAATATCGAGTAAAATAAACCATCTACATGGAAAGGAATAAACCATGTGCTGTAAAACATGAAAGTATCAGTTTGGAGAGGCACTACTGCTGGAGTTCTTGATGATCAGATTATTACCTTAATAATGAACAATAATCATCATAGGACAAATGGTTGAGAGTACAGTGTTGGAAGAGACTGACAGCAGATCAGAATATTGTAAGAGGAGAACATGATGACATCATAATCACAGTGACAAAAGTAGAATGAAATTCAGATCAAGATGCATGTCATGCTTCATTTTAAGCAGAATTTTTAGACATCTACATTAAGAGAAAAAAAGGAGAAACAACCAAAGAAATACAACAAAAATCTCCAAACAAACTGCACAAGATACAGGGTGCTTACAGAAGTTTCCATTCTACTTGTCCCATTTAAGTTTGAGTTATTCTGACAGGACAGATAGGAAGAACATATGGCCACTGTAAGGCACAGGTACAAGAAAGGAGAAGGGAAGAGCGCTGCTCAGCCCAAAGAATGTTTAATGCAAAAGTCACAGGTACATATAAACCAGCTATGGAGGCTCAATATCTTTTGAAACCAGAGGAATGGATCAGTCTCCCAAGTAAGAAATGCAGCAACAGCGCTATCTCTTAAGAGCAAAATGTGTATCAAGGCCATATGAAGGTTCCCGGGACTGTCAAACCAGAACAAATCCAGTTCTGTGCTGATGTTGGAAGGAGGGCCTCAGTGTGGAAGGTTGCTTTTTATCAGTGCAATTTCCTGTGTTTTACTTGGACTCTGACCAAAGACACCAAGGCAGAAAAGTCATCCTGGGCCTCACGATTTACCTTCTCTGAGAAAGCAACAGTTCAGAGTATCTTACTTGTTACACAAAACTCAGTTGAACTAGTTAAAAACTTCTCATATTTCTCTAGTTATGAGAAAAGCCTCAAAACATATTGAACACGGCATCTAAGCAATTAATCTCTGCCACACCTATGGCACAAGTGTCAAATTTTTCCTGGAGCTGTATCAAAAGATAACAAGTGCACGTCAAAACAGTTTGGTGGTTACTCAGAAAACATTTTAAACATCACTACTCCAGTGTAAGTTTCACTGAAAAAAATTACTTTAATGCTGCACTGGCTTCTTTTCCAGTGCAGACATCCTAGCTAAAAAAGTGGATGCTGCAATAGTAAACAATGGGTTTTTCCCAATACATGCACACATAAAATGGGGTTTTAGATATATAATGTTTTTATATACATACACAAACGATTTCATTGCCAGCAAGGGCAACAGTGTTGCAAAGAAAATAATCCTCCTTTCAGACTAGGCTAAAAACTATGCCTTTAGGGATCAACTGAATAAAGAAAGACAATCCAAATTAATCTCCAAACTGGAAGAGAAGACTGAGCATGTCAAGCCACCAATTAAAAAGCTGAGGCAGCTACAAGTCTACACTTAAGGAGAAACCAGCACTTCTACTTAACACGAACCTGAGTTTCGACACAGAGAGCCAAGACCCATTTCTCTACAGAGAATGCTGTCTGTGTGTAGAATGTCATTGTAAAAATTTAATCCCAGGAAAGTCAAATAAGAGTAGTTTAAGATTATGCTCTTGATGGTTGTGAGCAGTTGAATATCTTCAACTAGTTCCTACATACTCACCACATATAAGCAAGAGAGAACTTTAAAGGTTTTCATATTCTAGTAAAAACTCTAAATTTTCCATTTATCACATTTTCATTGGAAAACAGAAAGTAATGGATTGCACCTTACATCAGCAATAAACCTACTTTCACTCCCTGTCTTCTCTCAAAGCATGCCATTTTCAGAGACAAGACTGTAAAGCTTACTCAAAGAACAATCCAGATTATAATAATCATCTCACATGGCTGCTGTCTCCTGAGGGGGTCAATTTTCAGAGTAATTTTAACAATGTTCATATCTTTTTCAACAGATCTGTGTTATTTAATTTACGTTAGAGAGGTTGTTGCTGCTACATAGCCTTTATTCACAGAAGTGTTTTTTATGTTTGATTCCATATCAAGGAATACATAAATATTAATACTTGCAATTAAATCATTACTTGAAATCTCTAGAGTTGATTTTGTTCCAACTATGCAACAATCCATACGAGACAGCCTGGAAATTTATTGCATTTCCTACTAGTCTTGAAGAAAATAGAGGGCTTTTGGTTTTGTTTCTTTTTTAAAACAAACCTGTTCCTCACCTTAGGTTGACCAAATACCTGAGTCTCAGATTTACAGATGTAAAACATGCAGGCTTCTCCAAATGACCAAGATGAACCCATTAAAGCAGTACCTTCAATACTTCAGCTTTTACAGATTCGTACTGACTCCAATGTGCTGCATAAAGGAGTAGCCTCTGCCTCAATAAGTTTCAGTAAAAAAAAAACCCAACAAAAAACAACACAAAAAAAAAAAAAAAAAAAAAAAAAAAAAAAAAAAAAAAAAAAAAAAGCTCCATAAAAGAAAACAGATAACTGAATGACGTTACCTCAAACACACACACAAAAAATCCTTACATTTCAGTATTCTTTTCCATTTTGGTGAATGTAACACTAAATCCTAGCAATTGGTATGTACTTGTCTGCATCTTGCTGCGTCCACTAGGCAAGTACAAAATTTATATTACATGTACTACAACTACCAAACCTGTTTCAAATGTCACACCAAGGCCTTTACTTTTATTGAATCAGCTGCTGTGTGATGTGTTATTTATCAGCCACTCCATGGTGAATTAAGCTATCTGTGTTGGATGTTTTGTTGAGGATGTCTCTACATAATGTGTTCTAAAAACACTAATTACAGTAAGGAGGCATAAACAGGAGGATAGCGAGTGCTGCCTAATTCAATAATAAATCAAGCACAGAGAAAATATTGACAAGTGTGCAAACACCTTATGAGTTGGTAAGAGGAATTGCTTCCCTATCACTGTGCCTTTAGTACTACTGGAGGACAATCTTGCAGAAAAACATGTATAAATGTGTGTTCATTCTACTATAACAAATTTTAATCTTTAGCTTGTTGAAATGTACCCAACAAGTATTAGCCACAGATTGAGAGAGCAGTACCACTCACACCACACAAATCTAAATCTCCATAATTTCTTTTGTTACAGAGCTAGAGATTACAGCAATAAAAAACAATGTCTAAAAGTCCTATGTTTTCAGTGATTTTTAGCTTTCTTAATAATTCTAAGTGTAGATAATTTCTAGAGCTATGATAGGAAAACTAAAATCTAGACAGCATTTTGTTGCTTCTCTTTGCATTAAACTAATTTTAGACTTGGAAAATGCCACTCTTCAAAAAAACAGGCATTTCAAAGCTAAACAGGACATGGCTGTTTATGGCTTTAGTAGCACCATTTTAAACCAGTCTTCTGCATACCATTGGAAACAAAGAATCTAGCCTCTGAGGAAAAATAAAATCTACAGATTTAACATTGAATTATCATCAGCTTTTATTACTGGGGATGCTATTGGGTGATATTTATTATTTGAAATACTTTGTTAGGTAAAAACTCAAATGGATCACCTTCCATACTTCTCCCTACCCATATGTTGAAATGTACATTCCTTACTTTTACACTGTTCAGAGTATAAAATCAACATAGTCTTACCTTTAAAACTGTTTACATTCTACATACCCAAGACCATACCTTTTTTAGCATCTCCAATGTTTCTGCTGGGGATGCTCATGGTATCAGTCATTCTCATTCAGCAGTACACACACCAAGGTTTAAAAAAATTATCAGCAGCACAACTGTACATTAAGAAAAACTCCACACGGGTGGTTTGCCCACATCACTTGGCAATGTCCCTTTAATACTAATACACAGAGAAGTAAAATTTTTTCATAAATTTGTTCAAGTATGTGGAACATGTAAAATGCATAAGAATCAATATGGACTTCATTAATGTTATATTTATTTATTTTCCAGCTTCATACAAACTGGATGTAGAAGCATAAACATAGTACATTTCTACCATTTTCAACAAAAATATAACCAATATGTACAATTATTGTATTAAAAATACAAAAGGATACAGACTCCACCAATGTCTTTCTAAAAGACATACAGGTACAAGTAGTATCAAAAGTATGAGGAAATCACCAGTTAATTGTACATTCTGCACTTGACATCACAGAGCGAACTGAGATTAGCAGTCCTATGGTCTACAATTACTTAATGCTTATATAACATTTGTGCAACTTGTGATAGAGCTAGGATTTTGTATTTCTATATGCACATGAGGTCCATAGCCTTGAGAATAAAACTGGCAAATAATTCATATTACATGTAAAATTACAAATGCATAATTGACAATGTGATATATAAGCAAATAGACAAAAGCTATGATTACTGGAGAGAGAATTAAATAAAGCACTGACATTTGTTTGATACAGTGAAAAAACACTGCAATTTGATCTTTAAAAGTTGAAGCTATTTACGTTTATCTACTGATCAATATGATCAGCTGAGTTCAATGGAAAAAAAAAAAAAATCCAAGACCAGCAGTTCCTCACATTTGAGTACTACTCGGATTGGCAGCCTTCACTTCTCCGGAGTCTGTGCAAAAACAACACAAAAATAGAGGGGAGGGTCATTTCAGTCATTATAGGGTTAATAGCAGCTGTGAGCAGGTGGTTGCTACACATTGGCCTTCTCTACACATGCAGTGTTCCATAAAGCCATTAACAGTTGTGACTACTTCTGCATTGCAAAGGCTGGCAAATCTGTGTTATTCTTTTTTTTTTTTACTTAAAGGCTCGATTATCCCCTAATATCGAAGTCAACAGATGGATGTTATTAGATCAGTGTTAACAGCTGACACGAGCTGTGACATCCCAACTTGCCTTCACTGCAGTGTTATCCAGTTAATTTTTATTTCAATATAACTACTATATAGTTTAAAAAAAAAGTATATAACTTAACGGTGGGGTTGCCATCTGTCTTATTGAAACGGGGCACGTGTTTTTAGCGTGCCACCCTGTATTCCACAAGGTACAGGTATGAGACACACACCGTGTCCCCTTCCTCACTGACCACTTGTGAGCACTGTGTTTCTGCATTTACACCAGACCCGGATGAGGATGCCGTTAACACTAACATTTACAAACTCGTCAAGATTCCAGGGTGGGGCACATTAAGAGCAAAGCCAGGTATTCAAGAAAAGGCTGCATCCTGCAACCTCTGCCTTCCCTTCTGCCCTGCTCAGCCATGTGATAGCAATATTCTCCCAGGAGCTCAGGCTGGCAACCCTACTTACAGGTGTGAAATAATACTGTAATTACTATTCAGATGCACTATTTGATCTTCCAAATGCAAACATACAAAATTGTAACAAAGGCATTGTAAACAAGCAAATAAGCACTGCCTCCTTGACGGATCTCAAAGCAATTTTCTCTTTGTAGGTTAAAGGCCAAATGTAATTTGACAACTAACTTATCTCATTATCCCAATGAGACTAAGTGCTAGGATTGTGATTAAAATCTAAAAGGAAGATTTAAAAAAACCCTTCCAGGCATTGGGAAGTGCAGCCAGAGTTAGTCATCCTGATGTGATGATCTTGGAATTTGGAATGATACTGTGTGATGTGGCAGACAGCGACAGTGGTAGCTTGGAGATTGCTGCACTGTGCATTTCAAGCAACACAGTTTGAAAAGTGCCAGGGCGATTTCTTCACAGTATTTCACATGCAAGGGGAGAGGGGACAGAAGGGGAGGGGCAGAGGAAGAAGCCCCATGCTGCTTTAAGGCAGGGAAGGAGGCAAATAGGTCCACCATCCTTTAATCATAGTTCCAAGGCTCCTATTCTAGGGACGTCTTCTTGTGCTCTCCTTTAAGGTGGCTCACTCTGGATCCAGAAAAGCCCAAGTCTTAGACAGCAGACACTTGTTCATCTTCTGCAAACATAATAGGATAAGGGAAAATAGAATTTAGTTCATAAAGATCAAGACTGCTACTGAATGAAACAAGCTGTGCATACAATAACAACTGTGTGTATCGTGCTCATGTGTTCTCCATTTCATTGTATAAGTATATATACTCTAAAACAATCTAAATTTCAATACATTTCAGGTCTCATGAGACATATTCCTTTGGAATTTTCATCTTGAAGAAAATAAGACAATTGCTTTAACTGAGCTATATGCAGTTGTTCACCCTGAGGAGCACAACAGATACTCCTAGATATCTAATAGCTTCAGAAAGGCATCTGACATTTTTCTTCAAATATACCTTCAATTTAGTCATCATTAGCAGAATCAATTAAAATTCTGTGTCATGGTAACTCTCAAAGTTTGAGGCAATTCAGTTAAGGTAGACTACATTTTTTTCCCATCATGTTCAACTGCAAAGTTCATCCTGCACCCAAAACCTTAGCAACTAAAGAAGTCAGAGGGAGAAGGGGAGTGTTAGTCTACCATTAAGCAACACAAAGCATTCAAGTGAATGATTTTGGCATCACCCTGCCTAAATTTTGGGGACCTAAAGCTGCAATCCAGCTACACTTGCTCTCCATGGAAAAGCATCACAGTTGAGGTAAAGCACAAAGATAGCAATATTCTTCCAAATGTGTAGACACATTTGGACCAGCAAGGAAGTGAGACAGCAGTGGGCTCTTCATGGGAAACAGCTGGAGTGGAAGACTCAGTATCCACAGTGTAAAGAGCTTCAGGTAGAATGTGAGCAAATATCCAAATAAATCTGAGCAACGGTTCCCTACAGGGTGAATGGGCAACTATTCTCTAAACCACAATACTTTTTTGATCATGAAATACATGGTTAATGTGGAAAATCATGGCAGGGAGGGCTGTACAAGGTGAACACAGGCAAATTCAGAGAAGCTGCCTAAGTCAACTGCTTGGTTGTTCAAGATTCAGGTGAACTTACGTTCCTAATTTTAAATTTATTTAGGGGCAACTGAATTCCATTCCTTCCCTTCCAAAAAGTTAACAAATAGCAAGTTTTGAAACAAAATAGAGTTCAAATTACGGCAAGATTTGTGCAACTTGCTTTCTGTCTGTGAAAGCACTGACCCGTTTTGCATGCGGCACACTCAAAATCTAACAAGTAGAAATTTACCATCTTCCTCTGTGGAAAACCCTTGAGATGGATAGTGAGCAAGACGTGGATCTGACTCATTTGGTTTATGCCACTGAGGTTTGTTCACGGGCCTGCCAGTTGAGTGGCTGTGTGACTGCTGCTGTGGAGTTGCTGTCCCATGAGTCTCACATGTCCGTGCCACCATTCTAGACCTCTGAAGTGCTACGTTGTAGTCTGGAGGCTTCCTGGTTGGATGGGAGCCACCTTCTGCAAACTCAGCAATAGGTATTCCTACATAACCGGGAGGAGTTGGAGGTGGTTCCCGGTATCGACCCTCTTTTCTTGCTGCAGGAAAAACAACAGATGATTGCTAAGAGACAGGATGAGGAACACTGCTCAAAGGAAAACAGAATGTTAAAAGCTAAATAATTATCAACCAACTCAACAGGCCAGGAAGAGAAAATCTGAATGACAAAGGTTAACTATCATATGTTAGACAAAGAGCTTGTGAAAAATAAATCAATCAAGAAAGTACAGAATATACAACATATATAGGATGCAGCTATTCTTCCAGCAGTGAAGCACTAGTCTAACAAAATTCATCAAATTTCATGGGGAATTTGTTCAAACTTCAGAACTAAAGCCGTTCCATCAATTGTACTGAACAAAATGTACAGTGATCAAAGTAACATGAAAGACTCAAGAGTCCAGAGAAGTAGTAAATATCAGGAATTTTGGCATCTCCCCAAATGCACGATTATCTTAATTCTGAAGATGGGGTTTGTGTTCAAGAGATCATCTCTGTTTTTAGCATCTTGGAGGGGAAAAAAGAAATGCATCTGATATACTATTTTCATCCTACAAATCTTACTACTTAATGAGACATAAGCTACAACTCTAAGAGGTCATGAAGAGAAGTGGGCTTCATCATTATACTATTTGCATGCACTACTGCCTGCAGCCCCTATGGTTGTATTCTCTGCAAAATCAAAATTCAAAGTCTTCCTGTAAGAACAGTGACTATGATTTTATATAGGAGATGGAAAGACCACCACCTAGCTTGTGGATCTCACTGAGATCTGTTTACCTGAACAAGGCTTAACTCAGGGCATACTGAGAAGCTCTCTCAGAGAGAACTTTAAGGAAAAAAAAAACCAGCTAAGAATCCTAAGCATCTGCAGGGACACACAACAGATAGGCAGGAGTCTCTGTTTCAGAGTTAAGTACTTACAGAAGTCATCTGGGACTTTGATACTGAACACTTATTGTGGGCTCAGCCCTTTAACACATGACCACTTTAATGACAAACCTTACAAATACAGCAGGACAAACCACTGACACAGACTATTTACTTTCCACAGCCTGTCATACACTGTATATTCTTGCGTAAGTGGTGATGACACCACCACCCTGCATTAGGCAGCATGATTTGACTGAAAGGACAGGACAAGCCTAAAATGGACTGGTGCTACTTGGATCCAAGTCTTTACAGACTAAAAGTAAATCCTTAGTATTGCAACAAAACCAAACATTTTCTAATAGAGTCTAAGTATTTTTCTTGGACAAAATGTTTTAACTGAGCAACACAGCATGATGTAGTGTCTGAGAAACTTCATTCAAAGATTTCTGAAAATCAAAAGAAGTTCTATAGCAAAATTCTATTGTAGAAAAATTCTACTGAAATACTGCAACAAAATTAATGTATTAAGTGCAAAAGAACTATGTAAACCAGCAGGTTCTGTTGGATAGTGATACACAGAGTTACATTTGCAGAACAGTTAGTTAATAGTAGTGAAGGGCATGGAATTGTGTTGGCTTGAGTTTTCAGGTCTCTTTTATGTTCTTTCAAGTCTCTAAAAATATAATGGCAAGCACTGATTTGAGAGGCAAGTTTGGAAGCACACCTGTTACACATTCCGGAGGAAACTAAGGGTATCAAAGAATAAAATTAGAGATTGGCATGAATCTGTGCACCTTCTTCCTCTCAACAGTCCAGGGATTTAGACCTGCACCCAAGCTTTGAGGCAAAAGGCCACTGCTAAGCAATAAACTAGGGCAGAAAATGGAAAAGCAGTTTATCACAGCGGTCTCAGCGTGACCTCAATCTGGCAGACGTTCAGCTGTGTCGGCAAAAAATGACTTTTGGATAGTTCTTCATGTTAACCCAACAAAAGGCAAAGTGAGGGGGAATGAAAGGAAGAAAAGAGCAAAAATGCAGAGGTATTGGATGGCCCATAGATTGGGATGCACAGAAGGAACAATATGATAAAAATGTTAAGCTCTGCCAAAGACACCTTCATACTAATTTATGTATTATCTGATCTTTCCATTATTGAATGCATAGAAATGTATTTCAACTCTAATGTCTTTGAAACCTCTTCAGTTTCAGCAGTCCAAAGAAATATTTCAGTTGGTATTTAAGCACAAAGGGATCCCATTTTCAGAAGTAAGGAATATTCACAATTATCAGACAAGTCATACAAAGGTATAAAGTAAAACATTTCTATAAAATCAGGCCACGTTTACTAAGATTTCTAAATATAGCCTGTGGAGGCTTACTGTGATGAGAAATTCAAATTTCAGAACAGACATCTAAATACATCAACCTCTCAAAATACTGTCCAGCAGTTGAGCTAGCTTTTTGATGTGTGGCAGGCTCTTTTGAAATACAAAAGCACCGCCAGAACAGAGAATCAACAATAAATGATATTTTCCCTAGCAATAAATGCACAGTTAAAGGGAAAATTTTGAGAGACTACAAAATGTTCAGTTTTGCTTTAAAAATTAAAAAAAAAAAAAAAAAAAGAAAAATAAAAGAAAATCAAACCAGACAAAAGATATGCAGAACAATATGAGAAAACTTCGGCAAATGAATTAAAATACTTCATGGTAAAGGAAATTTAACTTACCAACAAGCCCCTTTGTACTGCTTGCTGCTGCTGCTGTGTGAGCGGAGACAGGAGCTGGCTTTGTCTCCTCTGCTGGTACAGATGTTATGCTACTGGTTTCAGCTTCAACCGAAACATCCTTCCCACCCCTCCGCTTTATGGTACCTGTATCACCCTCGGAGTCCTCTCCCCAGTATCCTGTGGAAGATGCCCAGCTGGCTCTGGACTGTGCTTGATCAAGGCCCTCCCTACCTTGGCTTTGCCTGCCATACTTTGTGCCATGGTCAGGGAACATCAGCTGGTCCATATGGCCGCCTGGGGCCCACAGTCCTGCCCCGTCGCCTGAACTATCAAAATGAGCGTGTCCGAAAGGCAGAGTCTCCCAGCTCCTCTGGTGCTGGATTGTCTGGATGTTATCGTGTGAACCGCTCGAGCACGAAGTCCAGCTACCGCGGCCACTGTCAGCTGCGTCGAGCGAAGCTCTGTCCCCCTGGTCCTGTGACAGCTCTTCTGTACTAGGAGAAGAAAGTACAGTTGCTCCAGCATACAGGCCTCTGGTCTCTGGTGCATATGAGCTGGATACACATTGATGAAGGGGACAAAAAATCCAGTGTTGGAATTGGAAATCATGAACAAGACGTACAAAGAAACAACCAAAGAAAAACAAAACAGACTGTGGGTTGGACTAGGTAACCTTTATGACATTTAAAGGTCTCTTTCCACCCAAACCATTCTATGATTTGATGGTTGAAGATTTTGATGCACTTAATAGTATTTATTGTTTGCATGAATGGCTAATTCAATTTTGAGAGTATAACTCTTTTCTCAATAAAACAAACACAAACAAACAAACAAAAATGGATAGATAACTTGCTGAAGCCTTACACTTCAGCAGTGTAATTTCAAAAGGTAAAAATCTTAACTTTGCAACAGCCCTTTAAGATAGGCAAACCACACAGACACACATACAGGGAAACAGACAGGGTTATTCTACTGCTTTTCAAGCCATGCTGAGCAAATGGTTCAAAAGCTAGAAATAGAATTTAGCAGGAGCTGGCTGATATTCAGGTTTAGATTTCAGATACTTTTTTTCTGGTTAGGCAATTGTAAAAGCTAACTTTTCAAATGGAAATGTATTTTAACCTTATTTTTGGAAACACATGCTAGCCTTTCAATGATTAAGTGAGCCTGACATGATCCCTTACACAGCAGCAGAGAAAACCCACAAAGTGCCGCTTTTGCTTAGCAGATATCCAGACTCCTGAGAGTTGTTCTTCCAGAGCACCTTCTTATGCAGACTGGGACCCTCTTCTTCCAAATATTTAAGACATCCAATTAGAGTTTGCATAGCCTGACATTCCCAAAACTGAAGTACAGCAGCTTTGGAACAGGTCTGCCATTCACAGACCCTGCAGGATTAAAATCCCAGAAACCATTCAGAGGACTGAAGCACCCAAATAACAGCTCAGGAAAAAAACAAAACAAAAGAAAAAGAAAAACAAAAACAAAAATAAAATAAAAAATAAAAAACACCACAGAGACTAAACAGGAGCCAGAGCTCCAATTATTTTCACACCAAGGCTCACTGCTAGAGATTTAGAGAACTCCTCACAGCACTAGCTTCCCCACCATTACAGAAGTTAATTACCTAGAAAATTACTAGACAACCAGCAGCGTAATGTGAATTTTAGCTTCCAATTCTTGTTGACTAGAAGAGATATTTGGAGTAAAATATTTTGGAGTTAGACAAAGATGCACTTTTCCATGAAGTAGACTGGAAAATTGCTAGCTATTTCTGTTCTCAGTTTGATCACTGAATAATTGTATGAATATCTCATCTAATTCAGTTTATTTCCCATGGAGAAAGCAGGCTAAGGTACTAGTCTGCCACAAAGTAGATAATCTACAGCACCACTGAAATGCTCAGATGGTAACATCTACTGAGGTAAAGTCTTACTGCTGTAGACTTCATCACTCACTCAGGAGTGCAAAACCTTTTCTTGGCAGGAATGGAGCATTATCACAAAATGAAGCACTGAAGGAGTAGTTTTTTAAGAGCAGAGGAGAAAAAATATTTGAGAGATACAGGTGAAAGTTACATGGACAAGTACACATGCCACATACACACTAAATGAAAGTATAATATAAGTAAGCACAAATAAAATTCTTACCCTAAGCTGTATTGATCTGGTTCCATCATGATTCTTCTGTCAATCCTTCCCACACCAAGATTTGACTCCACAATGCTGACGGAATGCCTCTGTCTCCTCTCATCATGCAGGGAGACTGGCATAGAGTCAAAAGAAGAATTGCTGACAATACTAGATCTAGAAGAAATTTCACTGTGACCAGAATCAGAGAAGTTATCCACGGTGCTGCTGGGAGCCAAAGTGTAGCCTGCAAAGGGAACATCGCGATAATGAGACTCTCCAAGGTGCCTGCTCAGTTCTTGTCAGGCCACTGACAATACTGCAACAAAACTGGCACTAAAACAAAGCTACCATTACATTTATGCAGCACTGCAAAAGATAAAGATACACAGAAAAACTCTGTGAGGATTGTGGAACATGTACTACTCATTTACAAACCAACTGCTCTCGTTCCCTCTTCTCTGCCCTCCTCTCCTAAATTCTTTTTGAATTCATCATTGTTCCTGTATCCTCATATTACAAAATATTACTTCTCAAAATCTGCCTGTGCATAAACACTGTCTCCAAGACTGGAAGGACAGAGATGCTCTGGTTGAGATTATTGCTTAAAGTAATCCCAGAGACTCTCTCATACAGTCTTTTTATTCTGCAAAACTACACTTCAGAGATGAATAGATACATGAAGACCAGATGTCTGGGCTGACCGCTTATTACATATCTTAGCTGAGAGATGGGCTTTCAAGCTATCTTTGTGACACTTGGCTCACTAATTAATTCCACATTCTGTATTACCAGAATTGTGGTGAAATTTGGAGGTAGGTAGCACTGACATAGCCTGACTGAGATAAAATCTGCAAACCATTTCATGGAGGTAAATTCAGGTTTTCTTTCAGTATTAAACAAATTGTGCTGAATGTTCTTGCCAGCTAAGTTAAAGATCATTAAACAGATCCACAAGTCACAGCAGTTTTCATTTTTTGCTGGCACTCTACTTGTAAGTGCCAAATTACTTCAACTGATCTACCCCAATTTGCTTGCTGAGAACTAATGCTGGGAATTAATGCTGTCATTTTTATCTGAAAGAACATACTATTAGCTTCATGTAACCATCAAACCAAGGATTTTTTTAAAATCATGTTTATGATTTGCTTCTTTGCAAAAATAAAGTGCTGTTCACACTGTGAGTCAAGTACAAAATTCCAATTTGTCTTTTAAAAAATGCACAGGCCTGACCATTGTGGAGAGGATAGCTGAGAAATGGGTAGAGGATAAGGGACACAATAGCTCTCAGACCAATATTGTAACTAGAAGCTAGGACAAGGCCAGCATGAGGATGAAGGAGAGAAACTGAGATCATGAGAAAAGAGGAACTAAATGCTACAAGGCGATACAACTGTTGCAATATGCTGATATAACATGAAGTAAGCTATTGTGTAGTCACTACCAATCAGGAGCTTGGCTTTTGCAATATGTATGAACTAATTATTTAGAATATAAATGTAAGCGAGAAAACAAATAAAATCGAGCCTGATTGATCAACATCGGTTGAGTCAGTCTCCCTCCATCCAACAGACCATGTTTATATAATTCAGTCTTTGCTAATATAGTATTTGAGAGAAATAATGATGACAGCTTACAAGGACTCGAGATAATACATCCTTTACATATTATGTTCCTCCATCTGACCTTAATAAATGACACTTCAATAGAAGTCACTTCAGCCCCAATGTATATTTTACCATAATGCTCTATTATGTCACTCTTAAACTGAACTTTTACGCTATTCTGAAGAGAATAACTTAGAAGTCACATGCAATACATGTAGGCCACCATCCTTCCAAAGTGTCTTTTTTTTTTTTGTTTAAACTATAGGACAATGCCTTCATACTCTGTTTTGTCAATTTGTAGCCAGAACTACCATGAAAACAAAGAAATGAACGAGTTTTTAAAAAATCCCTTTAAAGTCCTAAATTCACTTTAAAAAACAACTCTGTGAAATTACTTAAATAGATCTTGGTCAAGAGACCTCCATTCCTCAAAAATTCATGCACATGGTTTAAATAATCAGGCTGCTATAAAAATATCCCATAATATAAAATATAAATTACAATATTAAATATTCCAATCTGAATTCCAAATACCTTAAGCCTTTCTGTCATATGTAGGTCACATCCCATTCAAATGCATGACACAGCAAATAATTCCTCTAATAGACCAGTGTGGTCAATGCTGTACAAAGATTTTAAGTTTCAACCTGCACATCTTTCCACTGGAGGCAGGAAACACTGATCATAGAGATATTTTTTGTCAGAAGCAGCTGCAGTCAGAGTGACCTACTGCATCAAATCCTGTATCATACCAGGCCTATCTTTTCTCACTTTTGATCAGCAGAGGGCTTTCAAATACCCTTGAAATCAGGCTCACAGCTGCCTTTCATGTATCCCACTCTGCACTACATTTTCTGCCCTCTTGCTGACCGTATGTGACAAAAATAGGAGCAGCAGTATTGAGTGTCCAAATGCTCTCTCAGAAGCTTCCAAAGTCCATGAGCTCCAAGAAACAGGATAAGAAATATTGAACATCTACTACCTTTCCTTGGTGAGCTCTGTGGTGAAGTAGGAGGAGAAGACAGCTGTGAAGATGCACTTGAGACAGCGTCTTCAGATTGTTTCTTGTGACGATCCAAACTTCCTTCTTCTGATAATGAAAGGATTTTCTTTAAAGCTTGTGGGGAGTTAATGCCTTTAGGTAAGAATTGAAATAGGCAGATGTAAAGTCCAGTATAAATACATGCTTATTTTTCAAAATGCATTTATAGAGCAGGCACCCCACAGGAAGAAAAAGCTACATTTTTTTCCTGTATATTTCTGAGTTCCTGACATCAACTTAAATTAAACTTATTGCTGTTTAAAATACTTTCTTTTGTGCTTTATTTCTCCATATTAGTGCAGATGGTCTTTCATTCTGGCCACTTAAGATAAATACTGGCCACAGAAAACATGAAGATTTCATGTGGCAGAACACTGCCTATGCAATATATAATTGAGGATACACATAGAAGTGGTTACTGAGAAACTTGAACTAAAATTAGCTTAAATACAGACACACATTCATCTCACTGGATAGTGAAGATTTAAATAGTAAGAATTCAAACTGCTCTCCTGTTTCTTTTTTATTCAGAGTAACCTAGAAGGTCAAAGGAAGCTGGAAAGAAAATTAATAAGGATTAGGCTTATGAAACAAGACCATCCTGCAGCTGCCTTTCTCTCTTTCATTTTTGAGAACTATCTCTGCACCAGCTTATTTTGGGAAACTACAGAGTAAAAACATCCTGGAGATGATTTAAAGATCTAGGGCATCAGGAATTGCTTTTCTCAGACCACATTTATCCATTTTTCCCTTCCCCTCAAAAATCCACCCTGAGACAACCTTATAAGTGAAGATAGAGTTTCTCTGACAGTTTTGCAAAGGTTTGTGGTAGAGGTTATTTCCAAGCATTCATGAACTTTTATCTTTGATCTGTTGGATCACAATCCTGCTATCAATAATTCACTGCTGCCTGATCAGCATAACCTAGTCAGTTTTCAGAAACTTTGCCACTATGAGCAAAAAATTGCAGTCTATGGAGCTTCAAAGTCCTTTTAAGATTAAAGTTTAACGGTAAAATCAACAAGATCTAGATGAATATTGAAATGTTTCTTGCTCATTTTGATGTTTCTGATGCTTTGTTGCAGCCTAAGCAGTGCATGAGGAAAAACCAATAAAGAGTGAAATCAGAATTAAGCTCTTGTGCAACAACCATCATGGAAAAGAAAGGGCCAGTTACACTACATATCCTTCCTATGGATATTACCATACTTGTGATTTAAGGAGTTTGTTCACAGTGCATACATGTTTTGTACACATGTTGAGAAATGAGAAACGTTTATTCTTTTCAGCTGCTAGTAACAGGTAAATACTTATACTGATTAAATTGACAGGATGCTTTCCCTAGATTTCTTTCCTTCCATTTCTAGAGAAAAGAACTGCACCTAGACGCTGCATGAACAGGTACAACCTGCATTTCATACTACCAGAAATGAAGTCTGAACCTTATTTGATTAAAAATGTCTTTCCAACACAGGCAAACAAACTCGAGAAAATTAAACCAAATTCTTTGTTGTTCTACCTACCGAATGGTGGGAGGTCTTTGACTGGCACTTTCTTGCGAGAGGGGTAGAGAGACACGGCCGGGACCTGCAGTGCTTGGTTTGCTTTATGCTGCTGCTGCTGCTGCACTTTCTGCTGGATGCCTGCCCGGGGAGCCACTGGTGATGTTTCAGATTTCCCAGATCGCTTGTCTCCTGTGTTCTTCGGCACTTTGAAAGACAGGGGACAAAACACTCAATGACTACTAGCTAAGAACACAGTGGTGTTTTAGTCCAAGCAGTGCAAAGACCTCTGATTAACAATTAAATGATGCTCAAATACTCGTACAATTAATGCAGCATGATATCTTCAGACAGAAAAGATGAAGAAGAAAAGAGCAGGGGGATGTAACTCCCTTTAAAAGATATTCATTATCAGTGAATATTTTCTTTCTCAAATAAAGCTCTGATAAATGACCACTGTTACAAAAAACATGACCAAAAGTTATACTGGGCTATTATAAAGATTACAACTGTTTCAGAACAGACATGTAATTTCTAGTTTTTGCTACCCTGCAGGAAGGGAAGGGCACTGGACACATCATTTCCCAAAATCAAAACAAAATAGACATCCAGGATAAGGGGCCTCTCTGCTGCCCCAGGTACAGCCCTCCAAGTATGTCTGAAACACCAGGACATAAGAAAATCCCCTACTCCCTCAGAATAACTATATTGCTATTCACACTAATACCCTCAGTATATCAGAAATATAGAACTTTTGACTCCTCCATACCCTTTGTACTGACAAATCTAAAAAGCCGTTGTACACTTCATTGTGACATCATCTTAAAGCCTTATCACCTGCATAAATCCTGTTAATCCACAAGATTATTCCCATAGGATTCATAGATGTTTAATATTTAAAAATGACTAGACAAATAATTTTCTACTTCATTGTCCAGTTACTATTCCCAATTGATTCACTGGACTAGAAAGAGAGTTGAATTGAACAGTTTTCTTGAAATCCACAACAAATGACAATGCTCACATGTGTTTGTGGCTGGCTCACACTGCACAGAGAGTGTCTGGAGGCTTTCTTCATCCATTTCCAGATCCAAGTTTGAGAGATATTGCTTTACTTTCCGTGCCATCTGAGCATCTTCATAGAGCTTTTTAGCATTAAGGAAGGAGCTGCGACGGACCCGCTTTTTGTGCCCCCCTGCTTGTGCAACATCCAGCACGGCTGCATTGGCACTGCCCTGGCTGAGAGAGCTGGAGTGAAGGAGAAGCAGGAGGGGGAAGAAAGAGAGTAAAGGTATGACTTAGTCCAACATGGTATCACCCAATAAACATGAAACGTGCAACAGATTGCATGAATGTCAGTCTATGGTCAAAGCTTACATGCCTCATTCCAGTAAGTCAAACAGCTATAAGAGATAGAAAGATGAGGGCCAGGAAATATTTTTTCTTGGTTACAGGCACTATTTTAATGGCACAGATATTTTGACCTATTTTGCTCACACTAGGCAATAACACTTCACACATCTAGAAAAGCATTCAAGGCAGCTCTCTCACATAAGCCATCTACTGAGAGGGCTGCAGCATTAGGAAAAGCTCATGCAATAAGGCAGTGCTGACAGAAGTCTACAGTTGAGGTTCAAATTCAAATACATATAAAGGAGGCATTTTGAAAGCCCTCTGTGTCTTAAATCAGACTGTATACTAGATTTACAGCTCAGTTTTACAGAACAGAACTTCTTTATAACCAGCAAGACTGAAGAGAATTTTGTTAAATAAAATGATCAGCTAGTTCACGATGAAATAAATCTCATGCACATTTCAATGTATGTATATATCTATATGAAAGCTATGCATTGGTCCTGAATTGTTAAGGTAAAAATGATGGCTAATTGTAAAATGAAAGTAAGTTAGTCAAGGAGATACTGTAAGATTCAAATTTTGAATTTGATTGTGATGATTGTTTAATAGGTATAAGGAAATTAACAGCTATTTTCAGCTGTTACAACCTTATCATTTTGTAATTTCTCTTTGACTAAAAGTCTCTTCCTTCAGCAATTTAAACTGAAGGTGGGAAAGAATACTCCACTTCTATCTATGACCATTTAAAAATTATTTACAATTTCTGTGTTTTAATCTCAAATCAAAAACACTCCTAACATTAAAATGTATTGTCAGTAAAAAAGATTGTCAGAAAATTAAGGATAGCAAGTAGGAAAAAATGCAAATGGTAAAGGAAGAATGAATGTCTGTTTGTGTTGTCTCCAACCACTTACCCCAAACTCCTCCATTTCTTCTTCCTGCAAGTGAGAGCCAGGAAGAATAAAGCATGGGTTTAAGAAGAGACAGAGAAAGATCACAAGCTCAGAAAGAAAAAGACCAGACCTCAGGACAAGCAGTTCCGGAAGCCCACAAACATTAAAAAGAGCCTTGACTTGGGCATACAATCAGATATTACAAACTCTTCTAACTCAAATTAAGAAAAAAGAGTATGCAATAAGCTTGTCAAATATGAAGCCAAAGAGCATTCACTCCATGTTTTCTAACACAAGTAGGTGACACTGCTTCAGATACATTACCACTTCTACTAAATCAAAATTGTAAGGCTGACACCCATCAATGTTTCAAACAGACTAATAGATATGTTTTCAAGACAGTTTCTCCCCTCCCACTAGTAGAATCTCATTTTTATGAAGTAACTGTCAACTACGGAAGAGTAAGAAACATTTTAGAATGTATCCACAAAAGGCAATGGTTTCTCCAGTTTTAGACCACGACATCATACTGGTCAATTGCTAACATAAAGAATTCATACTGCTCCAATAGAAGGGGCACACAAAAATCCCTCTTGCTGACACCTAGCCCTCTCCCAGCTGGGGAAAGCTCTGCCTGGCACAAGGCACACACCTTGTTCTAAACATGAGAGCAGGATCCATGTTGACGGACGCCATGCGACCGACGTGGCGGATCTCCTTCGCAATCATCCGCAGCTTCTCAAAATTCACCAGGCCCTCCACTTTGGAATCGTTTCCTACAAACAACAACATCAGCGATGAGGCAGGAAAGTTACTTTTCCTTAGCTAGTAAAAGATTATATACTTCTGCCCTTACCTTCATGAAGGAATGTAAGGTCTTTTTTGATGACAGGAAACAGGGGGATAATAGGGGGCTGTAGGTTTTGGCTGTTAAGGACATTACGATATTTTGCCATATTCCTAGATGGATCAAACAAGTCCTGCAGATCTTGAAATAGTTTTTCATATTTGCTTGGAAGCTTTTCCCAAGTAGTTCGGAGCCTTGCAACTGGTGCCAAATTCAGGCCACTTGAAACAAAAGAAGTGCAAAAAAAGATGAAGAACAAGGGAAATAAACAAAAAAATCCTGGAAAAGACCATGTTTAATTTTGTATGCTAGAAATACCATATAGCCAGTGTCAATATACCATATATAGACATACAGTATATACCATATACCATATATACAGTGTCAATAAATTAACAGAAATTTAACTTCTTTTTGCCAGAATGTATTACAGAATAATGAAGATCATTTTTATAAAAGCCATAAAAACATCACCTACATGATGTAACAATAAACAGATAACAGTTACACTTTGATGAGTAATTAAACCCTACAAAGAGTATGTATTTGTTCCTTTAGAAGAGTGTCTGAATTTTATAAGAATATAATAATCTAGGTACCTCAGGATCACCACTTACTTCCAGATTAACAAACTGTCAGAAAAACTATCTTCCACTTACATGATAATGTTCAACTGGTGACAGCACACTGACCCACCTTCTTTCTGCAATAATCCCTTTGACTTTGCTCTTTCTAGATGAAATTTTGTAATACTGTCTATATCTGAGGTTATTCTCAAGCTGCCTTGCTGTTAATTTCTACCTGTGGGAAAGTCTGGTACCTAGAATCTTTCCTTCACTCAAGCTTTTCCTAGCAGACAGGCTGCTTTTATTTCTCATTGAGATTGGTTGAAATAGCTGAGCAAAATCTCAATATTTTGATGTCTCAGAGATGCTGACTCATCATCAGGATGAATCCTTGACTTTGGAACTTGTCCCATTTGCTGAATAGTATTCAAACCTACTCATCTTCAGGAAAAGTGTCACATTCAATCTGTTGACTGAATGTCCAGACGATGACAAGAGCTTGTGTCAAAGACAGTGATAACACTGTCAGTTTACTGCAACTTATTTGAGCTTTGTCATGAGACACAATATGGGGGGATTGTTCGTTTTTGTTTGGGTTTTAAAAAATGTGTATAAACATAGACATTAGAATTTTCTCTCTTCCTTCTCATTCCAAAACTAAAAAAGGTTTTCTGAAATTTTCAGTACATTTTAAAATTCTTATTAAAAGATCCTTATTTACAGACTATATTATGGTCTGTTACTGATTCTTTTCAGAGTTCCATGAAAGAAACTGCTCATACAAAGAAAACCAAAAGCAACCTATCATGGCTGAATGAATTTAAGATACTAGGCAGTATGGTTAAAAATGAGCTGCTTTGGGGAAATTAACCCATTCATTTGCAACAATTGTGTGGTTTTCCTGTATATATCTGTTGTTTCTCTTGGTCTTTGTCTTTAAGTGCACTAGTTTCTCTAGTGCCATGCCTTGCTGTGCAATCTTCAGCAGGAGCTGCGTAACAGTGGCATTTCAAATAATATTTCAGCATTACAGAAAACATTTCAGATTACAGAAAAGACCCTCAGACTCAGCAGACTGCTAAGTGTTGATGTTAGCAGTATGAACTGGTTTACTCAATTAAGTACATTTTTTTTAAGACAAACATAAGTAAGACTTTGCTTTTTACTTAGAAGTAAAATTATTAGTGGACAGTACCTAATGATGGCAAACATCGAGTTGAAGTTCTTGCATTCTCTGCAGTGTAGTGCTATTTTAATGAAATGCTTAATGATCTTCATCCTCTTCAGCTGGTTGGTTTCTCTTAGAATCTCAGAAGCCACCCAGAATGTTTCTTGATTTATCACCTCTTCAAACCTTTTTAGATTAGTGCAACCTGTTTTTGATTTGAGTTTAAACAAGTCATCTATGTATTCTGTGGGTTCAATATTACGGAAGAGCTCGAAGTTTCTCATGGAGAGCTGGGTAGCCACCTCAACAGTACTGAGCTGTAGTAGGGAAATTTGGCTTTCCCTTAGTAACTCTTGAGCATCTTCATCTGAACAAAGAGTTTCTGTTTCCATGTTGTTCTTCAGATAATACCTGTAAAAATGAAATTCAGAAAAACACACTAGATACAATATACCCAATTAGTGTCCAGAGTTACAGCAATGATCCAGTTGGAATCTGAGAATAAACTGGACTTCACCAGCCTGAGTATTAGTGAGAAGTTGCATAAACAGCAATGTTGCAAAGAAACAGAACATTAAATAATTAAGTAACACTCCTTTAACAAGATTTTGACTTAAACTGGCATAATCAACTTTAGCTCAGTCTCCATCTTACCTGCCACTCAGCTGTATCCTGTCAGCAAGCTTGGACAGCTGATCAGGAAGCCTCCTTTGCTTGATGACACCCTCAGGTGTGACAGAGACTTCACATAGTGAATATGCATCAGGGGTTGCAGTGAGAGCAAACTCCCTGATGGCCTGGATGACCACTTCCTTTGCTGTTGTGTCCTTGCTGATCATTATGTAGCGGCTTTGCTGGTCTGCCTTAAAAACTCGCAGAACTTGGTCTGGTAGGTCTGGAAAAAATTACAAGTAAGTTATGCAATTGAGTAAGAAAAGAAAAATAAAAACTTAATGGTATAATAACGAGCTAGTCACATTGAATTTAATTATTACTGTTATCAGTTTTCACTTCAATTGGTTCTACTAACATCCAGGAAAAGAATTCAGTTAGCCATAAAAGCATGTTAACATTTTCGAAGTTTGGACACAAGAACCAATGAGAAGTCTTATTTTCACAAGTGTTGAGTCCTGAAAGATTCTGTTTAAGTCTGAGAAAAATCAGACATTAAACTAAACTATCATATACAATGACATGTGAGAAGTTTAAGCCATTACAAATTTGGAGTGTCATAATAGATTAATTTACCTAACTCTGACACATCACACACAAAGGAAAGGCAGGAAATCCAAGTGGCCAGGATAGGTAATAGTCCTGTATTGTGTAATAGCCAGCATGCAAGTGTACACAAAGTGTAGTATTATTGATACATCCAAGTACTCAATCATCAGAAATATTATGTTATTGATACATTTACATCATAGTAATAAATGAGTCAGAAACAGACTAAAAACTTTGCTCTTTATTTCTCTGTGCTAGTATTTTACTAATTAGGAACTAAGGCAGATAGGTTAAAAAAACCCCTTCACAAATATTGAAGTTCTATATATATACCGGTTTGAAGTGACTGATGACAGGAAACTCACAGTGAATTGGTTTTTAGGAAATCTGGAAAACTACCAGACTAAAACTGGAATTGATATTTCCATAAGCTATACGGAAATCCACACGTATTTTCTTATTTTTATGCATGTAGTGAAATCCAGACCCACAGATCAATGGAATTTTGGTTATCACAGTATTATTAAGAAAAAAAATAAAACTTACACAGCCATCCACCACTGGGTTTTGTAACATCAGACATTTTTAACTGACAAGTATTTCAATTAATTTAATTTCTTCCCTCTGTTACAAATAAGCATTTCTAGTTTTGTGAGGCATGACATCTAGTCATTTCTCTTTAAAATGTTTCTTCTTAAAAATATTTTTTTAAATCAAAGAGGTCATAAGAGCAACAAAATATAATAGAAAGCATTCCAAATGAAGGATTCTGAAATTACTACCATAAAAAAATATTGAAAAAACAGCTGCCAAATTAAAATACTCACTTTGGGACAACTAGAGTTTTGTTTTTTCACAAGACCTGAATGTGCATAACATATACAAGATCTGTTCAGCAGCAGAAATTTTTTGACAAAAGAACAAAACTTAACACCTCTCCACTGCTCTCGCATGTTTCCAAAATAATAATTTGGAAAGCATTAAGACAAATCTCTCTGACATGAGTTCATTTACATGCCACAAAGGCTTAAATATATTATTTTACAAATTTCATGCAACTAAGCCTGTAACTTTTAGGCTTACAGTAGTTTTTTGCGATTTGAGAAGTACTAATACCAGAACACACTAGAACTGTGATTACATCATCAGTTACACATAAAGGATGTCAGGTTTTAGCCCTTCCTAAGCATTTGAGTCAAAAGTACAAATACTTTATAATGAGCAAGCCAATTCTGCCTTTTATCACCAACTCTACACTGACCCATCTTCCTTCAGTAATTAATTGAAGAGGGATACAGAGCAGAATATTTTCTGAAATACTTTCTACAATTTTGGGATCTGGAGGAAGGCAGATGCCAAAGACACAGCCTCTTGGAGAAGTTATTAAAAACCAGACCCTTCTCTAGATCTTGCTGCCTCTTGCTGTTACAGAAATATTTGCCAAAGAAATGCTGTAAAGTTGAGAAGCTACTGTAAACAATACCAAGGTGAGAAACTGCTAAATGGTTTTATTTAGAAATAAAGTGTTTTGTGCAACAAGAAAATAACCTGCTCTGCTGGGTCACTGAAGTCAATATGAAGAAATGCAGAGGACAGCAAATAGAGGAGTCCCATCTTTGGGCTGCATTTTACCACCCAACTTCTCAGGCTGCCCTCCTATCAGAGCTGGGAGCAAAAGCTCTACACAGAATACACAGACGTCTGCCAGCAAGTGAAATGATTGCAGCTCTAGCAATGGTAGCAAGTAATTCAGCCCACTAATTTTTAAATAAAACACTTGAAGAGAATCGTAATCACCCCCTTCACTGGTTTTCCAAAAGAGAAACTGGAGTGACAGCCTGAAGAATGCAATGCTGTATGATAGGAATCTATTCCCTTAGAAAGATTGTAAGGAGAAAGAAAAAATACCAGTGACTGGCAGTTCATCATTACTCTATTATTTTGACTTCCAATCAAATAGCAAAGGCAGCACAAGAAAAGAGAAATCAAAGTGCTATTGAACATTTAAAAATAAACCTTTAAAAGTATATTTGAGACAGCCTGAGCCAATCAGAAGAGAAACTAAAATGACTCCTTGCAGATTTCAAGCTGTTCACACTTTCTCCTCAAAGACCACTCTTCTAAAAGAAGCAAGTTATTTTATTTTCTATCCTGAGGGATATTTCTCAAAGCCTCAAAGGACAGCTGCTCTACCAACTTCTCTTTCTCCTCCAGTGCATTCAATTTCTTGCAAGCTGCCTCCATTTCCATCTTTAATTTAGACCACGGTAGTAAAAGGAATTAAAATGGCAGGCTTTAATTTTTTCAAGTCTTGAAATATACAGAGATATAATTCAACTCTTCTATATACAATGCAGGCATCTCTAAAGCCCTTATGGTATTTGTTTTTCATTTCAAGGACCCTTTTACTTCCTTTCCACACAGGAAAAAAAATTTGCCTGAGAATTACTTTAAAAACATTCCATGTGTGGGCATTCAGGCAAATTTTAAGCAAAAAAAAGAAAAGAAAAAAAACAATTTTTTTTTTTATGAGGAAGAAATACATTTTCTACAAAGACATGGAAAAACTGTTAAAACATTGCATGACTAGAACTGTCTGGTCTAGGCAAGTGGCAAGCTAGAGAATGGAATTTTCACCCATAGAAAAAGTCCTAATGGAAAGCTAGGCTCTTGCTGATAAAGAACAGCTGCAAGGTGCTAGGCACTAGTCATTAGATAAAATACAGAAAATATCCACCTTCCAGTCAGGATCAATCTTAGACACTGGAGCAAAAATCATAAACCATCTCTTTGCAAATTCCTCTAGCCCTAAAACACCTGAGACGAAGTAACACTCAATATCACAGTTTCAAGCACAATGATTGCACCAACTTGGCCAGTGTGATAGGCTGATATTTAAACATTGTTCCTTTAGCCAATCCTTTAGGTAATATTTGAAATCCCTCAGTCTTAGAAGGGCACTGTATTTTCAGTTCTACTTTTGAGTAATTCTTTAAAGATTAGGCTAAAATAACCAAGTGTCTGCAGAGCTACCATCACTATATCCTGCTCCAGAAGCTGTATTTTAATAGCAAAGATTTGGATACTTAACTCAGGAAAGGTTTCCCACTAAGAACTTTCCTGCAGCCAGATAAGAGCCCAAATCCCAACCCTACCAGGAGTTCCAGCTAAACCCTTCTTATAAGATAAGGCTCTCAAGTTTCTCATATTCTCCCCGTTTTCTCCCTCACTCACCCCTGTGCTTTGATCCTCTCTAAATGTGTTCATTTTTTATCTATTTCAGAAAGGGATTTTATATTCTAAGAATTTGGCATACAGCTGTAGGGCAGGGTGACTAACAAGAAACTTTGAAACTCTGTCCCTTACAAATGTAGTACCAATTATATAAGTCTGTTCAGAAAAGGACTGAAATAAATGTCTTGTGTCCAACATACTTTCCCTTTACTATAAGCTAATGATCTGCTATGCCATTTGAAAATATTGCAGGCTTGTAAACAATGATCCATGGGGTGAATTATAAAATACCAAGCAAAACATGGTTTTACTGACCAAGAATATTCAGTCAGTAAGAAGCACTCTGTATACAGCATACATGAAAAACACACATCTATTACATGTGTGTAAAGTGTATTGTAGCATATGTAACAAATCCTAACCCATGAATATGTGACTACTTAAATTTGTGTGTGACAGCAAAAAGTTAATAAAAACTCACATGCCTCTTCAGATTCTACAAATCCACACAAAAAAACTGAACTATGAAAGGAAATTAAAAAGTCAAGAACAACAAGACTCTTACCTGGAGTAGTATTAAAGTCTAAGATGCGGTGATGAGACTGCAGCAGGTCGGGATTACTGGATGACAGGGTTCCACTGACAGGTAAAGCAGGAGGAATGTGCTTTGTTTGCCTCAGTCCCACAATGCTGTCATCCTGAGACTGGCCAATTCCAATGTCACTGCATCCAGAAAGAAAGAAAATCAGGACTGACAGACATTCAGAGCTTGGCTACACTAGAGGGATTCAGTGATGTCTCTATTGCTACATTTTCATACTTTCAATTGTTACTACAGCAACTGCTATTTAGAAGGTTCGACAGGGAACAGGACTTGCTTTGTCAACAGTCCACTCAGGGTGACTCAATTTGCCTGTTTGCACTGCCAGAAGATCCTTACCACTAAGCCCTGAGGTGCTGGTAGGCTCATTTCTTAATGGTTTTCACCAATATGTTCATTCAAAAAGGTGGTACACACCTCATCATTCTTGCACCACCCCATCGCCCAAACTCCGAGCAGCACTGCTGTCTCCTCAGTTCAGGCTGTTTTCAAGCCTGAATTTCACAGATTTTTTACCCCACCACAGACAGGATTTGCAACTATATTTGTGATATATTGTAGCCATACTATATAAGATCTTTCTACAGACAGATAAGACAGGATCGTTTGAGATGACTTGTTTTTCCTGCCCTGTATCACATCTCTGAGTTTCTCTTCACTCAGTGTGACTGAAGTGATGCCAGGGAAGGCTAAGCTGAACAGCCACACTTGGCTGCTATCAGTATCCTCTCCAAAGTACCTGACAGCTGTAAATAAAATATTCTGTGACAAAGGTGAAGGGTTTTGTCCATTAAATAGTGTAAGGCAGGGTCCCACAGGAGGTCAGTAGTGCTAGATGGATCAAAGACAGAGCTATCATCATATTATAGTAGACACTGAGTTCATAATAAAATGAAGCAGAACATCAGCCACAAGATGTAGAGCTGGAGACAGCCACTGAACTTTTCTCTAAATATACAGATCAAAATCCTTAGTAAGATACTCGGAGGGTGCAAAATGTTGAATAGCAGTTATTATAGTAAGTGAAAAGCATTAAAAATGTAGCAAGTATAGGCAAGGCCTTTCTAAAAGCCAAGCACATCTACATCTGTATCTACACATTTAAGTAAAGCATAAACCAGAATTTAGACTTCACGGCAAACATTACAACTAAGTCAGTCTAGTAAATTAAATGATGCAACACAAATGATCGCTTGTGCTCTAATGTTGGACACTTAAGCCTTTGTCTTAGTGCTCTATCCATCCTGAGAAAACCTAAACAGAAGTAATAAAAGGCTAGATAATTACCCTGATAGCTGTTACAGCACCAATATCCTTTTGTGTTTACCAATGAATAACTACACACAGTACACTCTTGTACCACTTCTTAAAGTGCTATGAATTGAACAGTAGTCTGGAAAGCTAGAACAGTATCTGAGTACTAAAGACACATTTTTAATGACATGGACACAACTGCTTTTGAGAAAGCAATGTATGTTATCTGTGTTGTGTTTTCTCATTGCATTGCTTTTAAAAAACAAGATAACTGTGTTACCAGAACACTTTTATGAAGTGTAAACCTCAAGCCATGAGAGTGACAAAAGCACTTGAGTCCACTGAAAAAAGTTACAGGATTCTCTCTTAATCAGAAGTTAAGGTGAATCAGAGTATTTGTATTTTTGTACTTCCACATCAGGCACAAAATACTGTGACAAGCAGTGATGACCTACTCAGCACACAGCACCTTCATGCTAAGCCACAAGCAAATAAGTCTTTCACTACAACCAAAAGAATTGCCAGCAATCAATATTGTATCTTTCAAATAGGAACCACTCCACATTAAAAAGAAAGTAAACAGAAAACCCTGCAGCTCTTGTACCTTGAAATGCTTTCCTGTCATTCTAAACTACCATATACCAGATTTCATAAGTATGCCAGCAACAGTATTTTCTCTAAATTCAAATCAAATTAAGACAGTGTGAATCTTATATTAATAGTTTCACTTGCATTATGCATTCCTTTTGCAGTTTGCCAGTTTTATATAATCTTATACCTATCCTGTGCGTCATGACTGAAGCAGCTTCAGTAAAGTGGATCAACTCTGAAAATGTTAGGTTTAAAGCAATAAAAGTATCTTAAATTGTGCTCAAGTTTAAGTTCTCATATAAGAAATTGGAAATAATTTACTTTACACTCAGTCTACTCTATTTTTAAAACCTAAACTAGAATCTGAGTAAGTTCTAACTTATGCAAACAAGTCATGAAACCTAGAAATATCAGATAAAAAGGGCAACACTCAAAAAAAATTCAGGTTCCATGAAGGTCTATTGTTAGGTAAAATATTTTATTATGCCAATGAAAGGAGATTGTGGTTTTAAGGAAACAGCATTTCTATTGCTTTCTGTATGCATCTGCCATGCAGGGAGAGAGTACATTAACTAAGAAATAACCTTCCTGCTGAATGACAAACAGGGTAGAAAGGATAATGAAATGACAGAAGTATCTGCAGGGCCGCAGAAGGGAGAGCTAGGGGCTGCTGCTTTGCCTGGGATGCTGCACTATGGACCAGGCAGAACTTTACTGGTGAGGGAGGTGGGGATTGTGTTTAATCCTTTTAATCCTTTTTTGGACCAACTGAGCCTACAGACCACAAAACCACTCTGCATCAGAAAAGCAAACAAAGAGCTCCAGTGCAGGTTGTACCCAGAACTCTTCAAGAGATGTCTTACTGACAGTGAAGAGAAGATTTCCCTGTAGGTGCACAGGAAATGCTGCTGTTTGTTCAGTTTGGGAACTTATTCAACCTTATTGGACTAACCAGCAAGACTGAAGGAAGGCATTATCCCCTGTTCAAACTGATTCAACTTTGATACTGATTTCATGTCTCATGAAGCAGACAAGCTCCCTCTAAGAACAACCTCATTCCAGTTTAAAGATTGGTTTTGTCTGGATACATCCTCGAGGCATTGGAGCTTTCTGCACTCTTCACACTCAAAAAGTGGTGAACAGTTTCACCTCATAAGCCAGTTGAGTCATAAAGTCTTTAAATACCTACTTTAACTAAAGAGTAAATCAGCTTTTTCACCCCTCTTGATTTTCTTATTTGCAAAAATGTGAGACTATGTAAAGTCCCTTAATATATGCAACACTAGAAATTAAAACGAAGTATGAGATTGATGCTTCTACACAACAGGGGAAAGAAAAGCACAAACACTAAAGTCTATAGCTCCAGATCTCTATGCAGAAACTGTGCAGACAAAAACAAGTGAATGTCAACAGGCTCTGCAGACAAACTGCTATATATAACACATGAAGTAGAGCTAACAAAAAGAAAAAAAATAGGTCAAGTTTTTCTGAATCTTACCCAAAGAGGTCCCTGCATAGAAAAAGTATAAAAATGAAAGGAAATAAAGAAAAAAAAAAAAAAAAAAAAAAAAAAAAAAAAAAAAAAACCCCAACATGAAGATTTTATGCGAATGCTATGAACCACAGTGACCAGTGCAGAAAAACAGACCTAACCATGCACAGTTCATCAAAGAAACAAACATGCAAGACCAGGTAAATAAAGGAAAACATGATAAAGACAAACAACATAAAAAGAGGATTTACAGGTTCTCCTCTATTGACACGTACTGCCATCAATTTAAGAAACATCCATTATTTGGATATAATAATTTGTATTAAATTAATCATTCTATTACTAACATTCTATATATAATGTTTCAGAATAGTTTTCATTTAATAGGCAATATCTAACAGCAGTTAAGCAAACTTTTTTTAAAATACTGCCAGGAAAAAAGCCCTGCATTATCAGCACAAGTGTCTTTTTTTTAATTTACTAGGAGTAGTTTCCTCCTTAGTGGGACACAGGAAAGAAAAAATGCAAGAGAAAACAGTGATCACACAATTATCCTCTACTATTCATTTCCCCCCCCACCAATACCATTTGCCTTGTCCAAGAACCACATTCCCATAATATCATATAAAATTCACTCTTCTATTTTTGCCAGCTATTTTCAGAAGTCTATTTCTAAAATGTGTTCATAGAATGAAAGCTATCAGATAGCATATTTAGCTTTTATTAAAAAAAAAAAAAAACCAAACACAACAAAACCCACGATTCTATCAAAGAACACAAGTAAAATTTTTAACCTCGTTCTCTCTTACAGCCATACATAAAAATTCTTATAGACCACTGGAATGTGGATACATTGAAATCATAGCTCATACCAACCCTTTGCAAGTAACCCACTTGCAGATTTATTCTAAAATAATTTTAGTTTACAGTCCTCTTAAAAGAAAACAGAAAATGACATAAAGAATTGTTTGTGTCATTACTTTATCTGTAAGAAACAAAATACATCTAAATTGAAATCAGGGAGCTGCATTGTTAGCAGTCCATGCTTATTCAAATATTCAAAATATTTTTTTCTGGTATTTTTTTCAGACGTAAACATTTGTATTAATAAAAAAGTATCATCACAAATTATATGTTCATTAGCAATTCTTATCATTCAACGCAGAGGAAATATTTAGAAGGAAAATAAACTCACTTGTATGGTTTCTGAGGCAGAATACTGATTCGAGTCTTGTCAAGTATCTTCTTTAACTTATTTCTTCCCCCAACTGTGTTGGCTTTACTTTTCTTATTTACTTTTTCTAATCCTATTACCTGCTCCACATCAACAGCAAGGTCAGGGATGGAATAACGACTCGCCTTTTTAATATCACCAATTTTAGGCAGGTGGGGAGCACCATTCCTTTTTTCCTCTGACAACCGTGTTAAGAGTTCTTTAAAAACTGAACAAGACAGGAAAAGAGAGGGAAGAAAAAGGACAAAAATGTAAAAAATCTCTGTGCACCAGAACCAGTTTAATATTAACAATTTAAAAAAAAAATTAGGATATTCTGTCAATTCTACCATTTAATTAATTCAGGTATAAGACTTTAAAAACATTTTTGCTTTTAAAAATGGCATTCATTTTCTGTAGTATGAATCAGAAAAACAGTTAATTGGCCCAGCCTAGAAGAGAAATACACAGGTGCCCACATGGTTACACGGATGGTATCAACAGAAGGACAAAGGCTTCTGCAGAACAGCAGCATGTATAAAAAGTGCACGTTAGACAAAAGTGAGATAGAAAAATACAAATGAGAAGGAAGCTTTAAACAGAGAGGCAGCAGCAAAAGCTTTCAGATGGACAAGAAAATATTAGCAACAGGATCAAAAAATCAGAAGGGAAACAGCAACAAAGCCATAAGGAAAATAAAATAAGAGACTTCTGAGACACCTTGGATGTTTGACAGGGCTGTTGTATCCATCTGGCAAAAATACAAAAAAAACACTCATTCTCCCTCAGCTCCCTAGCAAAGAGTCATCCCTGAGGCAGAAATAGGTGATAAATTTGTAAATTAGTTCTTCTACTGCAACTTTGAGCCTTAAAAAAAAAAAAGCCAACATATTCAAATAAATCAAACAAAACTGAATTGGAGAGCAAGTAATGTATTCTGAGTGTTAGAGGAACTCTCCATACAAAAATGGAAAAATCCTCTGATGAGTTGATTTGTAATAAATGAAAAGTGATAACTAAAACTAAGGAATTGTAGAAAAACATAGGAACAAGGGCAACTAACTAAGGATAAGAATTAGGGGCTATATTTTACTGCTATTTATTAATTTTTTCCTTAATATTCTCTAATATATAGAAGTACAACAAATTACCAAGAGACTTCAAAAGCTTGAAGAAAGACACACAGAAGTGGAAGAGAGTAAACCCAGCCAACAGCTGTACTGTTGAATAGGACTTAGAGGCTGGAGTGAGAAATTAGGTATAGATAAGAAGATGCTGTTGAAAAAAGGAAACTCTCCTTTTGGGATTTTTGGAGAAGAAATTCTGCATGCAATACACAGAAAGTAACTGCTCTGGGACTGTACTGTAATCTGATTTCAGTATTTGCACTGGAGCCACAAGACAGAAAAAAATTTTAAAAAAAACTTCTGAAGAAAGGAAGAAATAATCTTTAACATAGTAAAGCAACACATGAGATTCAAACACCCAGTGTGAGAGAGATAGTTACAGAACTTACACACAGAGAAACAAGAACATCCAGCTAAAAAACCATATCCAGATATATTAAGAAATGTCTTAATTATTAGAAAAAAACCCAAATATTAGACTCTCTACTGAAAAGAGAAAAAAGTCTCTATGAAACAGATTTGACCAATGACTTTTGGAGACAACCCAGGAAAACTGAATCTTCAGTTAGTGCAGGGACATGCTGTGGTAATATTCTGCCCTACTTACCTGTAATGAAGAACCTGATCCTGAAAGAGATACTCAAAGAACACATCACTAAATTGTATAAGTAATCCAAGTATCCAGTGCTAAAAAAAATCAAATCAACCCCCCAATTTATTAATTACTCATGATGCTAATTGAGATTCTGAGCTGCTTGAAGACTCTTCCATGTGTACTTTAGTACTTGTTAGAGGGAAAAATGAAGAGAACAGATACACAGGGTAGCAAGAATCATTTCACTGAGCTGGCAGGAAAGGTTGTAATAGCCTTGAGCTTGTTACACTCAGAGTGGGCTGAAAAATTATGAGTAAATTCAGCAGGCAGAATAAGACCACTGAGCAGCTGAAATGTCTGAAGAGGTTTCTTGAGAGAGAACTAAACATTATATATACAAGCACATCTTTTAAGTTTGAGCTACATGGTCACAATAGTTCTTCTTAATCCAGAAACACACACTTGTGAGAGGGAAGTCACTTCATGTAAATCTCTACTCATAAATTTTTCTTTGCAATTATGAACCAAGGTATTTCAGGACCCTCATGTTTCCTTTTTCTATTCTCACTGGTACAAAAGAGTTTCAAACAAAACTATTTTAAGCTATTAAAAAATCATTTAGGTCTCCATCAAAACTAGAACAAACAATGCAGACAAACTTACCAAATAAATTTGTTTTCACAGTGATAGACAGATGAGTGTTATTTCTAAGGATTTCCATGGCTTTTGTCAGCTGAATGTTTTCAAAGTTCTGACCATTCACTTCCAATATCTAAAATTCAAACAAGTTTGAAAAAATTTCATGTAGTGAACAGAAAGGAAACAAAAACAAGTGGGGGAGGGGTAATGGAGGGAGAAATTTTAAAATTACACACCTGGTCTCCACGTTTCAAGCCTGCTTCTGTAGCTTTGCTACCAAAATCTACACTGTCAACAAAGATTCCAAATCCCTTTTCTGACCCTCCCAGCAAGATAAAAGGCAAAGGGGCTTCTCGAGATGGCTTTGTTAAGGTTATCAATCTTCGTTTAGCTTTAGCAGCACAAGCAATATTTAACAGCCTCAAATGTCCACCCATTTTCTACAAGAGAAGAGCAGAGGAAGTTATATATAACAACAGTCTGGGTATTCCCTGTTATCCCAAGTTGTCAGAAAAAACCCCTCACTCTTACCTCCCTCTCCAAATTGTTCTCAAATTCTTCCAGAAATCGAGTCATAGCAGGATCTCCTTCAAAATCATTGAAGTGATTGTTCACCCATAACAATACTACCCGTGTAACCTGAAAATTCATCGATATGATAAATATTTTGGAATACTCAGAACAACACTACTGCCAAGTCCTTTACAAATACTGGTCATTAAAGGCCCTGTAAATTTCCATTAGAATCTTAAATAATATATATGCACCTATACATATGTCCAAATCAAACTTCACTAATATGCAATTATTTATCAAGAGAATAGAAAAATTAAATACTAAAATTGTTTTCACTTGTATAAGCAATTGTATGCTGTATTTCATAATGAATACTGTGAGTCAGAAAACATGGGCTGTATCAAATCTGATTAAGTAGGGAATAGTGCACACAGGTAGAAGGCAACAAGGTAGATCCATTTCTGACCTATAACAATTTCCTGTTCATGTACATTTCCAAATCTGCTTAGTTCTCCAAGCACATGGCCATGAAGCTTATGATACAGCTTAATATTGGCTCTTGAACCTCCCTAAGTCTTTAGATGTGCCATCATTTACTTCATTTGGCATTTACCTCTGTAAATTCGTTACTATATGTTGAGAGAGGCAGGAAAAACAAGATACTTCAAGAAGCAGGAAAGAGGTTTTAGCAAAAACAGCAATTCCTTTTCTTAGAGTCAATTCTCCTCCTTTTTTCCCTTCCACCAGCTACTCCCCCAAAGCAATTATGATCATCAAGCTGAGAAGAATCTTAGCTGGTATTTTACAGTTTCTTAAGAAAAAATCTAAAGGAATACTATTATTTAATACTAATGAAGGTAAAGCCACAAAACAAAAGCTGCATTTTTTAAAACTATTTGATTTTACTGTAGTAGTCTCTCTTTTGGTATGTGATTTGACCTGGAACATCAGCAAGACTTGTCCTGATAAAACAAAACTGTTTTGGTGTCTTGAATTAATATTGATCCGTGCTATTTTTAAAAATATGCTGAATCCAAAAGAGCTGTGCTACTCAATTCTACCTCTAAAAATACAGCTGCATTTCTTCTTCTATGCTGGGAAAGTAATCAGTAGGGATAAATCTCTAAACATTTCAAAACACAAAGCTTAAGAACAAAGTCTTATACAAATTTTATTCAGCTAGTGCTAACCCCTGTCCATTTTTTGTGTCTGCACAAAATCCAAACCTCTGCAGCCTCATGTGCTAAAGGTCTGACATAAGGCATGCAAAACCAATCCCTGCCACCCACAAGGTTTCTAAGTAGTTTTCCTTTTACCCTGGAAAAGAAATTAATTCAGAAGAGCTGCTGAAATTAATGGCCAAACTAATCAAGCACTTCACAATTCCTCAAGTTCAGATTCTAACTGAAGGCAACTACCCAGCTCTATGCACTGGGTAGTTGGAAATACTTGAGATTTCTTCACCTTTGAAACTGAAGATTAACTTCATTCCTGTTAAACAGCTTTGATATTTTTCATTACTGTGGATGACATTGGAAAATCCAGACAACGTCTGGTTAAATTTAGGGTAATTGCCAATTATTAAAATTGTCTGGGAAGTTGCAAGCTGTACCACGCAAGGTATTTTAAACTACTGCAGTGACAGCTTCACTGTCAATGCTGCTTTTAAAGTTGGGACTTACTCATCTACACCCAAAGGACACAGAGCTGGGAGGAGCTGGAACAATGTCTTCCAGAGGAATGCCATTACTCGTGTCACAAATCAGGAACAGCATTAAAAGAGGATTAAAGCTGTAAAATCAAGTAACCTGCTTCAGGGCAAAACCATCACTAAGGCTGGACGTCCAGTGTCCCTCTCTGAATACTCCTGAGTACTCATCATCCCCAGCAAGTTTTACTCACCCCCTTCACCCTTGTTACTGCCTATCACCAGTACAAAACAGCCAAAATCCTCCAGATTCCTTATTCCCTACTTCCTATCTCCACTTGTCCCAAGCTGTTTTCTGCCTCTCGCCTTTCTGCCTGCGCTACTGGAGGTCAGGAAAGGTTGGTCATTGAGGCAGCAGAACAAAGAGCTGTTCTGTGTTCAGACTGACACAAGCAACTGTGCTGGCTCATTTTAGAGGCTGATGGGATTGTCCATTGGAGGATAAGCAACATAACTTTAAAGGTGAACTCCAATATTATAGCTCTGAACAGTATTAGCTGCAAAGCCTGTCAAATATTTAAGATCCTTCCTTCAAGGCACAGCTACACTAACAGTTCTGGAAGAAATACCCAGATTTAAATAAAAGTTGAAAACCAAATTTCTCTGATGTGTACTAATATAATTCCTGTGGTTTCAAATTTACAAAAAGAAAAGGGCATCTGGAAATTCTTGGATTTTTTTTTTTTTTACATAAGAAAAAGTTGCATGCAGGAAAAAATAAAGGAATACAGTTTGAAGTGCAATAAAACCTCAGTTGCCAGTGCACCGAAACTGGATGTGCCTTATTCTTCCACCACACAAATTTTGTTTAGGGAAGAAGATACTTGATTGTTTTCTTGCATTTGAGTTGGGCTTGGTGGCTTTTTTTTAATGCTACATAAAGCACAACAGAATCTTAACAATGCGTGAATTTTCTATTCTCTTTTTTAAAAAATCACGTTTGCCATGTTGAATTAACTAGCATGATGTACAGAAAACACATAAGTTATATGCTCAAACTTGGAGATGCAATAAAATTCTGTTGAATTACACTAAATAAAAATACTCACTATTAGTAAAAAAGCTTCCTGTATACTTGCAAGCAACTAAGTTGTAAAAATACAACAAGCATGGGCAATTTACCTTGCCTGAACACATTAATATTTAAATAAAATAAGTAAAATTGTTCTTAGTTTTAGCCATATATTCTGGGGTTAAAATACATCACCAGTTATTTGTTTCTTATTCTCTCTAAAGCATATTTTAATCTTATTAGCTTATATTTCAATGCAAATGGTAGCAATACATGATTCAGGAGATTTTCACCTTATCCCTGAGGCTAGGGTCATTGAACCACTCCAACAACTTCTTGCCCACTTCCATTGGGCTGGAAAGAAAGGTCCTATACGTCAATAGGAAGTCTTCTATAAATGTTGGGTCTACCACAGAGTGCTCTTCCACCAAATGCATTGTTAACCTTTCAGATGTTCCCTATTGAAAACAAAAAATTGAAAAGAATCATAGTTACTAACACATTTTCAACATATGCAAATTTGTTTTCTTGTAGCATACTGAAGACTCACCACACTAGAAAGAATACTGCCATCCATTAACTGATGAGCTAAGCAAATATAACAGCTTGATCATTGTGATAAGAAAATGTAAAAAAAGATGTAATTAATCTCTATAGAAATCATCTAGTTGTCAACATGCATAATTATAAAAAACCTAGAAATATTAACTGTCCACTTTTAAATATTCATTTCTATAATGTATATCTCAACTAATGCTAGACCTAACTTGCCAAGTTAAGAGTTTTACAGAACACGGACTTTTGCAAAAGACTCTCTTTTCCTTTTACCTTGATGACAATGTGACCTTTCCTTGTTCCAGTGCGGTCAAGCTCTCTGTGCTCCTTCACCATCACAATCTCCCCTTCCTCTTCTACCTTCTGCATGTTCTTCTCCACTTGGTTGAGGATGCGGCAATAATCTTGCTGGGCTATACAGACAAACTGGAAAGAATCATCGCGCACCAGTATTAAAAGGTAAAATCTTTAGAAAAGCATTTAGACTTAAGGTGCAGGTACTCTATCAACAGACAAGAGAAAGTAGCTCCTCAACCTGCAGTGAGCCCCATTTGTCTTTCCAACAATCCAGCAGTAGCAAGCAGATGAACAGACAGGCACAGTACTGCCACTACACTCCTGAAGTTGGAGGAGACCAAGATTCATCAGAGCAGTATGATTTAGTATTCTCAGCCATTTTCCTTCAGCTGCTTTGACCTCCCAACTGCTAGAGATGAAGCCAGTATCATAGTCATTCAATTTTTTCTTACATGAAAGCTCTTCTGTGGTGTTTAGAATGGTTAAGTGAAAACCTAGCTTTTATTTTTTGTGCCTATTGTTAGGTAAATAACCTTCATTTTTTATAGTTATTTTATTTTGAAGTCAATTATGAAGAAAAATAACATTTATTCAATTAATGAGTGCAGGCACAAAGAAACAAATTACTTCTGGTTTAAAGCATACAGCAGGAAAATTATTTTCTACAATCATCAGCTCAGCCAAGAATAAGTGCAAGAATAAATATCTGAGGAATATTCCTAATACCTACACTATGCAAATAGAATTAAGACCAACTGTAACAAATTAGAAAAAGACTACATTGTACACAAATTGTTACACACTCATCTCTTTTTGGGGGCAAGATTAAACTGCCTTATTATATGAATTTGGGTATTTAACTGGGAGGAACAGTGTTTATTCTGATTGAAAAGCTGTTAAATCCTCACGTACATACTTAGGACAAGGGCCCAAGAATCAGAGACAGTATTTTCTCTTTAAATTCATTTACACACCATTTCTTTTTTCCAGCAGCTATTAGTAGCTGAAACAGAAGTCACACACTGGATTTTCTGAAAACATTACCCTAACAAGAAACCATTTATGCACATTTTGGGAGTTAGATGGTCAAGCTAGACCAGGTGACTCAATTAACACACATTTTCACCCCTTTCAAAGGTCATCTACTTGAAGCTAATTAGCCATCAAGACCAAGCAAAATGCTTAATTTACCCACAGCTCTGCTATTATTTTCTGGATGGGAATAAGCAAATAGCAACCACATAACCAGATTAAGCCAGTAGCCTTATGCTATGAAAAGCATTATTTACATCTGACTGCTTGTATTACAGCAAACGTCAAGGATTTTTCCTTGAAAGGTCAGATTAGCCAAAATTAGATCTTTCACTCCAACCACAGGAGATAAAGTTTGTGTTACTCTAATATTCTGTAGCTGAGCTGAGTAAGGAATAATGGCTATTAGCTGCAGAAGTAAAAGAGCCTGGAATGGCTGATGGACCTTGAGATCCTACTAAGGAACACCAAAAGCAATGGATGTATGGAAGAGGCTGGTGGCCCTCATATTCTGGAAAAAACATGTAGACAAACATCTTCATGCAGAATGATCCCTTACCCAGACAGAGGTAACTCAATTTCCCAGACTGTGGGCATGCAGGAGCCAAACTGCCAAACACTGTCCAGGGTTACTCACTGGGTATTTCACATATATTCAGTTTAAAATAAATCTGGGTCTCGTTATTGGGTTGCACTACACTAATGTGGGGGTGAATTTGTATGCACCACAGACACTCTACCTGGCAGTCATCCACTTTGGTTCTCATCACTCCTTTCATATATTCCTTTTCCATTGTAGGGGAAACACCAAAGCTGTTCCCCATGCACAGTATCTCTGTTCTTCCATCAGGGTATGTCACCTCCACAGAGCCATTCAAAATGACTGACCAGGAATCCAGCTACAAATCAAACATTGCAGGATACATGAAGACCAAATCACTTAACTTTTTAATATCATACTATAGAAATACAACTCTGACAATTGTTCTAAAGCAAAAGTTATTTTTTAGCACCTATTAAAATTTTACAAGGTCATTTTCCTTAATGTACAGCTATTTTCAGTTCAAGAAAAATGGGATCCTAAGTTTACCTTTAATATTAAGAGGTCATGTAAGACTGTGAAAAAAAAATAAAGGAAGTTTTAAAACAGCACTTGAACACCGAAATAAAGCCCCCAGATGAGCTCAAATGGACAGGAAGAATTTTGTACAGTACAGAGAATGTTTTCTTTTGTTTTTATTGCTTAAGAAATGTGTGAGTGATTAAACAAAAGCCTTCAGAAAATCCAGAACACAAAGAGGCCTGATTTACCTGAATATTGCCTTTATTTTTTTCCTTTTCTTTTTTTATTTTTAAGTAACAAAAGAGGACCTTAACCGTGTGGAATCTGGGATGTTTGGTATAATAGGGGAGTGAAAAGCAACTTCTACTGACCTCTTCCCCATCGTTTAGTACAATAGTTCCTGCTCTCTCCACAACTGCAAACACCATTACAGCACAGAGTTCTCTCCTCACTGACATTGTCATGTTGGCAAAAGCAGGCAATTGATGCATGAATTCCAGTAGTTGTTCTGAAGGAGAAAAAGCCCACTGAGTCGTGCATGTCAAAACAACAAAGCACAGTAAAGACAGTTCTTCAGCAAGATGCCTGAGGCTGCTTAAGCTAAAATGCTACACAATCGTTTCTGTATACTAATAAATCATGTACAGTGGCCTGTTTTAATTACTGGGTATTTTGTAGAGGCAGACTGGCTGGTCATATCATCAATAGAAACCCAGCAAAGGAAAAGTCAGCATAATGGAAGAATTGTTAATGTAACCAAGAGCTCTGAATACAACCAATGATATTTTTAATACGCCAGTCAGGCCAACAATTTCATTGTGACTAGAACAGGATTATGTAAAACACAGCAAGACAAATTTCACAAAACTTAGCAAGTTGTTTGGTAAAGCCATCCCTTCCTAGGCTAGGCTAGGCTTAACAGTAAATTGTACTTGATGGTTCCTCTCAGATGGACCAGACAGGATTACTGTCCTAAAGGACAGTACTGCTGCTCTGTCTTGTACATGCACTTGAGTTGCACTTGTACTCAACGGTGAGCTTCCTGTATTTTCATTTTTTAAACCGTTCATAACTACAGAACACAACTGAAGTAGTCCTGCCAAGTGATTATATGCTCTTAAAATGTTTCTGCATCCAGTTTGATCTAAAATGTCTACTGAAAGAATTCAATACGACCCCATCTTTTCCCTATTTTTTTATTTACTCTGAATCACAGAAAAGTTGTGGTTAAAAGGGATTTCCAGAAGTCACCTGGTCAAACCTGCCTGCTCAAGCAGAGCCACCTACAGTCAGTTGCCCAGGAACACATCCAAACATCTTTTGAATATCTTCAAGGAGGAATACTAACACCTCTCTGGACAACCTCTCCCAGTGCTCAGTCACAGTAAAAAAAAGCATTTCCTAGTGCTCTGATGAAGCCCCCCGTGTTTTAGTTTGTGCCCTTTGTCCTCTCACGGGGCACCACTGAGAAGACTCTGGCTCCATCATCTTTACACTCCCACCCCAGGGTATTTGTATACATTAATGAGATCCCCTGAGTCTTCTCCAGGCTGAACAGTCTCACAGTCCTCTTAGACCTTCCTTGCATAAGAGATGCTCTAGTCCCTTAATCATCTGATAATCTGCCTTAATCATCATTTAGTCATACTTCAATAAAAGAAAAATATCTCACCTAGTGAAACAGCTTAGATTAAAACTTGGATTCTAGTTCTGCTTTGCTTTCAATGTATTTACTGGTATGCTAACATAGCAAATTAGTTTGATTAGATGCACATTTATGTTAAGGTTTTAAAGACTCCAATGTTTGCAACAAATGTCAAGTCACAATGTCACAACTGACAATTAAAAATATACTGTGAGAAGCAGTGTTGACATTAATGTCGCCTTTGCCAAAGTTCTGTCTGTTTTCCACTTTTCAATGACGTTTCCTGCATAAACCTGCTCTGATATCAATTAGAATCTGAAGTTTGAGATCAGAAGGGCCAGCAAGTAATAGGTTTCACCCATATTATATGTGATTTCCTCTTCTTTGGCTGTACTTGTTCACATTACATATATACTTACTAAAAAACCAGTAACAATAAACACTAAACTTGCCAACTACAAAGGCCAACAATTAAAATAAAATTGCAAGCTCAATAAGTCAAATTTTGGAGGTGAAGAAGAACATGTTTGACAAGATTTTACTACACCGCAATACTTACCAATGTCATCATCTGTCCTGTCTATTGGGTCTTTCTCCAAGCAGTCTCTAACAATATCTCTACTCATCAAAGGATCTGATGCCCTTTCAATGTCTTCTTCATCATCATCATCTTCAGAATCCACTGCTGTCTCTGGCAATCCACTGAGATCCATATCACCAGCTTCACTTTCTGTAGCCTAATTAATGCATAAACAATTAAAAAACATTCAAATGTGTTCTTTACTGCTGCAGTTTTCTGATTAAATGTACAGAGATGAATTCTATCATCTAGCAAATCACTCAAATTTATTCAATATTTTTAAATTGCTTTTTTCTTTATATATCTTTTTAAAACAACTAACAGTTGATCAATCCAAACCCACTGTGTTTGAACAGGACCTTTAACATTTGTTTCAATTAGTCATACATACAAAGGATTCAACAGACATTATTTAATCTGTGGGTCTTGGTGGGGGATTGAAAGCTGTTACATTTCATCCAACATCTTGGACTGTTAGCTGAATAAATTTTTTTTCAATATACCATTCATTTGACAATTTCTGTGCCCACCCCAAATTTACATTTTCAGATACTTAGGAAAGCAATGTAATTTCAAACAGACAGTTTGGGGAAATAAGAACAGCATCAAAATGCTACAGGAATTTTGCTATCTCTCAGACACCTAGGATTGTATTTTTCTTTTACAATTCCAGTTGAACATAGTTAAACATGGCTTTCGTTTGCTGATAAACTGCCTAAGAATTTACAGATGCTGAAAAAACGCAAAGTCATTGCTTAAACACCACAGACGGGCTACTCAGAATATCTGTCAAACTCACCCTCCTTTAAATTGTATTAAAATGAATGAAAACATAGTCCAGACATAGCTTGAGGTCATAAGTATAGCACCTAAAGGTAAATGTATTTTAATGATTCAGTTTGAAGACTGAACACTTTAATAAATCCCACAAACATTTGTCTGTCATGGCTGATATGGCTGCTTTTTCTCAGAACCTGATTTAATACCACAGCAGCTGCCAAGGCTCAGCAATGACAATTTTTAAGGAAATGCAAGCTTCTAATGAGCAAGTTTTAAGCCACAGCTTAAGAAATCCAGCTTCACAGGCCTTAAAGGGATGGTTTGTTTCTGAGACTCTACAAGGACACAATGCATTCACATGTACTTTAAAAATAATACATGGGACAAACACACCTACTAAAGCCTGTTTCATCCATCTATCTCAGACTGGTAAAAAAGACAACCCATGAAACTAGGTCACTCTCTGAACACAGAGAAGGTAAGAGAAATTGGATTGGTAATTTGGTAGAATCATCTCCCCTCTTCCTGCCTCCCTATCTGTGACTGACATCTGTTACTTTAATGCCACTATACACAGCCACCTCATGAACAGCAGCATATGGCTGGAGATGGATCAGGGAGCTGCAGAGTTTTAAATGCTTCTGTCCTACAGCACAACACAAGCTTTGTAACTGGCCCTTGTTAATATAAAAAGCATGATGACAGTGTCTATGCAATATTCAAATTATTCTCACTTTGTGGTTTTGGGTTGAGGCTTTTTTTTTTAGTATTTGTTGTTCATTTTGGGGGTTTAGTGGCTTTTTTTGGCTTTGCTTTTGCCAAGAAAAAACACTGCTCATTTTTTAACAAGGAAAGATGTTACTGACATAGAAACAAATCACAAAACATAGCACGGATAGCAGTATTTTTATTAGCAGTCTTACTGTGTTTAACGTGCACATTCCTTGTGATACATTTGAAACAGCTGCCATAACTACTCTTTCAAAATAGCCTTCATCAAAAGTGACTGGTGGAAAAATTAGTGGTGATGAGTCAGTAGACACACAGCTTATGACACCAATCTGTCAGAATCTGAAGTTTCCAACAGTGACAATTCCAGTGACAGTGGGACTGATTCACAGTCAGTTTTGTAAACCTTCCCATTGCTAACAAGTGCCCCTCCTACCTGCCCAGATTAAACTCTCTCAAAAGCATGTTAGCAAAATGAATGCAGAACTCAATTTAGTCACACAATGACTATAGATGAGAAACTTCCACCTATTGTACAACATCTGTTTACTAAAAGACAAGTTGTTTTAGTGCTTTAAAGCAATAAAACAAAGCTGGAAAACTCCTGAAGCTCTATTATCAAGAGCTGATGCTATTTAAAACAAATTCTCACACTGAATTAAATGTAACTTTGGATTCAGAAAACACTTTACAAATACTAATAAAGGCTACAAGATTTCCCAAAAATGATCACTATTTACACTTGCTGGTGTTTTGTTTGTTTGTTTGTTTTGTTTGTTTGTTTTTGTTTTGTTTGGTGTTTTTTTTTTTTTTTTTTGTTTTTTTTTTTTTGTTTTTTTTTTTTGGACAACTGAAGTTATTGGTGGATGGAAAGCAACTATTTTTAACTTCCTATCAAAAAATCCAGACCATTGCAACAAAGAAGCTCAGCACTGAATGCAACAATCCACAAAGTAATAAGAAAGCTTGTTAATTTAGGATACCTTTAAAAACACCTTTTGAGGAAAAAAAATCCATGTTTTAAAACAGCTTTCTGAAATTGCTATGATCATGCAAAAGATTGACAAAGACAAATGTAGCCTTTCTGCACGACAAAACAAAAACCAAACAAATGACCCCCCCACTCAAATTCACAAACAAACAAAATAACAAGCACCAAATCAAAAAACCAAACTAGAAAACCAAAAAAAAAACCTCGAGGGCCCCTTGTGTTTATACATCACAAATAGCTTTTTTAGGTTTAGTAGTAGCACAAATGATATCAAGTATTCAAAGTCCTCTTGCTGAGACATTAAACTTCATGACCCAACTGCTCTGAGTGCTTTTGTACCCACCCCTGATGTGAGAAAAACCAAAGGTGTCTGCACAGGAACCCTTGGTTATTAAGCAATAGCCTTGCATCTGTCTAAGACTAAAGGGGAAACCCCCATGAGCTCCTTTGGGGACAGGGGATTCCTCATGAACCTCAGCCACTGAAAACCCAAACGAAAGATAAATATCCAACAGAATTTGTACTACAGTCAATTGTGAGGCTTAGATCTTTTCAGGGCATGTAATCAAGGATGAAATACACCTCAAAATTGCCGTTCCTGGGTGTATGTTGTACGTTGCTTCTTGGGCAATAAGAGAAATTAGTTTCGCTTAAATAAATCTAAAAAGCTTGCATGCAAAAAATAAAATGTTGGTTGCAGCCTGAAGAACAAAATCCCTCCACAGTCTGAATACCAACTGCAATAGCAAATTTCTCATGTCATCTTTCCAACAGTGGAGAAAATTTTTGAAGCCTCAAAGGAATCTTGTAATAGTGACAGCCTAATATTTTATTTGTCACATCACCAACAGGAGAGTTAAGAGACTAAGAAAGATGTTTTCAAGCCTGAGCTGAAGGAGTATTTCTTATTTGACACCTAAGAGAACCTAACCAATTTTAAGCAGTGGCTATAAAGGTTGATACAGCATCAATAAAAAACTAGTTGCTTCAACTGCTGAGGATCTTGAAGTCCAAATACACTTCCAGATTTGAGTCGCAACAGCTAATTAAATAAATACTGTGAAATAACCAGGGAAAATATGTAAACTCAAAGAAGCCCTGTCTAAGTTCTTGGTTAGGCTTTGGTTCCCTGACTGACATGGGGAAAAAGGGGGAGGATTAAGAAAAGAAGAATAGCATTCATTCTCCCTAGGTCAGACTGGGGAAATGGTGGACCCTTCTGGTCACTTCAGATTGGTAGGAGAGGAAACTGGTTAATCCCAACTCCACTCTTCATTTTTCTTGTCTTTCATTTTTAGAGGCACCATGAAGATGAACATAACGAGAGAGGTGTTGGACTACATGAGCAGCTAAAGAAGATAACTTCATTTACTGCCTTCCCTTCCTCCTCCTCCAATGAATTTTTGAGTTTCTTGAGAAAACAGATTAGAAGAGGTCAAGGGCAATCTTTACCTTTGCACAATCAAGTAATTCTCACCCCAGAGGAACAACGGCCTCATTGCACACACCCCACCCTTACTAAAGGAAAGAAAGTGGGAAGACTTGGACAGCTGCTTACAGGATGAATGGCTCTGTTTTAAGTGGCCTCCATGGTTTTCTTTCTATATTGGTTTGGGAAAACCTTCCAACTGATGATAATATAAAGAGAAAAAACTAGAAAACCAGTAAAAGTAACCACATTGATTTCTTAGTATTTTAAACAGACAATTTAAACCTTTCCTTTTTTTAAAAAAAAATTACTTTAAGAAACATTGTATCCTTTTGAAGACTAAATTCCTCTTCTAACTATTGTTACCACCTAAATCAACAATCCAAAATCTCCAAACATGCAAGAGAAAAATACCAAGGACAAAAAGAAAAAAAAAATAGCAAGAATAGAAGAAACTCCTTGCATACACCAGAAATATATTCATTATCTGGTACAGTCCTTCAATTCCATTAAGATAACAAAAGAAAGAAGCCATACTCAGCTCAAGAACACCATCTCCACATTACTTTTCAACCACTGTCATATAAGGGCTAAAAATAAATAAAAAATGAAAATAAGAATGTCTATTACCAAAACTACTCACTTTTTACTTTCTAATTTTTAAGCTGATACCAATACAAATCACCAAGAACAGCGGCTCAACCTGTCTCATGAAATGATTTGCAAAAGCCACATTAACTTGAAATATTCCCTCATGTCATATAGACACACTGGATTCAGTGTCTCCACAGAGAGAAATCATCTATGGGGTTTTCTTTTAAATTAGCTTTCAGATGACTGAGCAAAAGTCTACAATCTCAACAAATTAAGATGATATTCAATCCTATAATATGCAGCTATAATATGTATTTGTTTATTAGAATTACCATATGTACTACAATCAATTATAATTATTACATGTACAGAAATTATACACAATCTAAGGTAGTAACATTATTTTTTCATACTACACTGACACTAGTGCAAATGTCCATGAAATACCTTAAAACTCCTTCAGTCCACGATTTCCACAGTGCTCTCCATATTTGCTCTTTCATTATCTACCACAAAATTTATAACAAAGCAGACCACATGTGTCACAGAAATCAGTCTGAGCAGTTTTCCTCACTAAAGGCAGAAACATGTAGCAACCCAGACAATACAGAGCAGGAACAGCATCCTCCCTTATTGCCAATAATTGCCTCTTTCTTACAACGGAGCAACATCTCCCAAAACCACAGGCACACAGAACATGGGCTCTGGAATTTACAGAGTAGACTAAGAGGCAATGAATTTACAGGAGTGATAAAGAACTGCACAGGGCTTTGTTGAAAACGCAGGGGTGGCAGTTCACAGGATTTAGTGATAGTTTTAGTGATATTTAGTGATATTAGTGATATTCAGGATAGTTTACCTGAGCTGTTCCAACCATCCTGGCATTAGCCAGAGACCTGCACTTCAGCAGCTGATACAGTCAAAAAGACTGGCTTTATCTTAGGGTAAAACCTCTTTGTTTGGCATACAGTGACTAAAGGGCAGGCTGCATGGACTCTCTGGTTTGAGAGACAAAAGACTGGTCTCCCTCAGGAAGAGTCCCTGAAGGGTGGACCTTTCTTCTAGGAGCTACCATATCAGAATCATGAGCAAACAAAGCTGACACCTTGAAAATTTCCAAGCAATACACACATCCTGGGAGGGTCTCAGAAAGGATGTTCCTGGTTTCCTGTACCGACAGTGGTATCTGGGCAGGCACCAGAGGGCATGTCAGTGTGGCAGGAAGCCACCAGTCTAGGACAGGATAAGGCAAAGAAAGGCTGGCAAAGAGCTGTGCCAGCACAACAATGTTTCCCAAAACAGGGAGGGGGGAATCATACACGTTCATGAGCTTAAATCTCCTCACTCTCCAATCGTCTGGTAATATATTTAGGAGGCATAGGGAGCATTTAGGAGCATATAGGAGCAGGTATATGTGTTAATTTAAGAATCATTAACTAAGCCTAGGAATCAAGAGCAAGCAGCCATACAGAGAAGCAGCAGCAGTGAATGATTTGCTTTGCCAAGTCAAAAAAAGACAGAAGCAAGGAATTGTTCTTGGCAAATACAAGCCAACACATGATCTACTGACAATCGGCATCCTCTTCCTCTCAAGTCACCCTACAGAGTTCATCACTTGAACTTATTCTCTAAAATAAAAATAACAGTATTTGAGGATCTTATTAATTGGCACCTGATATGTTTTTGAAACTTGGGTGGAGTAAACACAAAGGTTGATTTTATTTTGGTAAGTACTTTTTATCCTAAAAGAAGTCCTTTCATGTGCAACGTTTGACAAACAAATTTAGATATCACATTAATATTTAAAAGGAAGTATTCTCAGTTCAATGCTGAAAGCATCTGAAGATTCAGCTTCATGATTTATTAAAAAAATCTTAAAAGGCCATGAACGTATTTTCACTGGAAGCAGATGCTCTTAAGGCTACAGAACTAAAACTTACAGGATGCAAAACATGACATATTACCTCAGATTTCAACAGTAATGATCTAAATAACGGTATAATTTTTCAAAGAATTTTTTCTATCAACTGTAAGACAATAATCCTTCTAAATCATTGCTTTCTTAATGAATAGAAGTCCACATCACTGAACAGAAAAATGCCATTATATACAGAAAATAAGAATCAAAGGAATAATGGTCATGAGCTTTCCCTAAGACTTATCAAATTTGAAGTAAAAAAAATAAAATCTTGATGTCTTGCTTATGGTTTACTCCTTTTGAATAAACACTTGGGAGAGAATGACAGGACAAATAATTGAGAGAGAAAGATGGATCCATTCTCTTAGTTTAAAGAAAAAATTCTCTTTAATCCTTAACTTGGCCCTGGAGGATTCAAATTACAGCCTTTTTTTATTTTTTTCTTTTTTTGGGGGGGAGGAGCGGTTTGGTTTTTTTTTTTTTTTTGGAAGTACTTTAACCTAGCCTAGCCTAACACTGCTACATTATATTCCTTTATCACTGAAACTGAGGCCAGAAATTAATGATTTACCACAATTCGGGAAATCAAAGCAAACAATATTAGGTTCCATTAAGTTAAATTTAAGAATTTAAGAACCTTATCAGTTTCCACACCTGAATTTACCATTTCATTAATAAACATTCCTTCAAGTATATGTATTAAGACAAAAACATGAAGTTGCATTCTACAGTACATGGTCATATTTCTGGATGTTGATATGGACATGGGGTTATTATTCATACTCTGAAATTGTGCAATTACACAGTTCTTGATACATCTGTGCCAAGTCACCTTTAAATGTGGCATTAACTGCAGATTAATTGAAGACACTAGATAATATTTTTAAGAATGGATTATGCATTATGTTTGGAAATTCAGTTTAAAATAATATTGAAGTAAATTTCTCTGTATAAATACTTCAGTGAACCGTTAACTCTCTCCAAACACCAACCATTATGTTGATTCCAACACTGCAAATGAAACCAGAAAGAGTCATAGGCCAGGTTGGCAACTACAGGGAGAAATATTTTTCTGAGGTTTCTTTAGGGGTTTTTTATCTTATTTGGTTAGTTTTTCTTTTTTTTTTAATTGCACATAAATTCAATGATCTTTTTCACAGTTATGAACATTTAGCTGAAAGTCTTTGCAAAAAAAATACTTCCAAGTTATCTGAAGAGTAACTGTATGACTGTAACTACATGCCACCTACAGCTGTGTCTCTAGACATATTTGTTATTTTTCTGTTAGAGGGGAAATCTTTGTAATGAAAGGAATGAAAATCTATAGAAGACTAGAAGAACAAAACTGATTTTACATCATCTTCACTCTCACACTATAAATCCTAAATCCTCTCTGTCTTCAGAAGAAATTCTGACAAACATACTTGACTGACACAGGCTATGCCTGCAGTGATCAGCTAATTTGATACTTTTGCAAAAATAAACTTCTGCATTATTGTAATTACTGTCTAAATTGAACTCTGACCTTTTTATAGTCTATCTTTTTTCACAAAAAGAAGCCTGTAAGTTTATTCACCTGAAAGAGACTTTATTCTAAAACCACGACCACAGCTGAACTTTTATGCATCTGTAGATATGCATTTCCTGTTGTTTAAATGACTACATTTGCAATTTCAGAAGCATCTCAAAAAAACATTATTCCTTTTCTAGTTAACAGTACTTCATGTTGAAGTGGTCTCACTACTTTATGATTACTTTGATTGAAATATATTTTAATTGGATTTGATTCCTTCCTCTCAGTAACAAATTGGTACACTTCCCTATCAGGACAGCTCCTCCTCCGACATTGCAAGAACTATAAACATCAAGCAAAAAAAGCGAAAATTCCTCATTTTATTTCACTTTAGACTTTTTTCTAATTTATATTTAAACTCTACATCAGTTTCAGAGTCTCTCTAAACTCAAGCTGTTCCAAATGACTAGTACAGAGCTTTACAAGAAGCCACCTCAGAAATATAACTTTAAAAAGCATCACCAGTTCAACCCCTCCACCTTTCTGAGGATTGCCAGGAAAGGAAGCACTTCTAAAGAGGTTGGCATCACCTTTCTACAGGGTGGGGAAATAGAAATATGCCTCTCAAGCCAGGCCAGCACAGGCTGCTCACTCCATATTTGTTTTTTCCCACCACTGAATAGGTTCTACATTATGAATCCAACACATCTAAAGCCTGAAATCATTACAATTCAGACAACAAGTAGTTTTTTGAAGTCTGTTGTGTTCAGATATAAACTGACAAGAGGCATTCAGCTATTAAATGCAAAACTGCTGGCAATTGCACCTCCCATCAGCATCCCTTCCAGTCTTACCTGGTAGATATCAGAAAGGCTGCTGCTTCCTGAATCACTAGTGATGCTACATCCTGAGTGACTAGATGAAACGTGGGTCACCTGTGGGTGGAGACTGTCAGTAAGGTGCAGCTTTGTGAAATCTGCAGGAAGCTATAGGTGGAGCAGAAAAAGCATCATTACAATTTGAGGGAGATACACAGCAAAATTAATTCAAATCATATATGTCATACTTTACTCTCTGCCAGTACCAACTATGTAAGAAAACCACTGGGGTTCAAGAATGGAGAGGTCAAAATAAAAACTTTGAGTTATGCAGCTTTTTTAACTCATGCAGAGGTCAGCAAAATACCACCAAATTGTTGCAAATATAAGAGATTAAAGAAAAACACATATTTGAGGACAACATTAGTGAAGCAATATGCCCAAACCCTTCAGTAGCTTGCTATGGGGCTTGGATAGAATTAAAATGCATATGGATATTGTGTACTTCCAAAATCAGTGATTTCCTGCAGGACAGGAATTAACAACAGAGTAAAGATTTTTTTCTTTTAAAGATCAACAAGCATTGCTCTGGATTTGGTAAACTCCTGTTTCCCAAGTTGACAAAGTACATTAGAGACAAGGAAAATCCAAGTCACTGAGCTATCCATTATACTTTGAGCAAAATAATATGACAGCAAATAGGAAATGTGGGAAGACTGATACAATTACAAAGAGCTATAATCCTGAAATTAGTTTGCTCACATGCAGTGCTGAAAAATGAATCGAGACAGTCTATTTGATCATTTAACAATCATTCACCAGTATCTGTGATGTATATTTCTTTATGTGAGGTATATTGCTTTATGCCCACAGCTCTCATGAAAATCTTTAAGAACTGTAAACATTTCCAGACTGCAGAAAGCGAACTTTGACAAAGTAAAATATTTGCTGTCTGAAGAAATATTTAAATGCTATTTCAGGGGCAAATTACTCTTCTCCCCAAGAAGCCTGCATGCCACAGCTAGTTAACAAAAGTATGTTAATATATCTATTTTGGGGTGTAATAAATTCTTCAGTAATTAAAACCAAAAACTTTTGTTCATTAATTTTGTTTCAAATCAGAGAAGGCAGCTACTCTCATCTCTAAGGAGCTGTGTTTCTATGAAAAATGTCCCATGCAGTGTGTCAATCCATGTCAATTTTGAATGCTACCTCGGCACTCATTCTCCCTGGATGGAAATGGAAATAAGACCTCATTCAGCATGAAGAGAGAATAAGCCGAACAGTATAAAAGGTTAGGGGAAAAAAGTCCACTCCAAGTCACAGGAGAGCGTGCTTGAAAAAATTATTAGCTCTACACAGCTAAAGATACTGAATGATTTTACCTCTGTTTGCCTTGTTTAGTTCTGTTTATATGCCCTGAAAGAACCTTGGCTTTAGTATTTGCAGCAAAATTACAGACAACTCCAAACCTTAGTCTTATTTCGACTGACTGGCATTTCCTATTCTAATACATCTGAAAAGGATTTCTTGGTTATGACAGAATGACTGCATCAGTGATAGCAAAAATGGCTACATTTTAAATAATTCTTTCCTAGTATTTAGCCAGAAAGAGGGGCTAAAACCAGCAACCAAATACTAACAATCCTAAAAAGCTACAATAAGCCTAGAGCTAGACCTGATCTTCATCAACAAAGAAAAGGCAATTAAGGAAAGCAATACTCTAATACACACAGCCATGAATGCTGCCTCCAGAAAAATCTAGTTATGCTTGCTACTGTTAATGAAGTATCAGAAGGAGAAAATACAGCATTAGGGAGTGCATTACAGTATCTGTTGTCTTTGCTACTTTACTTTTCAATCTGTAAGTTTGAATTATCACACAATGGACCCATATATACTGATATTCAGGCCACTACACAATTTTTTTTAATAATTTCTGAGCCATTCTGCAAGTACATATTCCATAGGTAGAATGCAAGGGAAATGAATCACCACAGCTTTTGTAATGTGTCGCTGACTACTCTCAAAGTAGTCTCTCATAATTGAAGCAGTCCACATTTATTTCAAAGTAGAAATCCTACATATTATATTAAGATTCAAGTACAATTTGTCTAAGATTTACACATTTAATGACAACTTACACAGATATATTTTCGGAGTTTTACCTTTTATAAAGCACTAACTATTGCAATCCCAAATAAATATTAACTCCATAGGGAACTGTATATGAACACAGTGTGGCACCCAGCCAAACATGTTCAATTTTACAGTGCCCTGCAAATATCTCCATGTCATTAACAAAAGCATTCATTTTTTATCAATGCATTAAAAAATTTAAAGAACCTTTCATCAAAGCAAATCCAGTTAGTATGTTAAAAAGTGAAAGCAAGCTATGTCTAATATAATGATTGCACTCAGTGTTTTAAATGAACAGCAAGGATTTATGTTTCACTACTGCACAAGCAAAAGGAAGAGGCAGGGGATTCCACAATAATGATGGAATACACTGCAAATAAAAGCAAGCCTTCTAAATCTTTTTGGCTGCAGACAATCAGCTGAATGCTTGGTGATTACTGGTTTCAGGGTAACTCCTCAAGTCAAAGCCATGCTGCATGAGCTGGACTTGCCAAGTGGTGACAGAAGATCAGAAGCAGGCATTTTTCTTTAGGCAACCTAACTAGTCACTTTGATCCTAATCAAATAGGACTATTTACAAGCAGAAAGCACATGCTCACATCTTTGCAGAACACTACGTCTCTGTGCTACATGCCCGAAAGCAGCATCCACTTCAACTGCCCTACCCCCCAAAGTTAAGGTGAGAGACTACATGAAGTAAAAAATAAAATACAAAAATTAAATAAGCTGAAACATTTAAACTGTAAACTCAATGGAAAATATGTGTGAGAAATACCTGCATTTCTATTTTAGTCATGTACTGCTGTCGAAAATATTTAATATTTGCATTGTAGACAATGGAGAAAAGTAAAGTACTGATAAGAATGAAAACACACACCTGGGTCTTACAAGTCTTATATGCAAGTGTGGTGGGCTTGACACCAGATGCCCACCAAAGCCCCTCTGTCACTTTCCCCAGCTGGACAGGGGAGAATAAATACAACAAAAGGCTCATGGGTAAGGACAAAGAGAGATCACTTCTGAGTTACTGTCATGGGCAAAACAGACACAGCTTGGGGACAAATTAATTGAATTCAATATCAATAGGATAATGAGAAATAAATCCAAATCTTAATACCTACCACCCTTCCCTTCTTCCTAGGCTCAGCTTCACTCACAAATTCTCTACCTCCTCCCTTGCAGTGATGGGGATGGGGCAGAGAATGGGGCTGTGGTTAGTTCACCTCACACTGCTTTTACTACTCCTCCCTCCTCAGGTGGAGGACTCTCACACTCCAAAAGAGGCAGTTCTCCATTATCATTCTCAAAGTGAACCCTTCTTCACAAATTGCTCTGTGAGGTGTGGTTCCCCTTGAGGTGTGGGTCCCCTCTAGGGTCACAAGCCCTGCCAGTAAACCTGTTCCAGTGTGAGCTCCTCTCTCCACAGGGTCACAAATCCCACCTGGAGCCTGTTCCAGCATGGGCCTTCCAGAGCCATCCACCTGCTCTGGTGTGGATGTCCTCCAAAGGCTGCAGGTGGATCTTTACTTCCCTGTGGATCAGCACAGGCTGCAGAGGTACAGCTGCCTCACCGTGATCTGCACCACAGGCTGGGTAAATCTCTGCTGAGACACCAAGAGCACCTCCTGCCCTCCTACTGCTGACCTTGGTGACTGCAGGGCTGTTCCTGTCACACTCTCATTCCTCTCTTCTGTGGCTGCAATTGCACAGTTTTTGTTCCCCTCCACCCCCTTTCTTAACTGTATTATCCCAGAGGTGCTACCATCCATCACTGGTGAGTCCAGCCTTGGCCAGTGGCAGGACCATCTTGGCACCAGCTGTCCTTGGCTCCATCAGACACGGGGGAGCTTCTGGCAGATTCTCAAAGAATCCAACCCTGTGGCCCCACACTACCAAAATCCTGCCACACAAACCCAATACCAGCCAAACCTTTTATTCCTGGAGCACAACGTTTGGTAAATGTTTTTCAATTAAGCAGAACGAGGACAAAATGCAACATTTAACAACCAGCAAAAAGCTGTCTACCCCAAACCAGGATATTTACATCCAATTTCTTAATTGCAGTGGGACATGATTAAAGAATAACATCATGAAACCATGCTATTATAAGTCAGTGAAAAAATTTCCTAGGAACCATCTCTGGGCAGTTAACTTCACAATAATAGGCATGTTTGTTGTGCTAATGAGTATCACTTCATTATTAAATTATTAAGAACTCAGGGCTTGTATTATTCTAGAGTTTAATATTGACTTTAGTATTTAGTATAACAGAAAAAATAAAAGTTTTGAAGAATATACTGGCTAGATCTAGCACATGCTTTATCCACCAGACCATAAGCAGTATGAGAAAGCCTAAGGACCCACCCCCAGCCTCAGAAACATCACCTATCACAGACTGACACCACCACAAAGGGCATCAGAACTGAATTCTCACTTTTAGCTTGTTTTCCATTTCCATTAAATAACGGCTAGTTTTAAGATGTCATTCAAAGTAATAAGGATCAAAAGCAACTTGTGTATTTTACATAACAAGCACCACACTTAAATACAGCTTTGCTGAAGCCAACACCTACAATATTTTTTAGCTTCATTATTGAATACTTTTAGTCACACCATCAGAAGGAACTGGCACACAGAGTAATAACGTAGCAGGGTAATTTAGAAAAATTAATGCATGATTTGTTCTTAAGTAAACATAGTTTCACAACAGAGTATATGTTCAGTAGTTTAAATAATTAATAATCATTAAAAGGGTCAGAAACTGTCCTGATAACCTAGTCTCAAGCATAACCTTTGTAAGTGACAAACATTAAGGTGATATATGCACAGCTCTAATCATGTGTAACACGGACAGAAGTTTCTAGTACAAACCACAACCTGATAAAATAGTTACCATCTAAGCCCCAGTCTTAATTTGACAGAGGTGAAAACAGTATTTGATATTTATAATGTAGCTCTTAATACACAAGAATACCTACATATGTGCACACATTTATACAGATTGCACACGTGGAGAGAAACCAGAGTTAAAACAATACATCCAGGAACTCCCAATTTTTACATCTTGAAAACCCTAAACCAAAAGAAAACTTAAACAATTATGTGAAACTATCTTAAGGGCAAAGACATATATCCATTTAGAACTGTACGATACTGCAAACCCTATCACATCTTCCTATCTTAAAAGCATCATTTTATTACTTCCACCCTCAAAGTGAGTCACCGTGTTATGCATGCAAAACTAACAATTACTTTGCTCTGAATATGTTCCTCCTATTTTAAGAACATCATGATTTTCTCCTACCCTTTCAGGCCTTTCATTACAACAAAAGGCATCTTCTACTCAAGGAGTCACTGTACTGACTTACAAATATTTACAAATATATTTTTAGAAATTAAATAAATGTTGGGAATATTTAATGGATAAGAAATGAAAATCCTTGGATACCGCATAAAAATGTATGAGAACAGTCAAAAAATAAGTGAAATTACACTAAAACATTATCTTTCTTTAAATAGTATATTTTGTTTGTTTTGTTTTTGGTTTTGTTGGGGTTTTTTTTTCATTTGGAGTTTTATTTTTTAAAATGCAGTTATATCTGAAGCATAAATGCAACAATGTGAAAGACAAACACGAGAATGTCATTTTAAATTACTAGATGAATTCTGGTTGGAAAGCTTCAATACAGCCACTCATTTTAAGGCAAACATATCAGCAAGGCTTTTATAAACAAGGTCTTCTACTTGTGCTGAAGGCTGCTCAGCACTTTATGAAAGATTTATAAAGCCTGCAAAGTGACTGAAGTACATCTGCAAAAAAGATGGGATTAAAGAGAGCAGAGGTGTAACACTGTTATGCAACTCCCAATGAATGATTTTATATGTAATTAAGCGCCACTGAGCCAGGCTAAGCAAGTTGACATAAACTACACAAACTATCACCTTGATAGCCTCAGTTTCCTCTTTCTGAAATTAAAGAAACACAAGCAAGCACTGATCCATCAACCTGCAAACACATGCATCTGAGCACTTTTTCTTTAGCAACTTTTTACTAATAAAATAATAAAAGCTACTATACAGTAAAAGGCACCATTAAATAATTTTGAAAAAAAGGTTTTTATTCCTTTTATAGATGACACACATAGTCCCACAAATCTAAGTAAACTACAACAAACTTATTTTGGGATTCTCTTTTTTTTTTTTTCACGGAGAGAGAACAGCAGGCAAACAAAAGCAATACTGTGCCGTAGTCTTTCTCATTATTTTTTCCCCTCTTGAGACAGAAATCCTAAAACTTTTATTGCACTACAAAAGTGTAGATCACAAAGGCAGTATTCAACATCTTCTATATTAAATGTCTGTACATCTGTTGTATTTTGTATTTTAAAGCTATGCCCACATTTGTGGTATTTAATAAGACAAGGAAGAACTATTTGTAATTATGCTGGGGATTCATCAACATGCTATTTCAACATAATTCTTTCACTAACCAAGAGAGACATCAAGGAAAACATTTTTATGGTTGAGTGATTTTAAACACAGCAGTCAATGTAAGTAATTACAGAATAATAAAGTAATTTCTATCGATTCTTTCTACAGACCTGATGCAGGCTGACATGTCCATGCAGAGTTAAATTTAAACTAGAAGTGTAAACTATATACAACTAAAATTAGGATGCAATTCCCAGGGAAGCAGCATTTCCTTGCACCTAGGCATGGAAAAGACTGAGAAGCTTCTATGTATTTTTCTACGAAAACTTCTGCAAGACTTAAATAAAAACCTCCTGACTTGAACTATGTCTTCTGTATAATCGCTCACTTTACACAACAATACCTCGTGTATTTTCAGTCTCCAGAGTTTACTCGAATAGACATCCTTCTGTGAAACTGTGAAACTTCATAGAGACCTACTCTTAAAAATGTTCTTGAATCCAGCACAGGACACGACCTCTGTTCTGAAAACATTGCTTGTAGATAGTATTGCTGTTAAACAGTTGTTTGTATAGAAAGCCCACAGCAGAACACCTCTAACAAAAACCCAAACCAAATGAAAAACAAAAAGAAGGAAAGAAAAGTATTATAAGGACCTTTCACAGCAAGTTCTTAATTCTTTTATCCACTGATATTTTTGCTACAGCTAGCCTCCCAAAAAAACTCTTCAGAGGTTCAAGCTAATGCAATGTGAGCTGCTGGTCTCAGGGAGAGGGCGAGAGAGCGGGAATGCACAGGAAACTTCATTTTGCTTCCATTACAAAACACACACTGACTGCCACTTACTGCACATCTCATAGTTCTCAGCAGCTAATCCTATGAGCACTTCATGCCTCGAATCCTTTATTTGAAGGATTATTGACTTCTGCAGAGAGACAGGGGTGGTAAAATTTAAATGGGTGTCTGGGGAATGAAGAAAAACCTCTTAGAAGCAACTCTTTTTAAAGGAAAAGTAAGAAATGCATCACTGAAACATATCCATTCTTATTTAATTTAACTACGTTCTCTGTTGTATGTCCAAATGTGTTAGCATTTGTTCTTCCTTTTGGAAGTTTTTGAGTCAAAGATCTGATGCAGCATTTCATATTCCAAAGTGTCTTCTACAGAAAATCTGGCATAAACACTATTCCTCCAAGAAACACGAATGTCAGTTTATTGGCAACAGCTCAAATTAAGTGAGGTAAAAAAGAAAAACTGTTTTATACAGGTGTTTTCCAAAACTCCAAATACAAAAGAAAAACAGCAGGATGGATTTGAACTGAATCATACTAAACTAAACTAAATAATGTTAAATAATTTTCTGAAGTTTTTCTCAGATTTCTTAAAATCCAAACTCAAACATTTACAACATATTCTCGATGAACAGAATAAATATGCAAGATCAAAATAGTTTTATTCACCATTTACTCAGAAGCCTGTCTCAGAAAATATCTGGTAAAAGTGGAACTTCTTCATTGGTCAACAAAGGATAATTCAGTACTTTTAAAATATGGACTCTGGTTTTAAAGTTAGACCCGTTCTGCTGTGAGCACCAAGCTAAAAAAACTGTTCTTCAACTGTTTTGACTGTGCACATACATTTAAGTACCGATAACTCTTTGACATCCTTAAGACAGGTAGAAACATGGTCTGATAACTTTTTTTCCAAACAGTAAGTAGGATTTTCAAATTTCAGAATTTTTTTTTTGTGTGTGTGTGTGTTTTTGTTTGTATTTTTGTTAAGCGCCTGGTATTTTATATTATTTTGATTGCTTTGTTCCATAAAGTGATCAGATTTAGGTCAAATCCTATTCTCAGTCACTTTGGACTACTGTGAGTAGCAGAATCTCTGTTCCAGTGTATAAGGTCTGCACATGTCCCTGTATCATAGGAGTCCCTATTCCATAAGAGACAGCCTCCCACCCTTGGTAGCACCCTGCCACCCCACCAATAGTATTTACAAATCCTGAGAGAGCCTGCACAGCCCACACCCTCCCACAAACTAACAGCTTCCCAATAACACTGAATAAAATTGGGAAGGGAATTCATCCTGTGGAAATCTACATAATGAAAACCAACAAGCAGGGACAGGCACTCACTGATGAACTGCTTTTTAGGTTGAAGGAATGACTGTTCTGAGGCATTTCAACTGACTTTGAAATATCTCTAGGGAAAGAGAATAGAAAACTGAGCTCAATCACTGACCTTCTGTAAAGGCTCCCCATTATTTAATATACATGGATGAGAAAACAATAAAGCTTGACTTTGCAGAGATCTCTCTCTTGGGAAAAACTGATTTCTTACTAAGAAAATGCATGGTTTTTTCCCACAGTAAGTATTTCTAAATACTTCCTTTTGTGGCTGTTTGGGTGCTTAGTACACTGAGAACTACTGCTGGGTTGCAAACTAAACGGCCCACTTTCAGGGCTTTCAGAGGCTTGTAAGGTTAAATTTTGAACTCTTTGGCCTATTACAAGTAACTGTGGGAGAGGAAGGAACAGAGAACCTGGTCACAAACTTTGTTTCCACAGGAAACCAGACAAAAGACTCATGCCTAGGGAAATAAAAGCAAAAAAAGTTCAAGAACACTTTATGTGGGCACATATGTTTACAGGAAATGTCAATTCAAACATCTTCAAGGAAGATGTTTTAAATCCTGCAGAATATTTTAAATAAATAGTAGAATGCTTGCGTATACCTCACATACAGACTCATTCTGGATTTCTTACACAGCAGTCTCTCAAGCGGACATGGGGGATGCTAAAGAGCAATTACACCAGCAAGAGTAAAAATGAAGGCACCTGAACCCAGATTTTATTTTCGGCTTTAAAGCACCACTCAGAATTGAAAATCACAACAGAAAAGTAAAGATTTTAGCCTAGAGGTGAAAAAATATATCCTGGGCATATCCTAAATGGTTAAACAAAGACTATGAGATGCCTACAGTTCCAAGTGCTGAAGCCTCCCCATCAGTAGGCTGTTCTTACACCACATCATACGTTGGTGATGGGGTTTTTTATACATGATCACAGAATACTTCACAATGACAGTGTTCCAGCCACTCTAACAAAGCTTAGTGAAGTTTTTCAAACATTCATTAAGTGATAGCTCAGTTGAACCAAACCCATTCAATCTGAACTACCGCACTTCAATACTGAACCATATAACTGAATTTTACTGCACTGAGCCAACTTAAAATAGTAAAAGAAAAGTTAATTGATTCTAGAATAAAGAAAAATAAATTAAGGGCTACTCAGGTAATTGTTATTTTTTTAAAGATGAGATATGAAAGATGGATATACAAAATATCTTAGAACTCCCCACTTTCCAAGTGGAGGAAAAAGCCTGTTGGCATCACTGTGCAAAAAGACACTGTTGATACAAGAGATGAGCAGTAGGAAGAGATGTGAAATCATGCACTTTAAAACAAAAACCAACAACCTGGTAAATTCCCTGTCAGAAATGACTGTGACAAAGTTTCCATGCATCAGCTGATCCGAAGGTGACTGAAATGTTCAGGTGATGCAGCAGAAGGAGAACCCAATATGATCACAGCATGAACCCTCCAGAAATACAGTTCTGGGCTCTTCTCCACAACCCCAGCAGAGACCTTATTTGGAAATGTTGCACACATTCCCAGCTGTGTGTTTTAAATAAAGATGGCTTAAAGCCATACACATACACAGAGTCAGAAAAAACCTATCAGGATTATGAGAAGAAGAAAAACTAATACTTGACAAAGTGCAGGAAGAGCACAGCTTTTTTCAGCCCACACTGAGAGAATGATCACTATGCAGAAATAGAAAGGAGGAAAAAGAAATATTTCCAGTAAAAGGCAATGCAGGTGTAAAGCCTAATGAGCAGGAAGCTGAAAGAAGGCTGCTATCTAATGAGCCACAGAGATTCTCCAAACCAGACTCCACAGGAGCTGTGGTAGAGAAGGCTTTCAAACTGAAGCGAGGCAAAGTTATGAGTGTGCTGCACAAGTGTGTAATGGCAGTGACCCATAAAATCCTTTCCAGATCCATGTCACTCATCCAAGCAGAAAAATCTGAAGTGAGAGCCTGTTGTTTCATATACTCATTGTTCAGAAGCAGACTAAGCAATGGAGGGAGAAAAATGACCAAACTCAACATGACTAACATAAAAATTACGATTTTAGATTTTCTCATTGGTAGCTTCTTACTAAATATCTAAGTGCTCTGTATACTTCCAAAGAAAAAAAATTTAAATATATCAATATTTAGGGAGCTCCTGTGCACAGATGCAAAAACTGAGCCCTGTCTCTATAAAATACCATATTAATTGAAAGAAATTTGATGAAAATTTAAAGAGAGACATGACTATTCACAAGCAATTAAATGGAAATTTTGTTTGAAGTCTGACGGCTGCAGCCATGTCAATGCCACCCTTGGAGTTTTACTGAAAGGATTATTTTTGCTTCAGAGTATCAAAGAATAGTTCAGGAGAAAAGTGAGTGGAAGTTTCCACTATTTTCCTTGTCTGACAATGAAAGTTGCACACTTCTGCTTCACCACAAATGAAAAAAAAAAAAACAACAAAAAAACAACAAAAAAAACAACAACAAAAAAAAAAAAAAAAAAAAAAAAAAAAAAAAAAAAAAAAAAAAAAAAAAAACACAAAAAAAAAAAACAAAAAAAAAAAAAAACCACACCCACAAAGAATTGCAATATCACAAATAATATATAAGTGGACATAAAAGCCCTTGCTAAAGCTTGTTTTTCCAAATATTCTGATTGTAGCATTTTTTAATACAAAGCAAAAATGTATATTGCCATAATCACTAGTCTTAGCTTGCTAATTGCACAATATTGAGCATTTAAAAAAACAAAGTTACATTTTTTTTAAAAAAAAGTTGGACAACTACAAGGCAATTAATTTTGATTGAAAGTGAGGATGATGTTATTTTCAAAGGTGAATTTCAAAAGAAAGATTGCTCAAAAAAATCTTAAAAGTCTGTAGATAATACTTCTGAGACCAATGCAAAGAGTAAGAAGAATTCCTATTTGCATTACAGATAGCATAGGTAGTCTTACTATTTTTCTGGCTAATGACGGAATAGCACAGTAACAAGATAAAATATTTTTTTTAATGACAAGCATTTCCCTTTATACACGACTAATTTTGCAAATTCTTTAAATAGTATGATTTTACCATAACTATATTTTTTTAATGCTATACTTACATGACTATTAATCAAACAGCTTTATTTCTTATGAGTTTTGCAAGTGCTATGGCAATACAACAGCAGTGAGTGTTGCTGTAACACCCCAAGCTTTGCTTGGTACTTTACTTTTTATTTTACTGCAACTCATTCTACAAACACAAGCAAGTGACAAGTCATCTTTTTTCTCCCATCTACCAGAAGTTAAACTTTGGAGTTGTGTGTGCATTTACATCAGCTACTGCATTAGGTCACCTTGCAATAACCAGATAATTTGAGAGCCAAACCAACTGCTCATTTAGTTGTTTGCTGTAACACATGGTGCGAGACATCTGGAAAGATACTTTCATAAAAGTGGTAAACATTTTAGTCATTACTACATTAAGTATGTTATCTCTAGATGCTTAACTGAATAAAACTCCAGTTGGAACACTGAACTCCACTTAAAAAAAAGTCTAAAAATAATCATGGTACTCTAACTCAGGAATTCCTAAGTTTAGTTTTCCCCGGGTATCATCATTACAGAAGGAATACTAATATACAATACTAATGGAAGTTGCAGGTGTAGGAGTGACATTTAACTGCCTAAACAACCTCTTCCTTCAACAGGAAATAAGTAGATAACTAGATTTTCTATATCCTACTGCTGACATGCACGCCACTGTTTGGGAAACTCCACTTTAGTAACCATTTATTTAGGAAAAGCAGCTGTATTCAGGGGCCTTGGAAAATATCTGCTAAATGGAAATTTCTAAAAATCCTTTGCCCTGAAATGCAAGAAGTCTCTAATCTTCTCCCAAGACACAAAAAGCAACACCCCAAAAACAAAATTTTAAAAAAAAAGGCACAAACAACAACAAAAAATACACACAAAAACCCCCCAACCAATCAACCAACAAAAAAAACCCAAAAAAAACTTCAACAACAACTTTATCAACTGTTGAGAACCTACTGATTTGAAAATGAGCAAGACTGAATTCCCAGAGGACAGAAATTCCCAGAGTCAGACCACAGAAAATCTTTGCAGTCGTCATACATCAGCAGGCAAGAAGAGGTACACCTAGCATACCGACTTCCACAGTCATTAAAAGAAACTAACACTTCTCATTTTAGTTTGGTTTTCAGTCTGCTCCTACAGTTGTGAACAACTTCAGTTTCAAAATAAAATATGAGTCTTCTCGACTGCTTTGAAAAAAAAAATCCAGTGAACAACCATTTCCAGACACAGAGTTAATTATTTAAGTAGTACATTTTACTAAGGCACCAAAAACCATAAATTCATGCATCTTCCTTTTCCTCCTGCTTCCTTAAAAGTGCAGAAAACAGGAAAAAAGAATATTCTATATTATTTATGTGTATTTAAAAAAAATAATCCCGCTATAGTCAGGTTTTTATTCAAAGGTCAAAAAAATTAGCTGAAAATCCACTGGTGATGCAGGTCAAGGCTGAAAAGGCAAATGAGACACATCCAAGTATAACATCTGACTCTTTCCTGAACAACCTAGCAGAGAAAAGAGCTTCTGCCTGCCAAGAATTCAGAAAATACAGATCCCTTTTTTCCCTAACTTGTTATCATGAATACATTGAAACTAAGAGGTCAAGCTGTACCTTGATTGGTGAAACAGCAAAGGCAGAGTTCTTGTTTTGAAGAGCCTTTATTGAGCTTCTTACATGCAAGGAAAAAACCAAACAACCCCCCACAAAAAAAAAAAAAAAAAAAAAAAAAAAAAAAAAAAAAAAAAAAAAAAAACCCCAACCAAACAAAAGAAATCCAAAACCAAACAAATAAAAAACCCAAACCAATAAGTAAACAACAACAATAAAAAAAAAAATCAAACCAAGAAACAACCAAAAATCCACTAAAAAACTCTTAACTAATGAAGAGCACAAATAACCTCAGCTAAAATGAGAACAGGGCTGATGGTTCAGCAAACCTAGGATATAGCTAACTAAGAAATAATTCCCAAAATTCAGTTTAAATTTCACAAAATCTTTGAATGATTTCTCTTTAATTTTTTTTTTCAACCATGACCAAATACATTCAGGTACAGTGTCCTTCATCACCCCATTTTCAAGCCATCAATCCCACTCCCAAATGTATGGCCCAGTTCTGCACCCATGTTCTCTTTTTCAGGCTTTCCCGTGCTCTTTCAAATCATCCTGCATTAGACCTTCCTGACATTCATGCAACTCCTACAGCATTTGGCAGGCTGGCAGGCACACAGCAGCAGATAGGCATTTAGGAAACAATGCCATGGATGGAGGCCTAAGAGCACAGCCCAGCTCCCATTCTTCTGGCTCTGCAGGAAGAACAGCAGCAGGGAACAGTACGAGCCTATTTTTAACAATAAAACAAGCCAACATGACTACACACACAAAGGGAGACCCACAAAATAGAGCAACGTCATTTTTATGAAATCGTTCTTCAGAGGAGGAATAAAAGAAGAAAGCTTTAAACCGATTCTTCCTCCTTGCAAGGCCACAGTTTGGAGTCAAGCTATAAACTAATAAATCCTTCCCAGTCTGTTTGTCCAAAGAGCCCAGCACACAGCACCTATGCTTGCAAGGGACAGGCTGCAGTCAGAGAAAACGAGGCAATATTTATAGACTGAGTGAAAGAAATGCCAGGCTGAGGTATTTGACCATCAGGTTGTTGTCTGGGTTTGCAGCACGGTTCCTGGCTGACCCTAAGCCTCTGAAGATCAGGGAACTGCAGTTACCAAGAGGATGTATTACTGTCACCAAATGTTGGCATATGGGCACCAGCCAAGCCTGGGACAGTTGAAATGAGTCACCTACAGGTGGAGGGCTACAAGGGCTACATGGAGCTACACTTCATGCCTGCCATGGCATTTGTTAGCTTATTAACAGATCCTAAAAGCACATACAATGTAATACTTTGTTCTTCTCTGTATTCTAACTCACAAGCCTGCTTTTCCTCTCTTTTGAAAACCAATTGGCTCTTGATCCATGTTAAGAAGCTGGAACTGAAAGAGAAGGTGTTAAATCAGTTTACATATTCCCAGTCCAAAGGAGAATTGTCATCTCCATCTGCATTTAAGAGCTGAAGTGCCATGGAGGTATGCATACATTTGAGTATACAGAGTCACAACTGTTTTCACATTCAAAGCAAAATCTTTTTGACATTTTGTCAAATGGTTCAGAGCTTTCTGCTGTTTACAGAAGACACTAAAATGGAATTTAGAAGACATGTAGGGAAAAATCAGAAAACCCATTTGAATTAAAGGAAGGGCAGTCACACTCCATACACCACAAAGGACAGGAACTATTGAAATTGTAGCAGATCAAATTATTTGATGCCTTTTAAAGAAACTCCAGGCAGGCTTTGGAAGGAACATCATATTACTGGAGACATCAACTTGACTGCCTATAACTCAAGATTGAGAAAGGCTAGAAAACTACTCAGTCCAAGCTGTGAGGTTTAGCAAGTGACTTCCCATTTAGGAAAATCCTCTTTCACTTTTCACGAAAAGGGAACTAAACATGCCAGGATTTTGTGTTCCAACATCTGCAATGGAGACCAGTGATTGCAAAGGACCGATGGCCTTATTTTTAGCTTTTTGAGCAGCTTAAGGTCTAGGCCAAGTACAGAATGCCAGGTTAGTCAAATACCATGAAGTTGTTCATGGCAGCAAGCTTCGTATCTACAGTGAGAGCAACCCAAGCAGACAAATACAGCCTTTTGCCCAAAGGGCCAACATTCCTGCTAATGGAATGAATAGAATCTTGCAGTCTAGTAACCAAGCCCAGCACCATGAGAGTAAATCACAAACAATATGCACACAACATTTCCTATCTTCCAGTTATTTCACCAAATGCTGTGAACCTTCATCTTACCCAAGTGACAAATAAAATCAAATAAATACAGGCAATAGCTCATCTCCACCCCTACACCTCAGACTTACTAGGGACCAAGCAGCAGCACTGCTTGTGTCAGGTAGTATTATAATGTAAAGCTGTTTTCCTTCAACATCACCTACATAAAAGCAATGCAATCTGTTGTCCTTCATCTGTCCTTCTGGTATCCTCATACAAAACAGGGGGTTTGGTAAGAATGATAAACACTCCAATAAATTTTAGCTTCTGGGCACAGGATCAGCTTTCACAAGCAACCCACTGAGCAGAGACCCCTTCAGTACAGTTTATTCTTCTCCTGGTTCTCAGCTGAATCATCACCATCTCAAAATGAACAGCAAAAAGACTACTGGCAAGCTGACAAAACTGGAATAACCACCAACCATCCAATTCTGGGATACTACACAAGTGCCAGTGACATATCTGTAACGGACTGACGGGTTAAGCATGCAGAGGTTAGAATCCTAAAAACACTGCACAACTGCTGGAGTCCTGCCACACTTCTCCTGAACTACAGCTACCACATTTTTAAACACAGTACTGAGAATGAAGTGTGGTAGGTACAGGGTTCTTTGGTCAAGGGTAAATCTCAAGACATTAATATTTCATGTTTCTCAAATCCTTGGTATTAACCTTATTTCTTAAACACTTGGAAACACTGGTTCAATATTACACTCACTTGCACAACTCCTGAAATACCCTATCAAGCAGTTCTTCTCTCTTTCTAGTAGTATTACTTCTATTAATTTCAAGTTTTAGAAAAAGCTACAAAGAATGCATCAGTAATAGTAAATGAAAAGAATTAGTAGTCTGGTCATATATATGCTGTTGCAATTAAGGTATCAAAAATAACAATCAGACTTTAATAAAATAACCCTAAGATCCTGAAAATCTTGTCTCTATTCCAGTCAAGCAAAAACCACACTCCTGTGTATTCATTGAGGGACTAGTAAAATTAGCTCAGTTTTTCGAACACCAAGGATGCTGTTAAGGGCTAATTTGTAGCAACTTAAAGCCTAGAATACAAAAATGAATAAAAAAATATACAAGATAATTGAAGAAAAACAAATTTTAAATAAGCTTAAAAAATTATACTTTAGAGTTTCCAGCACCAGCATCATGATCCCAGAGTGCTGATGGTCTGAACATAGCCTAAATGTTTATGCACTTGTAGCTTAGAATTTAGAAATAATAGTTCCTAATGCTCATATTCTTAAATAATTCCTATTTTCTCATGATATTTCATTGATTTTGCAGACAACCTGTAAAGTTATGAAGTACAGAAGTATTTTGCAGATAAGCTTCAGGTCATGCTAGCAGAATACAGAACATGAGACACCTCCCCTTGCTTTTGCTGCTGGAGCAGTACCAGCAGCAATCACGACTGCAGAAAAAAGCAGCACAACTCACAGCATTTTCTAATCCCCTTACAAGCTACATGTTTCTTTACATATCACTGAGATCCCCTGCCCTTGATAATTAAAAATGAAATTTCGCCAAAAAATCTAACTTACTTCCTCTCACTAGAGTATTTTTTACTCTTTTGTTTGCTAAACTGTTGAGTTTACATCACTTGGAAATGAAGTACCAGCATTAAGTATCACTGATTAAAACCCTTGAGCCAGTATTCAGCAAGGGACTGCAATTATTTTGCAGGTGGAATAATGAACTTGAGATATTGAGGCACAGGATTTCCTTAGTTTCCTTAGTGCTTGCTTCATGCTACTCATTGTGCATATTGTGAATTCCATATTTAACTTACTTTTAAATCAGGCTACTTAACAGAACACATTATCTCCGCTTTTTAGAGTTTCTCCCCTTCCTATGCCTTTATGAACTCATAGAATCAGGAGCAAATCAACACTATATTAAGGGATTTAGGATTTTTTTACTTCTTCTGATGTTTGGGATTTTTGGTGGCTTGGATAGTTTTTGGTTTTTTATAATTGTTGGGTATCAGCAGCTCTCAATTTCAGCTGGATTTTCAGCATGTCTGATGATCAGGCAGGAGTGCCAACAACTCAGTAATAATAAATAGCTTTAGTCTCTCAGTCTCAAAATAGCATTTTGGAAGAAGCTGACTTTCCTTTTCAGGTTCACATCTGCATTGTGACTATAAATGCCACATTCCAGTATGCACCATCAAAAACATCACTGCAAACACTTCAACAGCACCACTAGATTTGGCCTCTTTAGAATATAAACCAGAGCCACAATACTGAATATGTTGTGAGGCCTGAAACTCTCTTACTTCATAAACTTGCTAAAAAATGCCCTACTGTGCAATCTTCTACAACAACTATCCATGTTGACCTGAAAAAAAAAAAAAAAATAGCTACTTCATTACATATAGATGGCAACCTTTCTGGTATGGTTTTGTATGTTTTCTTCTTCCTTTTTTTTTTTTTTTTTTTTTTTTTTTTTTTTCCCTCTCTTCTCCTCTCACTGTGAAATGTGCTGTGCAATTGCCAGGCATTGAAACCATAACAGAAAGATAGCAGGACATCTTCTAAGTGCCAAGGATGCTTCCATTGCCATCTCTACAGGTCACTAAATGCATTCACAGTCATTCCTATGAAATGACCCAAATTTTGTCATTTATAAGCATTTGGGGAAATCTGCAGCTAAATGCTGTCCTGCAGAACAGGAATTTAGCCAGAGTCCACCACATATCTCTTGCAGGATGCCAGGCAAGTCATTTAAAATCAACCTTTCATATGATCATTAGGTTGCGAGGGCCTGAACTGGGCCAATACAGAAAACTCAAGCAACAAAATCCGTCCTTTGAATGCTTATTTAGACCTTCCTATGCTGAGGAATGACCATCTTAAGCTCTTAAAATTCTGTCCCTATGTTGTGCAAAAGACTTGCTTCAGCAGACCCACCTGAAAAATTAAGATAATGCCGCCCCTAGTTACAAGCATCTTGAAAAGCCACAGAAGAGAATAATATTTATGCTTTTCTCTTCTGAGTAAGACTTGAATAGTACACCATAAACACAACCTGGCCTTTTGAGCAATGAAGCCAGCCCAAAACATCAAACAGCTGCTCATTACAGAGCTATCCATCTTGAGATAAATCTTGCAGAAGATACAAGTTCCTCCAATTAAATACTCTATCATAATGCACTTATAAAGAGGTGAAACACTATTTCTAATCACATGAAAAATCCACAACCCCTTTACTGGTCTCCAGAGAGGAATTTTATTTATTTTTTTTTCAAAAGACACAAATTAAAAGAAAAGGAATAATCAGAAGGGGCCAAACCAGAAATCTGGTTTCAATAGGTGCTAAAAATAAAGGTGCCTAACAACAAAAGAAGATAATATGTATCAAGTCCCAGAGCTATGTAATTCATCAAGATGAACAAAATCATAACCATCAGCACCTGCAGCGGCTAACAGGTCACTACCACCTAGAAAGAGCTTTTTCACAGGTCTATTTTTTTTCCCAGATATGTATATACAAATGAGGAAAAGCTTAGCAACTGTAGCCATCTGATAACAACATCACATCTCTTTTCCGTGACTTATTAGTGCTGTGTGATGCTCACTCAAAGGACAAATAACTATTTCACTTTACATTTATTATACAAGTGAAGGAAAAATACTAATTATCTCTTCCAATAACAGAAAATTATTTCTAGAACAGTTCTAGATTTCTTAGGAAAGCATGCCAACTGGCACCCTTACTACACATCAAACTAAAATACCCATATTTAAACGAACCCCATTAAGGACTTTTCCTCAAAATGTCACTCATTTCCTTCTCTATCCTGGGAGGGAGAGGACCCTTAGCACAAGCCATAAATCTTTGTGAATAAAAATATGGTAAGAACAACCCAAAAATTTGACTTACTGCTTCCAATATTTTTTTAGTAATTCAAGACAGGTCGAGTACATCAAAGACTGCAGTACCTATGATCACTGAAGAAGTGTCACTGTGCCAGCAGCAAAATTTGTCCTTTTCTAGCAGATTTTATTTCAATTACACCTGAAGTAAAAATATACTTTCTTACAGGTTGTCCATAAGCCACCCCAATGTATTGTGCAATTCCTGACTCATTAGTCATTACACAATTATAGAAGAATTATGAATCTCAAGTCCCATTTTTACAAGTCATTATACCTGTCAATTTTCTTATTTTGTTTTTTTAGTTGACCTTGAGTGAGGTTCCTACAAACAACAGATACAAAGGAAAAAGAGAAATGAGATCAAAAGCTAACACCTTACAAGGCCCAAGCCTACAACAGGAACCTTCTTGCACTATACCCTCATGTGATTTTTTCCACATAATAAACCAGGTATAAGATGCAATGTGCGAAGCTTTTCAAGAGATTGTTTGAACATCCACAAAGCAATATGTTTTGAAACATCATTCATCTTCCTAAAATTTAAAACGAGCAAAATTATAATGAAAGCCTTGCAAAGGTGGTTGAGAGGCCTCCTATAACCAGCAAGGACAGGGCCAAACAGAATGAACCTACTGAAGATGCCCCATCCCTGGAAGTGTTCAAGGCCAGGCTGGACGGGGCTCTGGTCTAGTCAAAGGTGTCCCTGTCCATGCCAGAGGGGTTGGAGAAGATGGTCTTTAAGGACTCTTCCAACCCAAACCATTCTAAGATTCTGTTAATTATACAAAATCTGGTAAAGTACATCAAATATGAGAACTAAGCGTTAGTATTTTCGCAACAATCCTTTTGTTGCAAAACATTGAAAAATGTTTTCATTTCTCTGCCATCTTACACCCGGAGCATCATTTTAGTCCCTGTTAAACAGATGACATTAGCTGTGTATCAAGGAACATCCCTTTCAGATATGGGTTTGTAGCATTGCTTCAAACTCCTCCAATTTAAGAAATATGAGGCACATAATACCGATACACTTGATTGATGCTACTGACTTCTTATTTTTTGTATTAAAAAGATCTAGGAAACACAAAAGCATTTTTTACTCTTCCTCTCTCCATTTTCACCATGATAAACACAATGTCCAGTTTCCATACCATTTTCACAGAACAGCAGATTTAAACCATATCCCTCATTCCCTAACTAAACTAGTGTGAAATTAAGATTTAACAGCATTAAATAAAATAATTCACAGAAATTTGTGAAACCTTGCACAGGAGATTTTTGTATTCAGCTCCAGATTGGACCTGAATTTTGCATTCTGTTCCAGCAAATCAAGCTGTGAGACTCTGTGTGAGGATGTCACAGAAGCAATTAAGCCTCTCTCCTTGATATAAGTTCAAATCAGACATCAATAAAATATTTAGAATTCTAGGAGCATACTAACATAAAAATAAGTCATTACCAGAAATGATTAATTCAAGAAGTTTTCCTCTTAGGCAAAGTAAGATAAAGTCTTATGCCCTGGAACTCCAAGCTTCCCTTCCCTCTCCATGAAAAATTTGTACTTCTCAGTCTTACCTTCCAAAGAAAATAATGTCTACCTGGTGAACAGGCATGAAAAGATTCATTGTCAAAGCAGTTTGGTTTTTGCTAAGCTAGTCTGTGTCTCAACAGTTTGAAGTTCTACATAGTCTTTCAACTATGTCTTTTTTTCATGCAAAACCTGCAACTGCATGTCAGACAGTATGATTTCTTTCCCTTGCATATATGGGGACATTTGTAAAACAACACCTTGACCTTTTTCCTTTTACTATTCTTACATTTTATTCCAGTCTCTATTTTGGAGAGTGAAATTCATCTCTGTGATTTGAATAACTCAAAGTTATACAACTAGAATATGACAGAGTTTGTAATGCAGAGTTTCTAAAAAGCTAGTTTATTTTTTTTTCCTTTCTCTATAAGAACTTATTTAATATCAGTTAAACTTGTTCTACTACTAGAGTAAATCTAGAACTTTTCATTGACATTCTTTGGAGAGTAGAATGAGCCGGAAAACCTAATACATATGCAGCTTTTTCATTTTATTCCTATTTGCAAATTTAAAGTATCCTATTCTATTTCAGCTTCTTCAGTGGTTGAGTTTCAGGAAGAAAGAAGGTGGGCTTTGTTTGGGTTTTTTTAGATTAAGTTCTAAATATTTCATGAACACCTAACGGTTTGGTTACATCAACTCCCTTATACTTAGAATGTAATTAACAAGAGAAAGGAACAAAACAGTCCACACTAACAAACTGTGATATGTTGCTACATGTGCAAGAAAAATTCACTGGACACATTCTAAAACATTTCTAGGTTACTTTATGTATTTCTACACAACCAACACTGAATTCTTGCAAAAAAAAAAATGTTCTTCCTTCAAAAAGTTCCTGCTATCATCTCTTCCCACTGTTTACGATTCTTTAGCTGTATCTGCTGAACATCCTGTTCATACCCGTGCACACTCTAAGGCACCGTAGTCACAGAACATATATTCATAAATATCTTCTCAAGAAACAAATTTTAAGACTGAAAACTACATTGAACCACATAAAATCCTGCAAGAAGATTTAAACATTTTAACAGAGCAATAAGGTTCTATACGTTTTTATAGTACAGAATGTTTTTTTCATGCAAAACCTAAATTTCTAATTCCTGACACCTGAGGCCTTGTTAAATAATGTTTGCTCTTCTGCTTATGAATGCATTTTTCCCAAACAATAAACACGGGCAGCCTATGGGATTAAAGCATGACAAAGGTGTAGCTGACTCATGGGATCAATTAGAAAGCATCAGTACTTATGCCTTTTGTTCATTCCATGTTTTACTAACAATTTCTGCATTTCAGCATAAGTGCACCACAGATGTTAAACGCCATGCTACAAGGCAACATTACACCAGTACCTCACACCAGAGAGAATAAATCTATTCTTATCACCTACAATTATATCACTTGTTATACAGCTTACATATTGCTTTAAAGTTTTAACAAATGCATAATGATTTTAACTGAATGCTCAAAGCTTCCTGCCCAACCAAAGTATGTCAGCATTTTTTCAGTAAATTTTTAACATTCAAAAAGAACCTAGAGAGTTGCCTTTTCTAAGCTAAAAACAATTTCACATACAGCCACCGACATTAATGCCAGCTCAGGTACAGCTTTCCCTCCAAACCCGCTATGAAATCCACAAGCAGGAAAGGCAGTGAGCAGGACGACAAGCAGTTTCAATCCCCATGCAGTTTGCCCGTGACAGGTTATTGATAGAACAAACAGAATTTGCAATACTTACTGAATGTTTCTCCTGCTGGCCCATAACTCCATGGTTAGCTGGGATTGCAAGTGGTTTCATAATGAAGAAACATAAGCTGAACTGAATTTACACATCATGTACCAATTTCTTATGGATGGCAAGTCACCCTCTACAGCATTAAATTAAAAAGAGGCGGAGGGGGTGAAACCAAGCTGGAGCGAAAAGTGTCACTACTGGTAAGCTCAAAACCCCCCTCGCACTTGTAGTGCAGAGCAGCAATCCAAATGACAGCCTCAGTCTCCATTTTTGCAACACTGAAAGTCTAAGCATGTCAGGACGTACGGAGCCTGATGAAACCCTACATATCCAGCATCCATTCAAGGGAACAAAACCATTCCCTGAGCCTGAGGAATGGGAAAGGGAGGAAAAAAAAAAAGAAAAAAAAAAAGGACGAAAAAAAGCTAAAATGGCTGACTGCACAGAGACTCCCTGAAAAAGGCTTAATACAGTATTATATTGGTCAGGGTGCAGGAACCAGCCTGCAGCACTCAGCCAAGCATTGTTAATACTCCTGTTTCATTTGCAATCACACACTCGCAAATGCAGCCTCCCCCCTCCTGCCACCACTACCCTCCACTCCCCCAAAATCAGGGTAGCGCACACGAATAGGGACCTCCTCCCCTGGCTGCTAATGATGCTGACACAGTAGTGACCAGTGATCTCTGTTCCACTCAGCTAACCAAGTTTGCACAATTAATCTCAGCAGCATGACATTGATGAACATTTAATTTTATGATGCCTGTTCCTCACAATCAAGACAAGCACTTCTACCGCCCAAAAAGTCAGCAACAAAAATACAACACAGTTACACACACAAAAACCCAGAGAATCCTGAGTCTGAATGCAATACGCCAATATAATTACGTTATTGTGCTTACTTTGGAAGACCATGGCTGCAGGCAGTTGGCATAGCAACGCACAAGGAAAGCCATTTCCTGGGTAGAAAGAATGCTTCCTTTTCTAAATAAAAAATTCCTCTTAGGATACAAACGGCATTGCTGCTTCCTGCAGAAAGCAAAGACACTGAAGTCTGTCTCTTAACCTGCACACAGGCACACACTCAATGCAGTTCGAGTGATGTAAGTGGATTTCTCTCCCTCTCTCTCCTCTCCCTCCCTCTCCCTTTATCCACCGAAATAGAGTCAAATGGAAGACACATTCCTAGAGGCTCGCCCCCTCTGATACTTAACTGTTTCACTCATTAAGGTAGAGATGGACAATGCAGATAAAACAGCAAGCTCCTGCCTGTGTCTGGTATCAGCCTGGGAAGATCAAGGCATCCCCAGAGGGGAGGGATCCGATTGCTGCTGGCTCCTAAGAATATCACTGAAGTCAGGCTGGGAATGAGGACCCACGTTTACCTCGCCAAATCCTGAACTGAACACGACTTTTCAAGAAGATAATGCTAGAGCAAAGACATCACCTCCCTTCCCCCCCCACCCCCACCCAAAAGAGAGCTGCTGCAGAGCTGTAAACATTTTTATCACGTATTTTAAAACAGTGCACTTGATGAGCTCTCTCAGATTTTCAGCAGCTTCGCCCTTTCACAGGCCACAGACATCCATCCATCCATGGGGTGTGGGAGGCACATGTCCACACACCTTTAACATACCATTTCCAGCCTTTCTCAATGGAGCTCCTGCTTCTCCCTGCACGCTGAATACACAAACTATACTAAAAATACATGGGTATATGGGCTGTGGAAGAGACTGACACAAATATGGCATTTATAATTCTCCCCTCAGAATGTAATTGTATCTTAAAACGCAGAAATGTCCCCAGTCACTCCCATTTACACTACACCCCTTCTCATGCTGTATTGGTAAAATCTTGCTGCAGAGGAGCTGAAATACAACAGGGATGTGCTTAAGCAGTAAATTGTCAGCCCCATACAATGCACCTCTTAAGTGCCACAGGTTTGTATCACTTGACATAGGAGTGACCAAGCCAGGCACACGACACACATCCATTAGGCTTCAACTTGAGTACAGCTCCCTGTAACATCTTTACAACACATTCTTTAAAATCAGAGACCATCCAGCCTTACAATAATTTCAAAGTTGTTGTTTTGTTTTGCTCCCCCAACAAGGACAACAGAAGAAAAGACTTAACAGTTGTTACAGAGGGAAAATACACAGGGAAAGAAACTGGATATTACAGAATACTATGTCATACAATCTGCAGCTGCCTTCCCTCAAATTAACATGTACACTGATAATGAGTTTAGTTTGTTACACATTGATTTCCTTCACTCCTGGCAATGACTGCTAGCAAATGAGGCTGTAAAAATTAGTGGAAATGAATTCTAGTAACGGCAGAGAAGATACTGAAATAATCCAGTCTATTTTTTACACAGTTCTTCAAGGGACACAGTTTCATATACGACACCTTTTAAATTTAATGTATTTATGTTTATGTGAGTTTAATGACACTTACGCCCTTGGTCTTCAGTATATTCTAAAATATAAGTTATTCTTTAAATCATTCAATTACAACAATTAGTTTAGAATTTTGAAAGTCTTTGCCATGTACCAGTGCAACAGATGATTTTAAAACATTAAATTATGCTTAAGCCTTGTAAAACAGTTTAATGCTGAGCACAATCAATTTTCTGATGAAGTGCTGATTAGAAGTAGCAGAAGTTATGAATTCTAGGATGCTTAGGCAAACCTCCTCTAGTACAAAATTTAAAAATACTACTTGTTGACAAAGCAATTAGAACCCTCTTCAGTTTGACTGGGTAGCCTTGTGGTTAACACCATGAGCAGAATTTGAGTATTTTATGCTCATGTCAGGAAAAAAAAATTATCTTCTGCCAAAACAGAAACATCTCCCCAGCACAGGAAGGCAACACACCACTTTCTGAACTCTGTCACACAACTATCAACATGCATCCTCTCTGCATCAGCTGATATTTCCAACTAAATTCCAGCATAGGTTTCTGTGCCATAGGCCTTCACGAGTAACATGAAAACATGCTTAAGCCTACCAAAATAATAGTGAAACACAAAACTTTCATAGAACATTGCCATTAAACACGTTCTTAGTACTTATGCTGGTCACCACCATATACCTCTACTCATCCTATTAGTACATTAAGCCAGTACTTTGTACATGAATGTAAAACTTTTTATTTACCTAACAAAGTTTAACTGATGTTCACACGCATCAGACTGACAAAAACATCATGGTTTCCAAAAGAGAAAAATAAGCCTCTTTACATTCAAACAGTGAAAAGTGACATTTATGAAATTAGGTGAAGAAAACACCACTCACAGACAATCCGTGAGTCAAAACAATTTGAAGAAATAATTGTCAATTCCATTTCCTTACTCCTTCCTCCCCAGCTGCCAGTGTTTCCAGGTATGGTGTGATTGTATGTACTGTCCATTTTCAGTTTTCCACTTTATACTTATATATAATTTATTTTCATTTAAAAAAATTAAAGTAGAAGTCCAGTGAGCTGTGGGAAAAATGACTGGAATTTAAATCAGTGTGAAACACAAGAAAAATATAGTGTGGCAAGTTTCACAAACAAGTATAAATACATCACACAAAACCAACCTGCAACTTTCTGTTCATGAGTTTTTCAAAACCCATGGAAGAACTCTCTGCTTAGACTTAAGTTTGGGGAAAAAAAAAAAAAAAAAAGACAGTTTTGCAAGTATTTTTAGGCTATTGAAGTGAAATGTTAATAAACCTGACATGCAATAATTGTGCATTATGAGCTATCCCTGACTGCTCTCAAAATACTGTGTTTATAAAAAAAAATCTAGTGTCCCTTTATGAGTCACAGAAAAGAACGTTAAAAAGCCATTTCAAAAAAGCAGCTACAAATGCATGGACATCCTAGGACTACCCCATAGGTTTAGGATTGCACAATCAAAACTGAATTCTAGGTAGAAATTGGTAGAGATCTCAGCAACATGTATCATCTGACTAATGTCTCTCAACTATTTTACATTCTAGAACATCATCTCATACGGATATCACTCTAAGCAGTGCCAACAATGCCTGGAGTATTAAACCTTTTTAGGTTAATGACAAATGCTGTAACAACAGATTACCTCAATTCCTCAGCTTCAAGCAGCTACCTTAACTCACAACTCTTTACAGTAGTACTGAAATTTTTATACAGATTACACACATAGAGACCATTCTTTTCCTGAAGTACTTCAAAATCAGAAATTATCAGCACATTTTCTCCTTCCCTTTAAACACAATGTAAACTATCATTTCCTTCACATTCAGATACCTAGTTAAAAACCAACAGAACACTCTAAGGTCACTGAATTTACTGCCACTGCATGACTCCAGTAGCTAGAAAAAACATTCACAGTGAAGGGACAATTACACAGATATTACACAGCTGTGTAGGTAGAGTAACAGACAGTTAAATTAAAGAGTGCAGGAATGGAGTACATAATTTTAAGGAACAAAAAGGCAAAGCTATCTTCTCTTTCCTCCATCCTCCTCACTCCTCAAAAGTGGAAGTTTAAAACTTAAATTTAGGCCCAGGGCTATTGGACACAAAACTGCTAAGCTCCCAGGAGGATGCTTCTGAATTTTATAATGCTGGTGTTTTCTGCCTCTCACTAACCTTACCAGAGAGATTACTACATAACGATCTGTTGCTCCCATAAGATTTAAAAACACCAACTGAAACCACTAAAAACCCAGAACAATAATTCACTCAAAATGCTACGGCACACTTAAATGTCCCATACAACACGTAAGTCTTATTCTGAAGTATTCAGACAAATTTAGTGCCAACAATTTAAAACTCTGGCTGTATGACCTGATTTCAAGCAAGAAAGTTCCTATTTGTCAGCATAAAGCAGATGTGGGACAGTCTAGGCATACCTATCCCTCTTAGTATTTTCTCAAGAACTTAGAGAACTCCAAACAAACTGTTGAATAAAAGAGAACTACCAATATGCTCTCCAAGGCACTAAAATACCACTTTTACCAAAACACACAGATACATTAACATCATTTGCCACGTTATTTTTTTTAATTCACAAGGCTGTGGTGGCACTGCCATCACTATAACAATGCTCACTGCACAGCTGGAGACACCAAAGCAAGACTTACAATGGAGTGGTGTGTGCTGTTTTGATAACACATTTACTAATGTTACAGACCATTTGAACAAATGCCCTTCTGTTGAACTGCTGCTGCAGATGAATCTATAATCCAGATCTTTAAAATAATGACAGGCTCAGAGCAGTCAGGCTGGTGCCTCAGCTGGGTGGATGTGCCAATCTTCCCCTCTGACAGCAGACTCATTTGTCACCTTCTGTGCACAGCTCTGCTTTCAATGCAGCAAACTTTTTATTTGCATGCCATCTATCTTAAAATGGGAGCAAGGCATAGTATTCATCTAAAATACTTACTATTGAATTCTCTTATGTTTGACAACTATGTTAGAACAGATATGAAGAAAACCTATGAATGGTCTCTCATCCAAAATGTGACAAGATGTTCTATTTCCAGAATATCTAAATTAGCTTATAAAACTGACTTGAGCAAAGGGTCACCACAGCACCAGAGCACATAAACTTTTCTCTGCACTCCATAATTACCTATGCTCTCCATCTAACAATGTGTTTAGGAAAAAGAAAATAAAAAACAACACCAAAAAATAAACATATCTTCTGTGTTCCTGCTAGGTCAAAATCATATACAATGTGTGTGTTTATGAAGTCACTTTATGTGATGTTTAACTGATTTACCTGTGATTTTTACACAAAACAAAGAGCTTGTTCTTACACAAGTCTAAAGTTGAATGCATATTAACATAGCTTTTAAACTATACATTATCACTACAGAGTGTTAAAAATTAGGAATAAAATTTATTAATGCAATATTAATGACTTCAGATGGGAGAATGACCACAGATTAGTTTCATTTCCTCAACTGTTTCAGTACTTCAGAAGTGGAAAAAATGCATTATGTCAGGATAGATGGAAGTTTTTCCCAACGTTTACAAAATTTTCTCATGTTGGTGTAATGACCAGATTTAACAATGGCATATTAATTACATTGGAGAAGGTGAGAATATGCTTTCTGTTTTTAAACTGGAGAAAAAAGCATGAAAGCAAAACAACAAACGCACTTTTAAGGTCAAGAATCATGATGTCAAGTACACAGGAGTAGCAAGTTGTCTTTACCAGATCTAAACAGCACTTCGACATCCAGAACTGCTGGGGACAAGGTTCACTACTGAGATACAAATTGGCCCACTGTCTTAGAGGAAAAACAAGCCAACAAAATATCCACAAAAACTCCCAAATATCATTGTGTCCATACCAATTTCACAGCAGGAATCCAGGAACACAAGTCCTTCACTTATGTGAGGCAATTCTAAAATTTCACATTCTTTGCTGCAGAATAATGTAGGAAAACTTTAAAGAAGGTGGATGACAGCATGCCTCTTTTATGTGTATCCTACTCCTTTACTGTTAAAAAGTAAAAATAAAACTCAGGGATTTTTCTGAGGTCAATCAACTGTCCACATTTTATATTGTTATGGTCAGTAGCCCCATTGAAACCTGTTACCTGAAATATACTGACATATTTGCATTACAAGGATGACTGTTGTGGCACAGAACTGAACATATCTGAGACCAACCAAGGCAGGGGAACAATTATTTAATGTCTCAATATGAAATATTAATGGATTAAAAACAAACAACCCCCAGATATTTCAGTCTCCTATAAATGCTAGCTGGTTTTCTGTTGGTTTTTGTTGTTTATTTCTTCACTGGGTGCCTTCAGCACTAGTGGAGGGTCAGTATTTTTGGTCTAAGCTAATACAATATGCTTTCTAAGTTTCTTACTGAGAAGCTTTAAGGGAGAATCTGAAATTCTCTTCTGGGTGCAGATGTAGATAGGACCAGCAGAAAACCACCAGACTGTCTCTTCATCTTTTTTAATGTGTACTTGGACATCTCCCAGAGTAACTTACTGATCTCTGAGCTGGTTGCTGTTAACAGAGTATTTTCACTCACTTCAGTTGTCTGTTGGAAGGAAATAACTCTTGTTTTTGTCCCCAGTCATAGTCTCATGCCAGGAGGCTCTCTGAAGAGCCTACTCCAGGGGTTCCCAATTAAAATCAACACTGAACAGTTTACCAGTGTAAGATCATTTTCTTTTGGGAGGACTCTCTTCTTGTGCCCCTGCATATCCTCTCTTGTGTAATGCACCATGCACTAACATATCCTGAGAGCTTTGTGCCCTGCCTCTAGCAACTGCACAGAAATAATTTATACAGTCCTTTTATCAGTAACAAACCCCATGCAATTTCACATCCTTTACTTTTAATATAATTATCAAGCAAAATGAGCCAAATTGGTTGTATATAGGAAAAAAAAGTCAAACCATGAGATTATATCATTCAAATAAAGAGAACTTAATATAAAATTCTAAGAAATGCCCTTTCACTTTCCTCTTCCCCAATCAAATAAATCAAGAAGCCAACAACCATCACTTGATGGATGCCTCATTTTGCAAATGTAACGCTACATTTTTTTTCTTGCAATTACAAGATCAGCTACATAGATATAAAAGTGTTAAAGAAAAATAGGTGGAAGTACACCTACCAGGCTGAGTCTCCCTTGTAATTTGGTTCTATGCTGTTTTGTAATCTTACTTTTAAAGTGGTCTTTTGTGCACTGCAGATCATATGAAGACTTTAAAACCAGTTAGCTGCAGGCTTTTATAATCACCAAATTACAGTGTTCAAGACTAATACATAATTTAGAAGTAAAAGGAGAAAAAAGTAAAATATTCTACATTTTAGCATATGCACACACACATGCATATAATATAATGCAAAACAGAGGGAGACCACAATCTGTCCAGGTTTTCTGCCAGCCACATCAACAATACACAACACCTGCCAGCTGTGCCAGCTGCATGTCAAAACTTTACTGTCTGAAAATTCAAATATAATTAAGGCTAACCACTCAAACCTAAACCCCAATCCCTTTTACATGTACAACAGAATGCTAACACTTTAGCTAGACCTTACATTTAAAAAAAAGGTTTTTTCATGAAAAAAAATTTAAAATCCTTCCATCAGAAAAGTGTGAATACGAGGAATCCTTAGATTAGATTAGATACTTAAAAAGTATGTCTACAAAACAGAGTAGTGAAGAACAGGGAAAGAATTCACACACAAACCTTGTGGTAAATTCAACTACCTTGCTTTCCTTAGGACTTCTCAGCTCTCCTGAACTGAACTGTCACCCAATGAAGGATATAAGTCAATGTAAATACCATGGATAATGGCATTTACGGTCAGCAGGATCCAGCCTGTAATACACACATCTACACAATTAAGTTGAAAAGGGTTTACCCATCACACATTGGACACACTCAAGCACCTCAATGTACTCTTTGTAGTGAGAGACCCAAAACTTAACAGAGGATTCCAGGAGTGGCCTCACCAGTTCTGAATACAAGTTGACAATCACTGCTGATCCAGACCAGAATGCCATTTGCTTTCTTGGAACATTACATTTTCCCCATGTTTCAATTCTATACTTTCTTAGTTGCTTAGGATATTTTAACCACTAAATTTGTTATTTTTTTAGAGCTTTGAAATTCATTCAGAAAAATGGTAATTTGAAATTGATCAAGTCAAATACAAGGCTTTATTAAAAGTACTCAGAAACACCTAATAATACTAATAATTTTATCTCTAAGTCTCTATGTCAAGCTCAGGTCACACGACAGTGGTTCAGATGCTTGGGGGGGAAAATGAACTGACAGTTTCTTTCCATCCTTTAATGGGCAAATAACTGCACTACTGCTATCACTCATGACACTTATCTGTACAGAAATCCCAGCATTGAAAGTATCTGTATTGGCATTCTACAAATAAAATATGGCAGATCCCATTTCCCTATATGTACGTTATATACAAACAGTGTTTCTAACTGAACAACACCATGTTAATGAGGATATCCTTTTACACATGTATATATTTGCTTTTTAGATTTTCCTCAGCTCTAATCACAGAATCTGCTGAGTTGGAAGGGATCCTCAAGGATCACAGAGTCCAAGTGGTGGAAATTCAATATTTGTATTTAGTTACATTGTACAATGATCAATTTAGAAAAGAGTTATGAAGAATCCATTTTTCAGCTGCATGAACAACTTTCTGCTTTTATGACATACCTTGCATTTAGTTTTACACGCGGTATCTCAGAAAAATAATCCTTTATATAGCATAAAGTCAGTAGCAGCAATAAAATCATGCTACTCTGGAAAATCTAGGCTGTTATTAACCAAAGTTTTACATATGTGTGGTCATTGGCAATTCTACAATTCTGTAAACAGGACCTAGTATCATTAATATGTCAAAAAAAAAAACCCTCAGAAATATTACTGACACTTCAGTTGCAGAAAACACTGCCTAGCTTCAATGCTTCTCCTTGAGTTTCCAAATCTAATCACAATTACAAATCCAGTTATGACATCAATAACTGGATGAGCCCTTCCAAAGGGAATGGAAGAACAGTAAATCCCAATGGATATAAGAGTTCTGCAGTAGGGATGATGTAATTTATAAAAATAGACAACCTCTGACAGAAGCTGCAAGTTGAGTAAATAACACACTGCATGTCATTAATTTTACATTAGCTTGCCAGTAGTCATTACTAAAAGGATGACAAACTAACAATTTTGCTTTGCTTTGCTTTGGGTGCTACACAAAATAAAATTATAGCATTGCTAATATATTAATAAAAATATAAAACTTAATACAAAACTTGAAACAGTAATGGTCCCTAAAAACACGGATGAAGGAAAGAAGCTGTGAGGCTAAAAAGGTGATGTTTTGCCAGAACACACAGAACACAGGGATGGGAATTACTTATTGCCATTATAACTTTTCCAGTGGATGTTCCCATGAAGAAACATCCAATTTCCATTAAAAAAAAAACACTGTTACCATGAGCTGCCCAAATCATCTCAAGCATTTCACATTTCAGAGTAAAATACCTCACAATTTTTGTAGTGTCTCACTTCAAAATGCACCTAAACATGTATAACACAGCCACACTCTTCAGGAATTCATGCTACTGGATGTGTCCGAATGTACAGACTATGTATATCCATTAAGTATTTTGTATTACTTCCCATTATGATGTACACACCAAGCTCATTTGAAATCATGAGTATATCCTTTTGAAATTACACACTGGATTTTGCAGATGAAGAAAAGCAACTCAACAGATATCCTTCCTGGTAAAGGGACACTCACGTTAGGCAGTGTTAAGAACCAGCCCCTTTCTTTTATTAATGGAACAATCAATACAGTGTGTTTTATTTTCAACATGAACACTAGAAACGTTAAATAAATTATTTTATACTGTGTTGTTATTAATAGAGACAGATTTGTTTGGGCAAACAAGCATTCATTATTTATGCTAACATGTTTAAAACTCTGCATACCGTGCTACTTCTCATCAGCAATATTCTGCAAATTTAGGTGTGTACACAATTATGGTTTTCTGCTGACATTACTTAAATTAATTTGTGTCATAACCAGGAACAGAGTGAGTTCAGTTCAACTTTTATTTAGTTGAAGCAACCTTCTTTCTTTCATTTTGCATAAACCATAGAGCAGAACCTTCTCAGTTTCCTTTCTCTTCACATTTTTCCTCTGTCTGGGGAAAAATCAGTTACCAGCAAGTTCCAAAACTGAATCTATTTAAATAGGTCCAGGTACCCTAATTCATACAAGTCTCTAAAGCCAAAACCCTTGAACATCCTGCGCTCCAAACATTTCTGACAACCAAATGTATTTGTCCCCACTTGTTTCTCTGGGCTCTTTTTCCCTTTGTAACTACACTTGCAACACTTCTAAGGTCAAGGATGCTTATAAAATTGTTTTTCCCTCCAACCTCTCCACATCCTTTACACCTTTTCACAAAGTCAAGCTTTCATTGTGTCTACCACCTCTTTTTGCTCACTGTCCTATCAAATAATTTTTTTAAATGTGGTTCTTTCCTCCTGAAAGCAAGCTTTTCTTATTGTTAATGTGAATAACTCATGATTGAGTCTGTTGTTTGTTTTTTGTTTTATTAAGTGATCTTGTATTAGAATGGCAGATCTAGATATTTCTAAAAATCATCAGGAACATTTAAAGTTTCAGCAATTTACAGGCTTGAAAGATTGACAGTGTTCCTTTAAACAGATTCCTTGTAGACTGGGTATCTGGCAAGTGTTTCTACTGATTCAAAATCATTTAAAACAACTGAAATTCCACATGACAACTAAGTATGTTATGACACTGGCATCAATTTACTATGTAAAATACAATGCACTGACATGAATGCAGATTATCAAGCTACATCACAATAGTGCAAAGTCCACACAGTTGAAAAGCACATAGGAGGTATTTCATGATCATGATTGTATGTAGTGTGGTCCATGGAAGGACATGCAGCAACATGTATTTTACAACATACGACATAAGCAAACATGCAGAGAAACAATGGTATTTTGCTGTTTTTTAACATTAAACCTCATCCCAAATTATACTGGATTTCTGTAACAAAGTGCTAAAAATGCTACCAACTTCTTGGAATTCTCATTCTGTGTTATCAACCAGAAAACGCTGCTTGTCATCTTACAAACTTCCACATCACTTCACTAGCCACTCACTGAATAAAGGAAAATAATCAGGGTTTTGCACCAAATTTAGGCAGAAAAAAACTTTTTTTTTTTTTAATATCCTCCTTAAATGTAGGTATATGATATACAACAGTTTTATAATGTCATTTTGCAGACAAAAGAAAGGTAAAGTCAAATTTGTTTCATAAAAGAGATCAATCTGAACATAAATTTTCAATCCAGGTATTTTAGATTCTTGGCAGACCATGGGAATCCAAACCTTACGAGGAAAAAAAGGCACTTTGCCAATGCTTTACACTATTAGTTTTAAAAGAAGATAGGGGCAAGAAGAAAGATTTTACAATCTGCTACTAAGTGAGAAGGCTCTAACCCTTTTCTAAAAATAGCACACAGACAAAAAAAAAGTTAGAAAAAACTCTCATGCCTATTTTTTCAGGGAGTCATGGCTGCAAAGCAGATTTGACTCAGCAACATTAGACACGGTATAATTTCCAGCCCTCCTCTCATTCAGATTTTCAGTCAGCTCCTTCAGATAAAATCCAGAAGGAATACTTGTCTGCCCTGAACACACCTGACAATGTTGCACAGCAGTCTGTGAGGATAAAATGGTTACATGCCTGTAGCTGGGGCAGAAGCCGGGGTTATTGATGGCTCTGAGCCCATCGCTCTTTTCTTTCCAGCCCCGGATAAATGGATTGTCACCCCACGTGGATCTCAAGCTGAATGGGATAAGGAAAGCTACTAAAGGCAGAGAGCCCTTTTGCAGTGATTTCAGCAGCTGGCTATAGAAAGCCTGGCTGAGAATGCAATAGCAGCAAATTTCATAAGCCTGTTAACTAATTCAAATCTAGAGAGATTCACACAGAGCAGAGCACCACACACCATCTTTCTGTTGAGGGCTATCCGCAGGTACTTCAGCATTATTCTTACAGGCCTACCTGCATCTCTTTTAATATACCCCAGTAAGATTTGATACTTCACCTTTAGCAAATTAAAGGCTACAGCAGAGACTAGTAAAAGCCCACATCTCAGTTTACATACCAAGTCTAGAGAGAGACAGACTATCACAAACCAGGGAGTAACAAATGACTACTTGTAATCTCTATGCCACTAAAGAACAGCACCTTATTTTTGGACAAAGTGATTTTTCCTTTATGAGCTTGTGCCAATTTATGCCAAATATTCCATACATTATATACAGAAAAGCCAGCTCAGCAACACTCAGACCGAGCATGACTAATTCTTCACAGATGCACTGAAGCAGCCACAAAGTTTACTGGCAATAAGATATTACAAGAAAGTCTATCCTTTTTCAAAATCATTCCACAGATGACTGTTCACTTTGAAAGTATTTAAAAAAAAAAAAAAAAAAAAAAAAACCCACAACAACCCAAAAACAACCAAAACCAAACAACAGTCTAAAGCAGAAGTAAACCCATGTAGGATCTCAGGAGAATGGATTCACACTTGCTTCAGCCAAATCATTCTAAACAAAGGCTTTGCACTGAAAATATGATGTAGCCTTAAGTATAGGTACACACAGAATGAAAATCCACATTCAGGAATTAAAATCCTATTTCTGCTATTAAGTAAGGAGGCAGTAAAACTGATCTAGTTAAAGATGCTTCTGACACATGAGAAGCACAAGCAAACATTTTCTAGATTCAAGTGAGAGCAGCTCAAACTTATTGGCTTTGGGGTTTTTTCCCCCAAAAAAGAACTGATCAACTTTACCAAACTATAAAGGTGGTAAAAAAAGAATGTAATTTTATCTGTGTGATAAAACACATTCATATTATTTCTATATACAACAAAGTTTCTATTTTCCTTACCCTAGAAATCACCAATACTTGTTCCAAAAGTAACACGTCTAAGAACCGATACTCAACTTTAGATTTCACTTCAAATTACCTTTCAAACATTAGGGTAAGTTATAAAATACTACAAAGTCTTTCAAATTCCTACCATAATTTGAGAAGTACATTGTCACTCTTGAACACAGTACTTTAGTAACCATAGGTTACTTAGGATCATGCCAAACTGGGGAGCAGTGATCTGAAGGTAAGGAACTGGGTTCCTAAAAGAAGTGTGCTGTACACTTTGAAGAAAAAGAACATTTCAGCCCAGAAATCACTTGTCTATGAAACCGGAAACATATAGAAATTTGAACCCTCTATGTGTATTAGATAAATGAATTTAACTATGTGACACAGAAGGAACTTTTAAAATAAACACATTTCCTGATTAAAAAAACCACGAGAATTGACCATAGCGATGTTTGAAGAAAGTGAGAATTTTTAACCTAGAAAAAAGTTAAGTAATTTCAATTTGTTTTCAGCTCTATCACAAGAGATTTCTCAAGCATAACAGTGGGGATATTTAACAATTTGATAATACACATTCTTCTCAAACATTGTATCTGATAGATGCCCAGCCAATTTTGGCATTGACAAGTGCAATTGCAAATGCCACTTGAGTTTAAAAGATGCCACTCCAATCTTCAGATCACTTTGAGTGCATCTGAGGTCTGATATCAGGAATAACTTCCATATTTTATTTGGTTTGGTACCCTTCCAAGACACTTCACTTATTTGGCCACCTTCTTCTCCATAGCTTGGCAAAGCTGTGTTTCAGATAATGGCCATTTAGACATATTTTGTCTACAAAATCCAGCCTCTTTATAGTGAGTCAGTAGAAACCATCAAAATAGAAGATGAGCAAGAAACACCGTTGCAAAGCCTTTTTTTGGTTTCTTTACTGCTCATCCTGTCACACTCCATTTCCCCATTTTACTGACATACAGGTACTAAATGGTGATGGCGGCCAATTTTTTAAGTCAAAATCAAAGATTAACTTCCCTGTGTCGTGGAGGAGATACTTGAGTAAAGTGGCTGCCGAACACTAAATATTTGATATTCACCCTTTGTTTATAGTTCTCCTTTCCTACACAGAGGGTGTCAAAGCAGGCAAGGTCAATCAAGCTGGGCAAGAGACATTGTGCTGTCAGTAAATTTACCCTTACATAAGTATTTTTGTATCACTATGAGATTGCTGAACTATCAGAGCAAAGGCTAGAAGGCAATTTTAGTCATAATGTGGCATCAGTATTATGATATCACACCGCAAACCCACAAGTAAATTGTTAGTGGACCATACACAGTAAGTTACAATACCTGAGGTTTAGTGCATTCCTGTGAGCCAAAATGAAATGAATGCCATATAGGAGGAAAGGAAAAGATGAACATTATCAGACATGCCATAGTACATTCCACCACTATGAAGATAATGTTAAAATCATGTTAATGAGGGTCCATCATCCCATACAAGCTGGCTCTACTGCAGAAAGCCATGCTGCAACTGAGAGCACTGCATTTCATTTTTAATTCTTGAAAAGCACACCATGCATCTGCATTTTATCTCTACATTTCACTCTATGCTTTTATGATATGGAAAACTTTCTTCAGAAAATACTGTTTGAACCTTCTGAAGAAAAGCATTCATAGACTACTGCAAATAAAGAATAATTATTTATCAACAATCAAAATAATAATTCTACATTCTAACTCCATGGATTTACGATAAAACAGAATATAAGAAAATTACACATGGTGAAATTTCAAGGATATTATCAAAGCAGCTTTATTACTTTGAGTCTCATATACGTAACACCTAAACTAGAATACATGCACTTGGAAGAGCAAACTTGAACAATATATCACATTAACCCTTTTTCAATTTAACTTAATGCTTCCATCTCTTTTTTATCAAAAACTAAAAAGTAGAAACAAAGACGACATCCTGACAGATGCTGACCAGAGAATGGATGCGCAACAAGTCCACAAGATACGTGTTATAATATGTCTTAAAATCCTATGTGTTTCCAAAAAAATCCTGCTTTTTTCAGCCAATTTTTCAAGAAATTAAGACCAATAAAACGAGGTCGATGGACATAAAATAGGAAGGGCAAAAAGACAACGCAGCCTGTAACACGTATGGTTAAAGCAATTGAAATAACACTGCTAGTAGATGTGAATGAGAGAATAATGTCTGCAAGATCACCAAATACTGTAAAAACAGAAGGAAATGGACCAGCATGAAGTCTTAACTACATTCTAAAATTCATTTGAGATCTATTTGACTCTATTTGCCTTAAAAAAAAAATAAAGCCAGTCATATGATTATATTACATTTTAAAAAGCAATGTTTGACTGCAATTATTGTAAATTTTACAGTTTATTTGGCAATCGCTTCCATCTAAGTATGAAATCTCGCTTGCAATGGATTTCCCAGCACATACACAAAACCATTATGAACTTGCACAACAGAATAGCACAGGATGGACTTTTGCTTTTAGTACCAGCTAAGCTTACAAAAACTCATCAGGCACACCTAAAGTGAAATTTATACAACAGGCAAGGACCTACAAATGCAAATGGCACTGTGTAACCTAAATATTACCCCTTCTAGAGTTAGGTACAAATGACATTACCACTGTTTGCTAAGCATGACACACACATCTAAAATAATATGAACAAAAGTAATTATTTCTGTAATTCCTACAAAATACAATACCACTTTTTTTTTTTTTTTTTTTTTTTTTTTTTTTTTTGTGTGCAAAACCAGGCCAGTACAACGTTGTATCTTCAAACAGAGTGAACTGGCTCAATTCGCCTTAAATTTAGAGCCAATTAAAACTGCACTGAAAATTAAACCATTAAAAGCCGTTGTATAAACAAAACCAAACTGTTGGCATAAAATGTAATTATTCAAGTCATGAAGAAAAGCCTGTATAATTAACAGATGTAATCAAACATCTACACACTTACAGACACACATTGAATATACAGTGAACTGGCAAACAAGTCAAGGAATAAGGATAAGGAAGGAAAAAATTGAAAAAGCTAACAACTGAATTGTACCAAGGATAGCATTTTAAAAAAACTAAAGCTCTCATCCTGCAAATTTATATGTATATGGCTTACACTGTACAAAATTCAGCCCATGGAACTCAACGAGAGTAAATATGCACAAAGTCATTTATGCCCATGCATTTATGGTTCTACCAGATTTAGGGCTTAAACAAAAAAATGAGAGCCAAAGACAAACAGCTTTTCCAGTATTTTGCTCACAGCTGGAATCAATACAAAAACACATTAATCTAATAGAGCTTTTCTCAGTTTAAAAACCATATAAAACATTTTGTAGAGTAAGTTTTAATTATTAGTTTATTTTAATTTCAAGAGAAAGTCTGGAAACATACATAGATAGATTCCCTCCCTGACCCCCAAAAGCAGTCAAGTAAACTGACCAAATTATTTCCTCCATGATAGGCCAACTAAATAGCTCACTAAGATCCAAGTAAAAAGGCAAATACCAGAAGAAGTTAAATTTAATTTTTACATTTAAGTTCTCAATTCCAAAAAGAAATGACAGATTTAACCCAATTTGGTGTAAGGCAATGCAGCACAGTCCTTTTCAGGCAACACCTGCTATCACATATGTGAACGAGTGCTTCACTAACTGACCTTTTAACACAGTACGCTAAACTAATTCTTCTGTAACATAATAGCAAAAGGAAATGAGAACAGAATTTCCTTAACAATTTCCCATAATGATTGGAACATTAAAAAATAATACATGACATCCACAGTCATAAGAAACGTACTTTCAACTCTGAACTAAGATGCGAGTTGCACACACGTTCACACACTGATGGAGCCACATTCACAGTAGTTTTGAAGGGAAACCTCCCCACAGAAGCACACTTGAAAGATACCAGCCATTTTAGCCATTTTGACTGTGTTACTTTCAGTAGTTTTCCTGTTTATGTTTTTTGTGAACCATAAATACAGACAGCTTACCGTGTGGTAGCCTCTAGGTAGAGGTGGCTTCCCCACAGGATAAGGGTCAACAGTATCAATAATGGTTTGTCGCTCCCCTTTCTGGTTGATTTTTCTAAACCTCCTTCGAGATTGCCTGTGAGATGCCTGACGCTGGAAATATTCCTCATTTTCTTCCATGTAATCAACCTAGAACAGATGCAAGAGAGTGTGTCTTTCCTCGCAAGAGAGAAAAATGTTTCTTCTGGTTTGAAACAGAAGAAATTCAATTTTCAAAAAAAAAATCAGCAGCCAGTTTTGAGTTTCCTACATTTTCAGCACTAAGTGTGAAATTGCTACTAAAAAAAAAAAAAAAAAAAAAAAAAAAAAAAAAAATAGAACAACATTAGTATGAAAAGGATCATTGAATATGATCAGTTTCCAAAAATGACAGAAGAAAAATTCTCCCTTCCTCACCCCTTTCTCATGCTTGCACAAATACAAACATTTTACCAATCAATACATTACAGAAAGAAAACCGGTGCAAGAGAATACATGCCTGTTTCCCTATTGCCATCTATTCAGCATCTTCCCTAACCAATCCATGGAAAAAGCTTCAACTTTTCAGGCAGGACTGGTTTTATTATTTCAAATATTTTGAAGGCATAAAAAGATTTCTAATAGACTGGATTTACATGTAAAAAAATCACTTCAAAACAGCAACAGGAAGAACAAAAAAACCCTATTAGTTATATCCTAGTATAAAATTAGTCTTCTCAGTTTCACTGTCTAGAGTTTGAAGACTACTACACAACAGTATGCTGCCATGAAAATATTTGAGCTATTAATTCTAGTTTTCTCAGAAGAGAATGATACTTTTGCAGTAATTTGGATGAAAATCAACATCTCTTCTGTGTTCACCGTAGGCAGGGTTTATCCCCTCCACAGGGAGTATCTGTTTTATGTCTGACACCTTCACACTCACACCCTGCTACACCTCTTGTGTGCCCAAACAACTCTGGGGATAGGATTCCTTCTATTCAAAGTACAACTATTCCTTTGAAAGCCTGAGTGAAACATTCAATTTCATCTTTCCAAAACTGTCGAAGTTTCATTTTTTGACAAACATGTGCCTCTGACCCAACATTATCCAGCAGTCAAAAAAATTTCTTGTTGTTTAGTCATTGCCTTTTCCAATGCCCCTCTTTATATCACTCTTCTTTATAACTTAACAAGGAATGCATGTGAAACAGACAGACATTCACACAGCTACAACCAGTGAAACTGTATACTTCTAGAAAACAAAACTGGGACAACAAAATGGTCAGATTCGAGTCACAAAAACTGGTAATAAACAAGGACAATCCTCATGTAATACTACATTTTCCCAAGCTTCCACAAGTTTTACAGAAACTGTTACATTTTAGGAAAAAAAATGGTCAGTGTCACAGTCTATATTTAAGCTATCTATATGGCTTAGATAATTGTCATGCCTGTATTATGAACTGATCTGTATCTCTGTGACAGAGAGGAAAAAAAATAGTCCATTGATTCTGCATTTGTTCAGATGGTGAGCCCTCAGGTGACAACTAGAACTTTTAAACCTGTGAACACTCAGAGACAATGTTCTGCCACTGGGCTACAGCAGATCCTGCTAACAAAATACCCTCAGCTTCATCCAGGTGGAGGTTGGCAGAATTTAAAAACATTCAAATTTATTCTTAAAAACCTGAGACGGTTGAGATTAAATTTAATTCAAACATTAAGATTTAAACCAACCTGAGATGAATACTTTAAAGCATCTATGTTTACCAATAATAATAAAGCTGCTTTAAAATCCCCCCACAAAACTATTCTGCTAGTACAAGAAAACTTCAGTTTTACAAGAAATCTGAAAAAATAAATGTAACAACAATATAAATTATAGGTATGACATCTTGTATTTACTAAGCGATCATGTGGAAACCAGAAAATCATAAATATTTTTGGAAGTTGAAGTGTTACCAAAGCTGGTCTGTAAAATTTGAAAGCAGCTGACTGAAAATATTCTTACCACAATCATTTCAGATGGCTCTAAAACAATGCATTCACATCCACGTCTGAAGCTGCCAGCAGAACGCTTGCCAAAACTGAAAAACAAAAATATTTCAGTTAGAAAATAAACCAGAGCTGTAACAGAATTCATAAACATATTTACATCTTATCCAGATATTGTAAAGCAGAGAAAAAACATACGTACCTGTGCACAATACAAGTTTCATGCATATGTCCTTCGACAATTAACTGAGACCCAAGGACACTGAGAGCTGTCTATTTTGTATTTAGATAGTGCCCTAAGAGTATTTGCTAAATAAGTCTATTAACACCAAAACAAGTGTCAATCAAGAGCTGTCTACTGAAGAGGCACAGTTGATTCTGAACTGCACTGGAGAGTTTGATCTAGCATCTTCTGGCATTACAGTATTAAGTTACCTAAGCTATCTGCATTTCTTTAACAAAAGCTAACTGGCATGCCAAAGAAAGAATTAAAAGGCTGATCAACTTCAATTAGCTCTTTTCTACTTAAAATGAATTAATAAAATAAGGAAGATGAGTGTATTCCCAAATTAAATAGACGAGGACAAAAGGTTGTTCTGCCCTTTCATGAGACATTCTCATCATAGTGCAATAATTAAACATTATACTATTTTGTTCCCTGTAAGAAAAAAAACGTAAGGTTTTTTATTTTGGTTTCTGGAGTGCTCTGCCTGTATTAGATGAATCTGTGCATCTGCAGGGTCCACTGCAAAGAACAGTCAAAGTCCACATATAAAGTGAAGAGCAGAGAACCAGTACATGATTCAGAGAAATCCAGGACCTTTACAGTCAGACCCTTAATCATACACCATCAGAGTGGAAGAAAGGCAGCCGGCTGAAGTTTGTTTCAGGGGTGTGAGTGATTCTCCCTTTGGGTAAGAATGCCAGGCCAATACTAGACCTTTCCCATCACAGACTGGAGGGCAGAACAGACACCAAAATGATGCAACCTCAGGACTCCTGTTAAAGTTTGCTGTAACCAATCCACCCTAAAATAGCTGAGGGCCAATATAACTATTTGGCCTTTCCCTTTCTTCCTCTTGGCACAGCGCAACAGACGTGGGAAACCTTTCTGTCTGAAGCCTCCAGAGCAACACCTTGAAACACAAACCAAACTCAACAAAAGTGTAGCATCTGAATTTTAACCAATGCTGGCATGTGGTAAGACACTTAAGCTATGGCATTAGTGAAAGATAACTGTTTTAAGCTTTATTTCCTTGCTCACAAACTGCAGTTCACACAGCATTCGGAACAGTCTACCTAGCCAGTTCATATCTGTGTTCCTGTCCTGCCTGGCGATTAGTAGAAATGAACAATTTAACTGCTACCCCAAAGGCTAATCTCTTGACAACAGCACATTTATAGGCTTAAAAAGAAGGCAGTCAGATATTGAAAAGAAATGCCAGCTGTGCTTATTCATCAAAATAATAATCGTGTTTAATGGTACATGGGACTTTTACAATAGAAAAAATTTTCCAGAATACTAGGCCTCTTGAAAAGAAATATTGAGTAAAGAAGTCTCTGGACAAAATGCTTACTCTTTCCTGGAGGCAAACACATGCTTCATCCTACAGTCCAGCAACAAAACACAAGGTTCTTTACTATACAATACCATCTTGAATTTTATACAATTTCAACTACTCTTAAAGACACCAAAAAACAAAGCCTGATTCATCAAACTGTTGTACAAGTGTCACAACTTATTTTCTCAGCCAATAGCCTGATTGATACCATAGCTTTTCCATAGAAACACAAAGGAGGAGTAAAGAAAGGAGAAAGTAAATCAACTCACTGATTGAAAAACAAAAACGCAAAAAATGGTGATTACTAAGTCAACTTATTTGATATTCTAGTTGGAAGCACACAGAAATATTCTCTCGCCACTGAGAAAACACATATTGTATTTTTGCCAATCCATTTTTGTAGCCTCAGAGCAAGCACTCATTTCAACAGAAAAAGGCATATACACTTTTCAACCCCACCTTTCTTCCTCCTCTATTGCTGTCTTTAAGTATCAACTTTAAACTTCTGTCTGTTGCTAATCACTGCTGACATGCAAAAGTTTCAAGCTTTACCAAACATAGTTAAAACAAAATCTATGTTTTGGATGTGCTTTTCTATTCTTGAATAACTTGTTTAGATTTCGCCTTTTAGCACCAGAGCACTGGTAGCCAACATATTAAGATAGAAGGCATGAATTCAGTGACTATAAAGAAAACTCTCGATTTCTGCCCCCAAGTAACACACTGGTTCTCACGGCAAATAACTACACTATTCCTGGACTATTCAGACTCCTATGACAGCATGAAATTCATCAGAGCAGACAGCGCATCACATGTATGTATTATCTTTGACCAAAGATCACAAGGCACTTCAGGCTGCAAACAAACTCTCTAAACTTTGTGAAGCGCTTAAGAAAGAAGACCAGTAAATCAAGCCACAAGAAAGTTAAATGACCTTTCAAGCACTGCAGTTCTCAGATGGCCACACCAGCTAAACCTCCTGACTTCCAATCTCTGGAGAAAATTCATCACCAGTGAGGAATTCACATAATCAGTGAAAATGAGGGAACTCTCTTGTTATTGCCCACTACATCTGAGCACTTCGGAATTGTCCATCTCTGCCTGTGGTAGAACATCCATCACAGTAGTGCATCCCATCTCTTGCAGAACCACACTCAAACGCAGGTTTTTGTTTGACGTGCAGCTCCGAGAAACAACTGACATCTTAGGGCATTGCTAATCCTGCTGTTTCGATTCATAAGACTGACATCAAAGTCAGTAAGCTGTATCTGAATTAATTTATCAGAGTTTCCCACAAGAGCAAAAATAAAAGAGAAATTAGAAAGTACTTTAGTGACACTCTTCTCCAAAATGCCTAGCTGCCATAACTAGCCACTCAGTAGAGGAAGCCATCAAACAAACTCAATTTAAGTGAAAACATGTTATTCGAAACATTAGCATGCAATAAGAAACTGCAAATACCCAAACCATGATACAGTGTGTTTACTGAGCTGATAAAAAAGTCCAAAATGTAAAACTTTTCATCAAATTCTTTATTATAAGAATGTGAGGCACTGGAACAGATTGCCCAGAGAAGCTGTGAATGTCCCATCCCTGGAATTATTCAAGACCAGTTTGGATGGGACTCTTGAGCAATCTGGTCCAGTGAAAGGTGTCCCCAACCCACAGCAGGGGATTTAAAATTATCATCAGATAATTCTTTCAGGTCCCTTTTAACCCAAGTCATTCTGTGATTCTCTGAAATACCAGGAGAAGAACTCCATACAAGGGACCATGAGCAGGCAAGTGAGCTGGCTTGTGGGAACTTAGGTATCACACAGAAACAGTACCAAGCAAATAAAATTTCAGTGGAAGGACTGATAAATTATCTTCTTAACATCAGCTCTATTTCAGTAACTTTGTCTAAACAATATTCTTTATAAAATTTTGATGCCAGACTTTCCATAGAAAGTGATTTTGACTACCCAGATTTCTCACAAAATAGTCAACAGAAATACTGGCTAGCTAAAGTACAATGTAGAGAGCCTTCATAGCAGATTTCAATAAATCAGGGATTTGACAAATTTACTTCTTCCCTTACTGAAAGGTGAGATAAGCCTGTGCATATAGAAAGTTTAAACCCCATTTTTGTTTTTAAAATGCAGGTAGAGACTTTACATGATATACACTTCACATTTGGATAGATCATACCATTCCCTAATAATTTAAATCAAAATTGTCTTATTAATTTCAATGCCTAAATATAGCTTGTTTGCAACTACTAAATCAATGTTACACCTGAAAGAATCACAGATTTGCAACTATTTTCTCTAAATTGGTGATGTGCACCAGAGGAAGATAAAGCAGTTTAAAGGTATCTTTGCAATTGTAGCTGTCAATATGAGATGCAGAGGTCATAACAGTAATTTAGATAGCCAGAAGGGCTGCCTGGTCAGGATATTGCTGCCTCACTTAAATTCCCCAGAGAACCTTGTTCTGCAGCAGCTTTTCCAACACTTTTCTTCCCTTCTACCACATAAGTTCTGACTTGAAGTTCCCCAAGCATTAAGTTTCACAGATGCTCTCCTCAGTACCTGTCCTAGAGATAATTTCACTTCTGGAGTTCTTTTCTATCATAATACTTGTATTCCCATATGGATACTGAATGCATGATGTGAATGTAAACCTACTTAAAAAAAAAAAAAAAAAAAAAAAAACAAAAAAAAACAACAACAACAACAACAAAAAACACCATCCCCCCAAACAAAACAAAACACTCCAAACACAAACAACAACCAATACATATACAAAAAAATATTATTTACAGGAATCCACTTTACAGTAGACAGTCAGGTATATTCTCAAGCAATTTCTTCCTAACTATACTATTCCTTTAAACAATTGACAGAAGTCTAATTTCCCACTTGACTATTCAAAAGCATTATTTCCAAATAAAGTCATTAGTATTAAAAAAAAAAATGGGTTTTCTCACTATGTATTAAAAGCAGGTATTTTAACCCATGTAAGTAGTTTACAATTTCATTTGCACATTTTAATGTGTTCTTAAATTGAATTTACACTGATCAGAGATGACAGTTCTCTTATCCATAAGTGTATCTCACTACATGCATTCCTCAGCTAACAACTTGTTATACTGAAAACATACATAGCTGGCTAAAGAACAGAGGTATCAGTTTTCAGGTTTCATACTTGATAACAGAAGACAAGTTTTAAAAGAAAATTAAGGGTTTCCATTTTTCCCAAGTTTACAATCTCAGTTTTCATTTAAAAAACTCTTCACTATTATGAAACTACAGTAGTTTAAATATGCCTGTGGCTAACAAACGACAACAGAATAATTTAAGACCACTGTCGGCATTTATTCCCCTTTAAATTTAATAGATTTACTAACAAAACAACAAAGTACTTCAGTTAAATGAAACATCTAAAGCCACAAGCAACACATGAATTTTTATAAGCACTTACACATAGAGACAGCCAAAAACTTGCAGGTATTGAGGTGACTTGCTCTATTTTTTTCTCTTCTCATGATGACATTGGAGGACGAGGCAGTTTTCCCCAGACATGACCCATCCATTTCCCCCGGTCCCCAGACATCCTCACACAGGCACACACAGATGCTCTTTGCAGAGCTGGCAGGAGAGGCAGCAGCTACTGAAGAGGGAATGTTCCTCTATCAGCATTCAGCCCTGTCCCCTCACCATGGGCCTCCACATTCCTGTTTTCACGTCAACCCGGCTCCCAAATGGAAAGTTATTTCTCAGCACTGGAATGTAAATGCATTAATCAAAAGTGATGCAGAATCTGAAGGAAACCTCACAACACCAAGAAAAGGGGTTTTTAAGTGTTAAGCCCTTTTCTTTTTTCCTCTTAAAAATCTAAGATCACTCACATAGAAAATTCAATTTCACTAATGACAATTATTTTGCGAAAAAGACAGACAAAAATTTAGGGTTTTCTCTACAATGTAATCTGAACTTTTATTTCTTTTGATATTGCCTACATGATTATTACATTAGCTTAAGGTTTTAGTAAAACTATTTCTAAGTCTCACAAAGAAAACTCCACAAAGTATGGTCATCTCTATGGCGCACATTCTTCAGCAAATAATACTGTTATAATTTTATGTATATGTGATTTCAATATTTTGAACAAAATTGCTGGTTGAGAATAAAATCTATTTAATTGACACTTCCTCTGAATTAAAAAGAAAATTCTATTTAGACAAGTTGTAATGAAAGGAAAAATACAAGTAGCAAATTTTCTTGTTTCTCAAGTTCTTAGAATCTTATAGGGTATATGTATGGAAAGAACTAAGTTCCATACAATTTTTTTAAATATATAATTTACAATATAATTAAAGTAGAAATGTAATGTATGAATATTGAAATATTTTATCTCAAAACTCAAGAAATCAAGATATTCAAAAACTTTCTTAAATGAGAGGTAGAATGGGTTTAAGGTCACTGATGTGCAGTATTTGCCAATGCAGAACATCTAAATAAACACAGAGATTAAAGTAAACATTATCCTTCTCTCACCTTCACTGCAACCAATCCTTATTTGTTCAAGACTGTATATGAATAAATCTGTAAGCATAAGGCTATGCACAGTACAGTTTAGTTTCTCAAGTCTTTAACATATTCATGATAAAAATGGATCTTAAGTTACATAAACCCAGTACTTCAAAGCACCTTTTGTGAAAATTACATTGCTTCAATTGACAGCTACATTTAGGAGACTCAGAGAAAACTACCAAAATTATACACAGAGGTATTGCATGAAGCATATTTAGAATTTGAAGTTATTTAAGTCAAAGAGTCTTCATTTGCTCTTAGGTAGCCCTCACTCTGAAAATGCTATTATTACCATCACCATTTACATTCAAGTGCTATCCACTGCATTTCCAATCTTCCCTCTATCCTCAAGTTTTCAATATCAAAACAGAGGAATACCCAAGCCATTGGATGGACCATGTGCTGCATTATCCCACTGCACACACCACTTCCTCACAGCAGTGCCATGACCTCCTCAGTCATGGCAGGCAGCTGCTTTCAGTCACTGCATCAATTATTATCTGATTATACAGAAATAAACAGGACCAGAATTGCCTGGTCTCCAAAAAATCCCCAAATCAAATCTTGATGTAATTATCAACATTCAGCTAGCGACATCATCAAAATGTTAGATTTAGTTGTAAAGCCAACCACTCACAGTGAACTCCTTGATGAAACATAGAGCAGTAGTAAGTAGACGCTAGATGGGAAACAAACTGGGGACTATTTTTATCTGCCATTTAGAGAGATAAGGGATTCAATCAAGTTTCTCCTCATGCACCTTTTCTATTAAGAACCACCATATTTCATTTTGCTATGTCCAGATCAGAACAAAAAGCATCAGTCCCTCTACATGATTATTCTAGCCAAGCTAGGTTTAGCTGGCTTTCACATCAGCGTGCTCTGAAACCCAGACCTCCACCCAACTCATCCTTGCCAAGGAAAAAAAGCAAGTTACAATTAAGAAGCTCCTATACATGCACAAGCCATTCCCAGGAGAACGCTTAAGTGCTCTGATGGAAACTAAATTTGGCGTGGCCATTTTCTGACCCCTCAGAAAAAAAGGCAGAGCCCCTCATGCATGCAGAGGCACTCTAACGTGAAGAGCGCTCCTCCACTGGGGATGATGAAAGCAGGGAAGGCAGCACAGGGGTTCCCCATGCTTGGAGCTGCACATGGCAAACTCTGAAAGCAAGGGTTTGCCAGCTAAAAGACAAGGCATCATTATACAGAACATCAAATTATCTGATAATAGAGGCTGACTTCCCTGATTCTCATTTGAATTAGTGCCTGTCTTTTACGAAAAGCAAGTAAAGATGCAAGGGAAGCCCAAGCTTTTGACTTGTAATAACTGTTCTTTTTAATTAAAATGTACTGGTCATCTATCTATCAAAATATTAACTAGATTAGCTTTTTTTTTTCTTTTAACTTATTTAATTCCTAGAATGTAATTCTATTTACAGCTTCATTTTTATTTTTTTTTTCCAGCAAGAGCAAGTAGCTGCTTTACAGAAATGCTTTTCAGTTGAAAGGAAAATTGAGATGCTGGCAAGTTGAAGAGGCATTTGCAGACCTGTCACTACTCGCAAATCCTGGAGACATGAGCTCACTGCATACCATGGATAAGGATGATTAGGCTTATCCAATGTCATAGGATAGCTTAGATGTTTACAGTCTCTGATACAACAGCTCATGTGTCAGGGAAGGGACTCACTTGCAATATCACAGCTAAGTACACGCCACTTAATAATACCTGGGAGGAGTGTTTCACAAGAGAAAAAAGCCTCAGACATCACTGCAGCTCCTTGCTTGACTTGGGACCCAAACCACCCACTGCCTGTAGGAGAAGAGGAATCATGGTGCCAAGGATAGTAACTCTGCTGCTGCAGCAGGAGGGGGCAAAGAACCCAGCAAGCCAGACAGAGAGAATGCCTGATGACTAACCAGCCCACATTAAAATTACAGAATAAGCACATTTATAGTAAATTAATGCTTTAAATAATTCCTCCTAAAAATGTGTAGAAGTTAAACTTCAGCTGAAAACTTTAGTGAACCTCTTCAGTATTTTTAACACTGTTAGTTAGCATCCTTACAGATGACAGACTGTAGTGCTTTATCTATGTAATACTCACAGGGATTTAATTTTGATGCAAATGCAACACAGATCAGAGGTTGCATTAATCTGCTCATTTATAGCTGACTACTGAAAACACTTCAAAAGAAGTTCCTGAAAATCCACAGTGAATAATTTGAAATTAGCTTGATTCTGGAGGTTTGCTTCCACAGAAAGTCCCCTCAGTCAACCCCGAAACCTAAGCTTTATGATCCTCACACAGTTTTTCTTTCAGAACAGACTACTGTTTCGAAAAGTGAGGTTAATTTTAAAATTTTGTCTGGTTACAAGAGTGAATATGGTAGCAAGTTTGACTAGTTTAGATAGAAAAATAAGTAAGTGTGTTGCTTTTCACTTTATCTTTTTGTAATGTAACATCAAAACTAAAACATTAAGCTGAAAAATGGTTTAAAAACCCAACTGAAAAAGTGCTTTTACACAAAAGAAACGTTTTGATGGCATTTTTCTGTGGAATTCAAGATCTATGTTCAATGACTAAATATACAATTATATAAACAAACAAAATGGGAACCTGCCAGTAGAGGCAACAACAGATTTAAGTTTGTTGCAGCAGCTCAGCTCTGCAACATCTCTAGTACAGAAAGCTAGAAGGCAGGTACATCATCAGAACACCTAGGAAAAGATCCTTCTTTGGGAAAAATTACCCTTATTTTATTTTTAAATTAGAAGTTCTCATATTATTTTATCTCAGAAAACATCCAAAGATGAAAGGTTTTTTCTTAACCTACTTTTTTTTCTTATTCCTTCAAATAAATAAATGGTTTGAATAAAGACAGCTTTGCTTATGCTTCATGTTAATGACGTCTGTGTTGCCATGGAGATTACCGTGACATCACAAGATCTACATAAGGGTCTCAAAGAATGAGAAGTTGTTGGAAAACATTACTTAAGAGGCAAGACCTTGTCTAAACACAGCTTGGCTTATTAACATTCATGAAATTCATTAAAACAGAGGAGTATTTTTCCAATGTCATACAAAGACTTCAGATGCTAGTTTCTAAATGAAGACTTTTTATATTGAAAAATACATAATAAGCATTTTTAAGTCCCCCTGGAGACTTTCACAATTAAGATATTACAAATTGCCAAGTTTTTTTTAATTACTAAAATAACCTGACATGTCATCTAGGTTTTTAGGAGTAAAACAAGACCATACATATTGACACTTTCCACATACACACGCCTAACTCATTTGATACAACTAATTCATTCACATGGAGAGCTAAATACATTATCTCAATAACGGGTTTCCATAAATCTATCAGTGCACAAAGCAGATCTATTCAAGAAAAAATTGTATATTTGTGAATGAATAAACAAAGTAAACTAGTGGAGCAGTAGTGATAATTTTGTTTTAGCTATTTACATTATAATTCGAAAAATAAATTATTCTCCACTTAAAAATGTTACACCACATTTTGTACCCCTGGATTTGTTTTTCAGAAGCATTGGAAAATTTTAGTATCAACTGAAAGAAAACTCTCAGACATTTTCAAATCTTCTGCAATATGAGCAACATTTTGTTAAAAAGACCATTTGTGGAAGAATTACAGTAGTGGCATCATGCTAAGAATCAAGACAATAATTCTAATTCCTTTCAGTTATTCTGCAGTCCTCCATATCCATATGTAAACACCATTACTTCAGTTTATCAAGATTCATTGAAATTAAGTTTATGAAAGTTTAGATCCTGAGAGGTTCACATGAGGCAAAGAAAAGGCAGTGTCCTCTGTCCCCTCTCTCCACACAGGTACAGGTTCTCATTTTGGTATTCTTTATGCTATTTTTGCACACAGCTCCTTTTGTTGTTATTTTGAGGTAAAGCAATGACCAGATTACTTCAGTTCATCACATTTATAAAACTTGTCCAGAGATCCTGAGAGTGCATAAAATCTTCCTTTTGACCTCAGCAAGAATCCTAAAATGCAGTTTTCCCAAGTACAGAGGTTTTTATGTTTTGCAGGTTTGTGCTAAAACTCAAAACCTTAAGTACTATTAAACTGAATTAGAAGGAAGATATTACATAATAGGATATCTCACCAGCTGCAATATCAATTGTGAAAAAGTAACAATTTTCTTCAGATAGATACCTACAATCAACAATGTAAGCAGTACGGATACCCTGATGTAATAGGTCTCACATTTAACTTTTAAATAACCACTTTTATTACACAGAGAATTTTCCTCTCCCTAATTTCTCAGAGTTTTCAATTTTTTTTCCACGTTCCAATTTGTATGCAAGCAATTTATTATGATTTCAGAAAACAGCTTTTTAATGTTGAAATCAAAACTGGAAATTTAGAAAGAAAATGCAACTGTGAATAGTGTTGAAATAAAATATATCACATAATTTTAATGTATAGAAGAGCAGTAAAAGCAAAGATGAACAATGTTTCCAAGATTGCTTAGATGTTGTTCTCAATTCAAATTGTGACATGCTCCATTAGAGACCCTATTGCTGGGATGAGAAAGGTTTCTTTAGCCAATGAAACACAAAATAAGCTAAAAAGAAGAGTCAGCAATGAAACCATACTGTTTCAAGGCCAGCTTTTACTGCAGCACATCTTAGAAACCAGGCAATCAACTAAACAGCACCAAAATTTTTTAACCATAAGAATACAACATCTTCAGGGAAAATGTGAGTGCTTTCCATGGAATTAATATTAATCTTTTTTGCGCCCAGACGGGGCAGGGTGGGGGTGATAATAATAAAAAAAGCCAAAAAAAACCCCCCACCATTATCCTAGCATATTTTTTCAAAAATTAGCCAAAATATTAACCCAAACTTTCTAAGATTTAAAGAAATGAGATCTGGGAGTTGGTATCAGTTAGAGTTGTCAAAGATCATGTTTCCTCTATCAGCTACCTTAAAGGATTCTCTCCTTTCCTCTCCTGTCTTTCCACTAAAAAATTATGGCCCTCCCATGAATCTAGGTAGTTAAACTCTTCTGCTTAATTTTGTTTTTCAGTTACTTTGAGCTATTAAGAGACATCCACACTTACACAGATAAAATCTACTGCCCATGTTACCTCAGATTACTTAATCTGAGTAAACACAAAAAATACTCTCAATTGGTTCACAGGCAAAACTCTCCATAAAAGCAGTGGTCTGGATTTATAATGTTAAATATCACAAGTGCAATTTTGTCATTGCAGTAGATACCCTTAACTTATAAGTATTTTCACAGAGCCACAGTTTCAGTGGGGAAGATAAACACCACCGAAGTGAATAAAGCACGACGTAAGAAAAGCTTAACTTCTTTCCTTATTTTAAAGGTACTGACAGTGGCAAGAGATGTCATCTTGACTCAGGTTACAATTACCATGCATGAAACAATGAAAAACCAAACCCAAGGATCTCTTGAATCTGCAAGCTCTGCACCACCAATTAACAGTGTCTACCCCATAGAAAGCATATGAAATTGTTCTGAACATCCCAAACGCCCCTGAGCACCAGCAGGTGATCCAGATCTTCTCAAGCCCATCTTTCACACTTAAAGAGAAGTTGGTAGCTCTAAGTACATACATCTAGAAACTGGTATAAGGTTTGCATTTGTGAGACCTCCTGAAGTTTGCTTTTCTCCTACCATAAGCATTTCCATCCCTGAAAGCCTCCCTCTCCTTAAGAGGAATCAAAACAATTCAGCCTCGCTGAAAACATATTCCGGTCATTTGACACTTTTGATTTCATTGTTATCTTGTCATTACAAACTTGGAAGAAAGCCTGGTAGCACCAGACACACAACGCTGAATTTCTATTTTTGTTTTCAAAAGATGCCAGTGTAATAGATTAAGTCCCTTAACATTTTATCAGCTCTGCAAAAACAAAATTCCAGTAGCACTGAAATACGACAGGAACAACATCAGACACCAGCCAATATCATCATTTAAGAACTGTCTCCTCTTCTATTTCCCGACACTTCAGATACTGTCATGATCAGTTTCAGATCTCAGTGAACTCTTCGATTACTCAGCAGAACATAAGATGGATGGGATAAAGGATAAATTAGCTGTAAAAATATTTTGAAGTCTTCATATTCAAAGAAACCTCTACGCCATTTTTTTCAAACTCTAAGGACACTTTTGGGTGACATGCAGTCTGTGCTCTGAGTGACAAATTCTGCTGAAATAGCAGGCGACATCACAAGGCCCATCAATTTATGGCTCAACTAATTCAGCTACAGCCAGAGCTGACTGTGTGTGAAGTGATGAAGTCAGAGGGACTGGAAACCCTCCCTGCATTCCCTGCCTGCCAGAGAGCCCCCAGGGAACTGGGCTCAGGCACAGCCCCATGGCAGCTCCAGCTCCTGCAGCACCTCAGAAGGAAACCTGCAATGACACACACGAGCAAGCACTGGATTTCACTGATAGTGCTGACCATGATACTAACAGGAGATTAACAAATTCAAGGCAGGCACTCCCAGTAAAATGCTACCTCCTGTAAGCAAGATTTTATTTTCTCTAGGAGTTTGAGTCTCAGTAAGTAATCAGTCATATGGGCTGTGATAAGTCTCATTTTCTGCTTGCAGGTAACAGTAACATCTCCATCCAAAAGGACAAATGCAGTCTTTTGGGTAAATGCAGACAGTACAAAGCAATTACTGTTTATTTCTCAATGTCTATTTAAAATTCATTGTGAGTAATTCATGATAGCCACAAAATCATAAATGACTGACATCATATTCCTTCCATCATATTCCTCCTTCAGTTTATGATCTCAGTCTTTCCTAGATTAAACTCTAAGATCACACTCCTTTCATGCTTCCGTTTCAATTGATGGGACTGAAATGCTGAACCAGGGCATTCAAAGCAGACAGAGGACAAGGCAGCAGGGGGCTCAGCCCACAGCAATTCCACACTCTACACCTTCCCACCAGCCCGGAGAGATAATCATAAGCACGGCTTCAGAACACCACCAGCTCCACACAGACATACCAATACAACAAACAGCTCACAGGAAAATCCAGCAGCAGCAAAACTAGCAAAGTTTTCTATTCAAGACAGAGTTCCAAGGGCAAACTAAATCCAAAGTATAAACTTCCAAGAAACTTCTTAGACTTGAAACTATAACCTGGGGAGTTATTTTTCTCTACGAATATCCGATGTGTGATCTTTAAGTTTCCATCACAATGCTGCAAATCCTTAGCCATAAGCACCTCAGAACCAGGAAAAAGCTAAATAAGCTCCACACAGCTCTTGATCAACTCTCTCTGCAACTTAAACAACTAAACTAGCAATTTCCTAAAGTACAACTCTGAGCCTCTCAAAAGTCCTTTGCTCTAAAACTCTGTTTCCTGCTCAGAGAGGGAAAAAAAATACATCACTTTTTAGGGGATTTTATCATGGTTTAAATATTTGTGTATACTGATCACTCTCAGTTAAAATCCCAGTTTCATTCTGTTATGTCATTGGTTTCAGCCAGTAATAGCCATTATTAATAAACACTAAGTTGCAAATATATGAGTCATACTGAGAGAAGGACTTTATCATTGTGATTAAAGCTATCAGCATAATTTTACTGACTCAAAAGATCAATCAAAGGCAATTCTGTATTCAGAATATAAACACACCATCCGTTAGATACATGTAAACCACACAAAACAGCATGATTCAGACATCACAAAAATTAGGAAGTATGTTTCAGATACATAAAGCTGTATAAATACATGTAGACAGCCAAAGGCTCTGCTCCAGCACCATTACACTCACATTCATTACCTGTCAAAATAAAAAAGTCTGCCAAAATCCCAAACAGATTTTATCCTGAAACATTACTTTCATAAGTTAATGAGGATACACTTGGATGAAGACAAAACATTTCTGTATAAACTGAGTTTTGCTATTGCTTTACACACATTCAAAAGAGGTCCATAACTTGTTCAATGGCTCTCCAGTAGGATTAGGTATTCCGTTCCATTTTTAAGTTGTTTTAGTATCGGAAAGACCAGAGGGCTTAAAACCATCAATATTTAAACATATACATCCCTTTTAATTTTGAAAACAGTGATAAACAGATGTTTTCTCACCTTCAAAACTTAAATCTTTTAATTAGAGGAAAAGGCTTAAATAATTGGTCCTGTATGTAAAATCTGTGAACTTGCCAAAGGGAAAGCAGCTATCACCATATGAGGCAGTGAGGGGAGAACTGGTTGGATGTAGCAGCAGTGAAGGAAAAGAGGCTGCAGCAAGGAAACAGAAGATCTACAAGCAGTGAAAAGGAAGAGTAAAGACAGGTTTGCAGGTGGCAAGTCAGCAGAGCAGGATGCCTGAGCAGCACAGCACACGCTACCCAGATGGGCTCAGAAACATTCTAGGAGAAACGCTGAAATCCCCAAGTACCAGAGCCAACAGTCTGAGAAAAACTGCCCAGCAGTTCTGTATTTTGTTCCTGTTAAGAGATAGCTGCATCCTCTGGTTTTGCAGGCTAAGAGCAAGCAGTGGGAGATGCAGGAAACCTTCTGGTACTGCAGCTCCCATCGAAATAATACCAAAGAACCCAGCGGAGTTTGCACCAGGAGCAAAGCTCTGGTACAACAAACACACAGAAGTCCAAGCAAACGACCAAATGTGGTGAGAGCACGGAGCAGCCCAAGGCAAGCTGGAGGCCATTCCAAAGGACAATTTGAGGGACTGTCACATAGTTGCTGTCAGTGGCCATATGAAAACACAGGAGAGCTAGGACAGCCCTCAGGGACTTGCATCTTCTGCTCATTTATTTTCTGGAGCTCATACACAAACCTCATTCTACCATGTGAACTGCCTCAAGGGAAATGATGAGGGGATTGAGTATTAATTTATGCTAGTTTGATGGTCATGGTGGGAGGAAAGAATTAAGGAATGTTGAGTTTAACACAATATATGCCCGATACACTAAAGGAAGAAGTCTGTAAATATTAATAGGAAGATTGAGGGAAAAGGGGTAGAAGGGAAGAGGGATGATCTTCCTCATATTAAACTGTCAAAATAAATTTCACCATTGTAATTCACAGAAATTAAATATAACAAGATAAAGCTTTACCTTATGTCACCGAATAAATGGCAGATTTAATTGTTCAGAGCATAGTTCTTTAAAACCATGGATTTTATATTTTCCCAAAAGAATAAATTAAAGACAATAAAACCCAGCCTTATCTTATGAACACTATTTGCTAGCTGATGGCTTGGAGTTTGGACAAATACAAGCTAAACTATATTACAACAGGGAAATAAAATTAAACTCATGCTATTTTCAAAAAGAATAGACATGGTTTAGATGTTTAAGTTTCCAAAGCTAAATACTCAATATCGGACTTCATGTATTCCAATATCCCATCTTGAACAACTTTTTTTTTTCTTTTTTTTTTTTAATTTGTTATTAAAGATTTGTCCAGCAGCTAGTTAGAAGTAATTTTACAAGTCATTCAGTACATTATAAGAGTTGGTATAAAATTGTCAGCTTTGACACTCACTTCAAACTATTTCAACAAGTAGCTATTTGCCCATTTCTCATACACTACAACACTTAATTTTGGACTCCTGTACTGTTTTTTAGTTACATGAGTTTTAGTAGCAGTGCAAAAGCAGGGGTGTGGTCATTTCTTATGTTTTTTAACAGCTTCATGGAGGGTGAATGGGATATTTTTAAAAATATTCTTCTTCCCCAGCTATATATTAACTATTTGCCAAACCTCGTGTCTCTAGTGGAAGAATTTTAAATGATATCTTAACACGAGAAATGAAAGCCATAGACACAGTGATTTGGGGGAAAGAAATACAGCAAGTTTACCTGATATAACATATACAACAAAAGAGTATTTTCAGTGTTACTCAGCAACCAGCCTGAGGATGCTATATCTAAAACTAATGCAAGCAAATCAGCTAATAAAGGACCCAAATACAAATAATATGCTGAGCATATGGAGTCAAATGCACTAAGGTACTTGGAAGTGTCAGCTCAAATCTAGTGACAGCCCTCTATCCTGTTCTGTACAGACTCACATGCCAACTGCCACAAAGTTAAGAGTAAGATCAAATCCTGCACAGGACTGAGAACAAACCTGCAAGGCCGTAGGCAGATCTGTCCACTAGGTCAGCCTAAATTACCCAGAGATACTGCTTTTGCTCTGGCATGTAAAGGCATTCATTTTAGAAGAGTGAAATTCAACAAAGAATAGCAAATGCTCTTGAAATCCTGGGGGTTGGGTAGGGGTGGAATTTGTGGGATGACAACATATATCTTATTTTAAACTGGGTCAGCCACAGCCCAGCCATCACTCAATGAAGGTGAGCTTGAGAAGACCAGGGGTACAGGCAAGGGGAAGCCCTCCATCTGAGCAGGATCAGTAGCCCAGAGAATCTGTTTGAAGGGATTTACTACAGGTGCATGGGGCAGGCTGACAAAAAGAGAACAGTTTTAAAGTGGGGGGGAAAAAAAGAGGAGTTTTGGATGGTGAGATGCTTAGGGATGAATTACATTTGGCTCAGGGAAAAGAAAGAGATATGAGAATTTTCTGACTACATCAGATTTGGAGAAAGGCACATACTTCTTGCTTTCTACATGTTTGATTGCTCCTACACAGACTTCTTGGCTCCCTCCTGCTCTCTAAATCACAGGCTTCACGTGTTACAAAATAATATCTTAGTGGCTTTTTAGATGGGCAAAGATGATGGTTTAAACTGAAAAAAACTACACTAAAATAGTGTAAATATTAATTTACTATTGCAAATTTGGTTTACTCAAATGACAAACAAAATCAAAATTAGACCATCTCTACTTGGCAAAGTTTAGGTCTCTTCCTATCACTTGATGTCAGTGATGCACGAGGACGTGCTCCATTTGCTAAACCATAGCCAGTTCATTTTAACAGTAATTGTAATAGGACATCAAGATGCACAAATTATGCAATGCTCAAAAAGGCTCTTGAAATTGTTAATCTCTGTATATGTAAGCAGTTGGTTTAGCAAACCAACCTTTACAGCAAACCAAATCTTTAGATTCCAGAATACCACCCGATCAGTTCTTTCTGGACAGCAGCCTTTTCAGGGCTCTCTCCCTTTTTTCTGAGCACTGTAAAATTTCATTTTAGCATTTCTGCTAATCAGTCTCTTCTGCCCAATATGTATATCTGAGCAGTTTGCTGTTTCTCTCTCAGCAGTTCAGTGGCAGCACAAGTAAAGCTGAAAAACTGAATTCTCTTCTCAGGCTGTTTTTTTTATTAAATAAATAAACTAATAAATCATCTGTTAGCCACCAGTATTCTAAATCAGAAATTTAACCCAAGTGCCCTCCCATTTTTGCCAAGTTTCTTATTCATGGATGAGCCCAAAGCCCAATCACAACTTACTCATTTACGAAGAAAAAATCCTGATTAACCTTGTCCTAAATTTTAATAATGCCCTCACCTAGCCTTCAATGACCACAGCTTCTAAGCACCAAGCCTCTCACTAGAATGACTCTGGTTTTACTCTCCCAAAATACTTTTTATCTTGTATAATTAAAGTTTCCTTATTTTGGTTTAATGGACTTAAGTTATCTTTGTTAATTAACAAATTGTCTCTCTTGCATTTGCTTCCCAAGACACGAGCTTTGACATCCACTTGACTTCATCCACAACTATAAAACCTATTCTTATGCCAAATTCCATACCTGTACTTCACTAAGGTATCAGACACTGTCCCAGATGTCATTTTACACATTTCTGCATGTGAGCAGCACTTAAATCTTCTGCTTATTGTCTCAGGATCTGTGATTTTCTGTTCACTCTCCCAGGAAAAGGCTCAAGTTCATTGTTTATCTCATTAAATATCACCTGTCTTCAAGTGTCCAAGTGAGTGAGGCACAAGCATTGCTGTATTTCAGAGGAACAGAAGATTCTTGCCATAGACTATATACAGCCCACCTACATTAATTCAGGTATTATATATCTTGTCTCCTGGTATCTAAATATAGCACTTTCTGCCAGCTTTCCTGGCCCTGCCTGCTCATGGATTATATATGGGACAATTTTCACTTTTCCAGAAGTAGGGGTCCTATAACTTATTGTTCTGCTACTTTTTCCAATAATCACTTTTGCACCTTTAGCATTAGCTATTAGATGGCACATCTAATAAACCTTATTATCAGCAGTGCCTGACAGACAAAAGACACTTGACTGCATCAAGAATATGCCACCATCATCAAATGGAAGTTCCAAGATTTGCACTGCTCTCCCTCCCACTGGCAGATTTGAAGATCTCATGTTTCATATGCCAACCAACATTAGCCACAAAGTGGTTTCACACTGTTTAAATTGTAAAAAAATTTCCAGTGCATTCATTATCATGATACTGTACAGAGATAGGTCATTCTTTCATTCTGCCCTTCAGAAATTTTATTACATGTCATATAGTTCAAAGGAGCCTTTTACAGTAGTCTGCATGAATATGCATTGAACCAGCATTTTAAAATAATTCTGCTCTGCTTCCATTAAATGCAATCACTTGCATTTTTTTTCCATAGCTCCAAATATATATATATAAATATATATATTTCTTTTTTTCTTTTTCTTTTTTTTTTTTTTTTTTTTATTGGAGTGATATAAATTGTGAGTTCCTCACACTCAAACTTTTTTTTCCATGTAGGAAACCACTCTTCATTAAAAATCTATTTGCATGGAGCACAACATTATACAGAATCAGCAAAACCCACAGTAACATGAGCAAAGCATATGCTAAAACATGCACCAAAGACTTGTGCACAGTAAGTAAAGGAAAACATCCACATCCTAATTCTACTGCATCCTGTAATTTGAAGTTTGATTACTAACAGGAAGGGATTACTCAGTCCTTCACTCCATTTGTCAGGTTTTTAGTGGTTATATTTTTTAAATCGACAGCATCTGCATGAACTTTGGGCAGTTGTACACTGTCCACAAAGATGGACTTTCAGTTCTAGCTGTGGGCATGAAACAGTTACCACAGCTAGTAAAAGCCGGAGATGTGTGTTTAGATTTGTTTTTCTGTGTTTCATTAAATATATAACCCTGCCTTTTAATTTTAAAAGACCTCTATATCTCATGATTTATATTTAAAATATAGAATGCAGTACATTCATAGCTGACATACCTGCTCCTTGGAAGAAACATGGATTCTTTAATGAAGACTGAACCAGATAGCAGGATATACCAACAGGTGCCAATATCATCAGGGCTGGAATAATAAAAAAAAGATGACACAGTTTAAAACACTTGATTTAAGCTAGTCACAGCAGTACCAAATTTGCACTACAAAGAACACCAAGGAGGCAAAAATGCTCCAAACTATGGAAGGAGACACAACTGAATTATTTTAAAAATAATTCAATTAAACTATTCTTATTTCCACCTGCAAATATATACATTATTAGAATGCTTAACTGCATTTACTTGACTTTATTAAAAGCATCTATCTATCTATGTATCCATTTGGTAACAGCCCAATTCAAATTAATACAACTGTAAGTGATTAAAGGAAGACAAGCTACAGTAAACATACTGTATTGTATTCTATCGAGTGCATTGAAGAAGAATGACAGTTCTTCAGTTCTTGCTGAAGAGAGCTGTAGCATCTTTCCCCCTATATATAAAGGCATCCTTTCCCAATACTAGCCACCTTCTTCTCAACCCTTTCTTCAAGAGAGAAACTTTCCTTTCTGCATCAGCATGCCTTTCTACAAGGTAAGAGACCATCAGAAACATTTGCAGAAGATAAACCTACATCAGATTTGTGAGTCATCATTTGCTGCTGCTAAGCACTGCCCCTTTCATGTCTCTTCCTGACACCAAAATAAATTCAAAACAAAAGGGGCAAAAAGTTTCCTTTCCCCTCTCTTCAACCTTAAGAGGAACTGGATGAGGAAGACTTTGTCATCCAGGCACAATTCATTCTACTGTAGATTCAGATGTTGCTCCTTGAGTAAAACAAAATCCTTTTGATATGCTTAGACTCCTTTTGGGTAAGTAAATTTAAATAACGTTTGCGCAGGAAAATAAAATAGATTAAGGTTACTAGAAATAGCTACAGTAGAAGTCTCATTCCATATTGACAGTCAGTGTTGAGAATCTCCCTACTGTACTTCAGTTTCTACCACTCCTGCTTCTTCCAGAAAAACTGATTAATTGAATTCAAGACGAATGGAGTTCATCGTTATGAACTGCATGAGCATTCTTATTGAAAAGCACATCCCTAGTGACACTAAGAGATGCAGATTACTTAATTAATTTGTAGCACCTTCATTTTTTTAAATTATATGTCTCAAGTCTTTAGCAACAACTAGGTCTACTTCAAGTAAGAACAGCCCACATCTTTTAACAGTGATGACAGCATAGTATTAAAATCTAATATTAAATGTTAGTAGACAATGTACATGTTAGCAGTGTATTTTTCATTTGAAGAACTGCAATTTCAGAAGTATATACACAATGGTCCTCAAAACAAATGTGCTAGCCTAAAAGAGCTGAGAGCAAACCATCCAATCTAAAATCATGCTCCATTTACATTTTCTACTGTATTATATAAGCATGAGAGAAAGGACAGAAACATAGAAAAATAGCAGAGGAAACTGAGGGGACACAATCCAGGGCCAAGAACAGAGGAGCTGAAAAAGAAGACAGAGCTCGTATTTCTTCCACAAATAGCCAATATCCTGACCAGTGAAGTGATGGTCAGCCACACACACCAGACAAGTGACAACATCTTCAGAATCAAGATCCCAGGAATACTTCTTTATACTGATAGACCATAGAAAACAAAGGAATAACACAGTCCCACAGCTCAAACAACAGCATTTTGATTGACATAGCTGAAGTGTTCCAAGATGCCTAATTCTGAGATGTGCCTCACTTGCTTCTCACATGGGCTTGTATCACTCTCAAACTTGTGGGTCTACAAAAATCAACATTGTGCATAAGTGCAGGGAACCAGTTTAAATCAGATAAACTCAAGAAAGCCAGCATTTCCAACAAAATATCATTCCTAAAATCATAAACATGCACCTGAGTTAAGTTACACATCTTTAAATATTCCTTCTTTCCCCATGAGTCCTATGCAGAGGCATACAACAGTATTGCTGCTGAACTGCAAGTCTGTTAGGGCTTTTAATAATTTTTCCACGTGTATTACAGTACATTATATTATCACATAAGTTTTTTGGTCTTGGCGGTGGTGGGTTTTTGTTTTTTTCCTTTTCCTAAAGCAGGCAGTTTGATCAAGTAGTAAAGTGTAGTCTGATAGAACAGAACCTGGGGTCATGGATTTTATAATTCTAAAGCAAAAATAATCTAGAAGATCTTCTCATGCTTCCAGAAAAGCATTTCCAATGATAAAATAGTCCAAGTAGAAAAAAATTAAGCCAATAGAAAGTATTTTAACTTTTGCAAATCTACCAACATGCAAGCTCTTCTTTTCCTACTTTTAAGAGCTGATTAACTTTTTGAAATCCTCTCTCAAACCACCTATTTGTAAGGGGCTTCAATCATCTTTTCTCATTGGAGATCTTTTAGCTTCAAAGAGAAAAGCAGCTACTGGCTTTCACAAGCACCAGTCAATATGTTCAATATGCAAATTCTTAAGGCTGCTTTTGAATCTACCTTTGAATCATTTAACAAACACCTAGAATGATTATGCATTCAACAGCAGTGGTTTGATTTTTTCTTATTTGATCACACACAGCATGACTTCTTACTCAGGTAATCATACAACTCAGTTCTATTTATTCTTCTTTTTTTGCCAATTCACAGGTTTATTCTCTTTCTCTGCAAGCTGGCTCTTCAAAGGTTGTTGCTCCTTCTCACTTTTCTGTCATGAACATTGTACTTTATCCATTTTGTATATAATCAAAGCATCTGCTCCTTTGACAGCTGAAAGAACTGATTAAAAAAATAAATTAAACTTGAGGAATACCATCTAATTGGATTTGATTTCCCTTTGCTTTATGTGTACTTAATAACTGGTTTTATTTTTACAGTTACATTTGAGAATTTCTAAGCTCTAAGCTATTTGTGTCGTGCATATCTACTGAACTCAAAACTTTCAATTATCTAAATTAAAAAAAACTTCAATATTGCTGTGTCACAGTAGTGGAATATTACTACAGAATGTGTCTGTATTCAAGGTATCTTCCCTGAAATACACTCTGCATTCTTCTAAAAGTTCCACTGTCAGCCAAAACATCATAAATATTTCCAAGACAGTCTTCAACAGCAAAGAACACGGGTATTAATTCTCCTCATTTTAACAACTAGTAGTGTCTTATTACAGTCTTGAGCAAAACATCTGAAAAAATCCTACATGCATAGCAAACACACTTCTTTCTCCAGAACCCACATGCTTCCCTCAGAAAAAAAAAAAAATGCAGATGAAACACAGCCCTATTTCTTTCATATGAAAATACATTTAACTCTTGCACTTTTAACACTTGCTATACTCTCAGTTGATTAGAACTAAGCCTCAACAAAGCCATTTGGCAGCCAGCTTTTGCTAGACAGTACTGTCACAAGAAACACGTGCAGTTCTTTCATTTTAAGGATTCTGGGCATTCCACAATCCTATTCAAACATCATGGGGCTTTCAATCAAGCTTTCATGTTTTCTGTACTATGCTAGACATTTGTTCATCAACAATGCATTTGCATTCTTCAGGACTTTTGTGCCTGTAATGAAAGACAGAAGGAACTATAGAAGAAGCTGATGCTGAACTATAAAAGTAGTTCTTCAGGCTGCCTGAGGACTCATGCAAATACCATTTCACCCAATAGAGAGCACTCACATTCGAAACGTTTTCTTTGCATTCACATTTTACACTTAATTTTCAACATTAAAATTGAATTCTAGAGAATAAGCCTAATTATAAAGTTTTCTTTCACTGCTAGAATAATGCCTACCCCTAGCAGCCCACAGAACAATCTAGAAACTTTATTTGTCCTAAAGATATTTCTTCTGCCAAAGAGACAACAGCAAATTGTTCTTAGAAGGCTTTATTGCAGACAGGACACTTCCCTGACTGCGTTTGCAGGAGGGCATTAAGCCCACATAAGCACTTCATCAGGAATTAGCTGAAGCAGGATTGATGCTGATGACCTTTCCACAAAGGCATCCTTCAAGAGATGCACGGGTGTTTCCAGCTTAGGAGAGTTAAGGGGAAGGTCCATAGCACCTGTCAGTCAAGCTGATGTAAAAAGGAAAGACATCTGCTGAGGTAAGATGTTTAGTAAGGATGCCACTGCTGTCCAGCATCACCACAACCACTGCAGCAGCAGCTGTCACACATGAGGAGACTGGAAGTGCAGTGAACACTCCACATGGAGCAGAGCTGGTGAAGGGTCTGGAGCACATGTCCTGTAAGGAGTGGCTGAGGAAGTTGGGGTGTTTAGCCTGGGAAAAAAAAGAGGCTCAGGGGAGACCTCCTCACTCTCTACAACTGCCTGAAGGGAGGCTGTAGCCAGACAAGGGCTGGCCTCCTCTCCCAGGCAATAAACAATAGGACAAGAGTCAGCCTCAAGTTGCCCCAGGGGAGATTTAGATGGGATACTGAAAGGGTGGCCAAACACTGGAACAGGCTGCCCAGGAAAATGATTGAGTTACCATCCCTGGAAGCATTTTAAAAACGTGTAGATGTGCTTGAGGAGAGGGTTTAGCGGCAGACCTCACAGTGCTGGGCTACTGGTTGGACTCAGTGATCTCAGAGGTCTTTTCCAACCTTAATAATTCCATGGTCCACATCAGGCTGAAAGCAAAGGTCATCTAACCCAGGCAAACAGCACTTCCTACCCAGTTTGGAATTCTTTTCTTACCCCCTCTCCACTCCTGCAGGGCTATATGCACAGTGTGAGAAATAACTGAAATCAGGAACTATCAACACCTGTACATTTCCAAGCAGGCATACACAGACCTTTGCAGGCAAGACTTTACTCCACACGATGGCCTTAAGTGACAGAATGCTTTGCTTCAAATACCTGAGACAAGGAAAATTATTGTTTGTTTTGGGATCTTTATTCAGCTCAGCTACTGTTCTGGATATTCATCTGGATGAAAACTGTTAAAAGTTATACAGCCTACCAAAAGCAGCAAAGCTATCCACTTTCTCTACTTACAGAAAACAAGATTTATTACCAAGAAAGTTAGATGACAAGCAATTTATCCTGCAGAGAATCAGAATGAAGTCCACCCCTAAGTCACTCATTAGGGGCAGTAAGAACAGCAAAATCAATAGACACTCATTCTTGTGCTGAAAATAAGATTTGTGTTCTGCAGAAATAACAACAAAAGGACTCCACTACCGAGATTTAAGTTCTTCAGCTGTAAATACTATGATAGAGCTACCTACTAATAAAGTTTTCAGAATATTCAGGTTCTAGCTGCAACCTTACAGTGGTGCAAAACTGAAAGCCAATACCAAAACAGCCACCAAAATGCAGGTTTTACTCATAATCTGAACTTTAGTTGAACAAAACTTGCATAAATCTGCTTGAAATCTTGACTTTTGTATTATAGCACACTCTAGAGCAGAGGATTTCCTGGGGAATGTATAATTCCCCAGAACACCAGAGAACTTGATTTACAGGAATTCAGGAGCTAGAAACAGAAAGCCATGAACTGGATTGCAATGCCTTCCCATTGTGTTTCCCTGTCCAGCTTCCTTCACACAGTCCTTTAACACAACTACAACCTGCAGCCAGACAGGACACCTTTCTGCTTTGAAAAATACACAAAAAAATGAAGACAGAACTATGCAAAGAAACTTCACAGCTGTCACTTACTGTTCTGTCTGGAAACTTCAATTGTGTAATTATGCAGTGGCCTATGACATCATTAGGTTGTCAACACTGATGAGCTTAGACAGTATTTCCAGACTGAGGCTTTCACATTTCCTAGCATATGACTGTTTTCTCTGAGACCTCAGAGGCACTTAAAGTTCAAAAATCAAGAAGTGCCTATAAATCTCTAGACTGACGAAATCCAAGAAGTCTGCAGGCTTTCTCACAGTCTCCAGCCCTTGTACCAAACCCTTCATGCTATGATCTATTTATGCCCTGAGTAGGGCCAGCTTCTTATTCCCAGACCAGCAAGTAGCTACATATACACTACTTAAAACTAAAGCTTTATTTTCTAATTATAAATACTTTATTTCTATATAAAGCAATCAGCAGCACTTGCGTGTTTGCAACTAAACATTTGTAGGATGCATCTGAATTGTATATTAATGGTGTATCAAAGAAATTCTTCACAAGGAAACATGTCCACCACACATATCAATTCTGTAAGGCATCTGTCTACAGTAGCATAGGTGTTCCAATTTTAGCTTTCAGATTTCCTGATTACTTCAGGTGGCAAAAAAACCCTCCAAAATATTCAGCTACAATAAAGATTTAAATCAACCTGTTGAAAGGCCAAATAAATCTCAAATATCTATACCATCTGCAGTATCTTCCTCTATCCTAACAAGTCCTGATACATCACTTTTCTTGAAGACTTCTTTAGAAATAACTAGATTTTCTCCATCAATATGAGACACAGCACTACTAAAACCTCTGGAATAACGAACCATATTCAGCACATGCTTACTCACTCAGGTTCACCTGAGATTATGAACATCATAAGGATGCACAGTGGCAAAAATTTGCAGATCTTTGTGATGACTGCTGTCAAACATGCTTTAATTCTGTCAAACAAGGCATCAGTTCAGTGCAAAATTCAATACCCGGACTTGAAAGCAAATGCTAAACTAAAGTCTTTGCTCTTCTGCTCATCTTCTGGTCATTGGCTTCTCAGCCAACTCCTTTAAAACATCACATGAAAAATGCTAAATACCATGCAGGTCTCAGTGGAAACAAGCACAGAAATTACTTGCATATAATTACTGTTTAATATTCCTTTTACATTTGTGTCTATCCTGAGAATTAAGCAACAGAGATGTCATTCTCCCCCCCAACACTGGACTTCCAGCAACTCCAGATGCTGGAAAGACCCCTAACTTAACTCATCATCAACATCCAAAATTGCTTTCCATTCAGAGCCCTTTTCAAACTACATCATAAAAAGGTCATGATTTTGGCAAGAACAAATTCTTGGTTGTGAAAAAGCTAGTTTGATTTATGGAGATGGTAATTCTTTAAAATTCCAACTACTAAATGATTCATTCAAGACTTACACTTAAACTGGATATAATACCATCATCCTACAATCTATAACATTTGTAATTGTTCTGATAAAAGAACTTACAAACTGAGGTGTACCTATTACATTTTCATCATACTCAGCATTGTTCAAAGTTGAATAAACTCCAGAAAGTAAGCAGAGTAATTCCAAAGACATTGCTCATGTTCCCATGTCTCCACTTGGGAGAAGCAGAAACAATGGAAATGTGACATGTCAGAACTGAGAGCTCTTTCAGGCATTTAAGCACTACACAAGAAGAAATCCCAAAGAACATTGCTCCGCAAGCCTGTGCTCCATAGGATATCCTTCCAGCAGATTAATCTGTCTGTTTCTCTTTGCTCATTTTGGTTATCCTCTCCATGCTGAGAGCTATAGGTAGTTTGTTGTTTTAATTGAATAATCACTGCCAGAATTAGACATCAGCCTTGAAGTGCCTTGGGATGTCAAACACGTCTAAGTTGAACAATTCTCTCAGGTAGACATCTCACTGCCTGAAGATCCTGCCCACTAGCACTGTAGTGTTCAGAGAATGACCAAAAAACTGCTTGCTAACATTGTCAGTACTGCCTCTAATTCTCCTTATTAAGCCAGTTAAGCAGTTACCTGACATCTGCCAGAGCATTTCAGATGCTCTTGGTAACATTAAGAGGTATATCCCAAACACAGAAGTAGAAGAGATTGGCACTTGATGCATCAGCCAAAACAATTTTCCAATACTTTTCTTCTTCTGTGAATACACTGAAGTTATATTTAGAGTGAAGATTAGAAATAAGAATGAATTTAAGACAGACTTAAAATACATTCAGTAACAAAACTGATAACTCAGAATTTTGAACTTCTGATTTTCACTAAACAGTGTGCATATTTCAACTTAGGTCCATTTCAACTTATGCCTTATTTTACAGATGGAATGAGATGAAAACTGGTGTTTTGACTCCTGGTAGCAACAATGGGAAATGCAGAAGGATGAACCACAGGAAACAAGTCCTCAGTATTCATGAAAACAAATAATCAGAAGTATCTTTTTGTTTCAAATATTTATGTTATTTGTTATTTTTTTTACCCTGAAATAAAATCAGTAAAATAAAATGAGAATTTTGGTCAAATCAGAGATTATTGCAGAGTGTCAGTAATGCCTGTCAGTCTAAGACAGTGGATTAAACAGGCAATCACTAAATACATTACACAAATATATGCACACAAGCTAATTGACCTATTGTCATTGAAGTCTTGATATTAAACCTGTAGAGTGAATTAGCCCTTTGTATCAGAAGAAAAATTCAGAATAAAAATTACAGTCTCCTAAATCATCAGAAAACAATTACAGAAGCAGCAAAATAAAATGATCATGCATCCAAAACACTCTGAGGTCAAGACAGACAAATCTGTTCTTGTATTTTACAGCTCTCTAATGCGTCTCCAAAAGCAAAGCTTTGACTGCCCCAAAGTTCTCAGAATTGCAACAAAAACATGACAGCTTTCTGTGAAATATCTACAGTAAAGAAGGTGCAAAAACATTACTTGAGTCATCATTCAAAGAAGTCTCAAAATCAGGTCAAACAATAACACAAATTTGGAACCGGCTGTGCAAAGCCAACAGACTAACATTGATCACTGACACAATTAGGAAGCCTTGATTCAGTGTCTGTTTATACAGAGACAACTGCCAAGTCCTTGACTGTGTTTCTTAATGATAGACAGTGCCTAAAAAATTCCCCACAGAAAATGTATCCACAACACAACATATGAATCAGGTTCCTGATTTACTGCAGTGCAGAACTGGCAGTATCCCAATGATACTTTGGCAACTGCCCAACTATATCAGAAGGCACAATACACCTTTAGGAATATTTTCAGGACAAAACAGAAGAGGCCAGCCCTGCTGCAGCATTTGTTTGCATTATTAAATATACTGCTGCAGAACTTCCACAGAAACCTATGGATGTAGAAGAAGCACAAAGGAATATATATATTGCCTGCAGAGATCTACCTGAAAATTCTGATAGTGACGCAGAGATCATAGAATCATTTAGGTTGAGATCCTTACAATCTACAAGTCCAACAATTAACCCACCACTGCTATGTTCATCACTAAAATCATGTTCCCAGGCACTACATCTAGGTCTTTTAACTACCCCCTGGCATGGTAACTCAACCACTTCCCTAGCTATAGACTGTGCCAGTGCTTGACAACCATTTCTGTAGAGAAATCTTTCCTGCTTTCTAATCTAAATCTCCCCTGCAGAACTTGAGGCCAGTTCCTCTGGTCCTATCACCTCTAGAGATTCTCTACCAATTCCTCTCTGCAGTCTTTCAGGATTTAAGTTTTATATATGTAAGATATAAACATATATACCTATAGACCACGTACATTGCATCCATAAAAGCACTCCATCTTAACACAAATTCAGTAAGGTGGTCTCAGCAGTGCTGTTCTGTTTAAAAATCACACAACTCTGAGATTAGTTCAGTTGGCTAGAGCAGAGTGCTAATGATGCCAAGGTGGTGGTTTTGATCCCTGTATGGGCCATCCGCTTAAGACATGAACAGGATGATCCTTGTGAGTACCTTCCAACTCAGAATATTCTCTGAGTGTGTGAGAATAGCTAAAGGAAGATAGTTTTAGCTCATTTTTGTCACACTTCAAGTCAGGCTATGCAGAAATGTACAGCAACTTTGGCATAAATTTTTGTTGATTTACATGCACTGCTTGTCCTCCTGAGGGTCTTCAGGGCAATAGGTTACCATGAAAGAACCATGAATTCAATAAATGTTGCTTTTATTATAGGACTTAAAGCATGACTCTTGGACTCCCACTCTTAAAAAGACAGATCTTACTCACAGATCTATTTCTCACCTGTCCTTGCACAGAACTACTGCCCTGCAGCATTTTTGAGACATTCTGCTCTACCTCATGAAAGACACATTTTCATCTAAGAAAACAACTGATGTTTGAGCAGCTACCAAGGAGTTGTGCTCCTTTATTCCCTTTCCAGATTTCCTTTGTTTCAGGATTTGATGGCTGGAGAAGGCTGCATGACTAGCCCAACACCAGTGTGTCTGGGTCTTGTGATTTACCACGGTGATGTAATTCAAAAAACTTTGCTAAGACTGGATGGTGATACTACTTGCTAATAGACCTTAGAATTTAGTTCTAATTATGGAAATTTCAAAAATAATCAGCTGAAATTATATATCTTCATCTTTTCTAAAGTCTTCTCCACTTCTCATCCTCTTTTCCCTCCCCATCCCACCACCATACAAGCACTACAGTCTTAATACAAGCAGATGTTTTTCATTCCAGACTGCATGACAAATTGGGAATGAGGAAAAAATCAAAACACAACCTAATTGTACAGCTTTTTGTCTCACACCTGCCTACCACAGTTGGTAAACTTAGAAACTAATCAGCTTGCTATTTCTCGTTTCAGCTGTGAACATTCTCTGTAGTAATAACTGCATTTTACATGCAACTTGTCTCTTCAATCTCCAGTTTATATATACAACTTCTACTTTTCTTTCTCCACGTTGAATTTTATTAAAGGTTGCAAACTGAAATACATAAAAACACACAAACATTTTGACATTAGACAAGAGCTTTTCCAGCCAGAGACATTAACACTAAAATCCAGTTCAAGATATCCAAGAGATAACTACTTTTTTTTAAAACACTTGTCCTTTTTTAAAAAACACCACCATCACAATCAGTAGTCTACTATTGAAGTCCTACAGACTGCAAAATTTGTTATTGTTACAACCTTTAATCGAAAATTAAATCTTCTCAGTAGGGACATGTGGAATGTAGGAGTATATATCCTACCAGGATTATATTTGAAGGATCGCTAAAAAAAAAAAAAAAAAAAAAAAAAAACATCACTCCACAATAACCTGGACTGGGGTTCCCTTCATATTTTTTAAAACTAAGTAACTAAGTTAGTTCCAGATTAAATTGCTCAAACTACAGGGAATGTAATCACAAAAGTATGCTGTGCTACAGTCTGGCAATTCAGAAACATCAGGTTTTATTAGTGAACAACTCTGGACTGCAGGTCGGCAAACCTTAACGTATTTTCTGCCAATCCAATATTCTTAATGAAGAAAATAAGAGAAGCTTAAAATTATACAAGACTTCCTTATAGAAAGAGTAAACCAAACACCAGTGATGCATACACACAGAAATATCAAACAGCATGGCTGAAAAACACATACTGCCCTCACACGACTAATGAGGAGGAAAAAGAGGTGCTTGTTTTATTAGACACAAACTCATTTGCTTACAATCAGAGCATTAATTGCCAAAGATTCCTCTGCCATCATAGCACAAAACTCAATTTTGATCTGAAAAATTTTGTTCAACAAAAGAGGTATAAACACCCTCTATAAACCTGCTAGGGTTTTGTTTTCCAAAGAAAATGCTAATTGGAAGCTCACTATTAGAGACATCAAGAATTACTATGATGCATATAAGAAAATAGAACTTTTTTTTTTTCCACTGGACTACTGATAAAATATATATTAAGTGACCAAAACCATATATTTTTTAAATGAGATCTCAAAGTAGATTTGAATAAAGGTAGCAAGTTAAAAAAAGTATACAAAATACCTATGTCAAGTAAGCCTCAATTCTGAAGTTTTGCTTTGCAGGTTTTAAGCCCTTTTATCATTAACTTCCCATCAAATGAAAGGAGTAGAATGACTGGCAAATGAAGAATAACTCAAGCTGAACTGCCACTTCTAATAACCCAGTTTCCATGCAAACAGTGAGATGGCCGTAGGGTTTGAGGATTTGTCACTACCATGTACACCCGCTGATAGTAAAGTAAATGTAGATGAGATGAGCCAATTTTAAACAACGTGCTCTGTTTTATCCCTTTGGTCATTAAAAAAATCTATAGAGCTACTACGAAAATTAACAAATTTTTCTTTGTTTTTTAGTGTAGAATAAAATAATTGCTGTGCTTGTAAGGAACACATATATTTATTTTCAGCATTGCAATAGAAACTTACTTTTTTTATACATACCACTGACAAAACAGACAAACACACCGTTTTCACAATGAAAAAACTTTGATCAAATAAACATGTAACTGCATTAGTCTGCACATTAGCATTTAGGGATAAAGATTCAGCTTTTCTGCACTGAGACATTAAGTTTTGCCTCAGGGAGGTCAAACACACAGGTCAATTAACAGCTCCAACAGTTGCAGCTATTTTAACAGATATAGCACCCAATTTCAGATATCAATGCAAATATACCATCACGGGGCAGGAGAAAGAAGTTGTAACTTAAAAAACAATCTAAAATGTTAAAATCTAATGCTCTTTTAATATCTTAGCCTTCATGATGAAAATAAGAGCATCAAGTGATAACTCTGGTAAGTTCATTAAAAACTAACCAGGTCGCATGTTCCAAGCTGATTTCCTATGGCTCATAACTGAGTGGATCAATCCTAGCCTGGCTATCACTTTGCTTCTCTCCTGTAGTACTCAAAGAATTTTTCCAAACATATCCATAGCAAAACTGCAATTCCTTTTCTTAGAAGAGTACATCTTGAACACACAGGTTGAATGTGTGAAACAAAAAAACTGAACCCTACGAGTTCATTATCCTAAAAATAGAACACTGAAATTAGACTACAGGTTTCATGGGATTTTCTTACTAAGTAGATCTCAAATAATTCATTTAAAAAAAATGTAAAGTACAGTTCAGAGCAACATATATTTTTAGTTTCAAAACATGGAATTTTTCATTTTTTTTAAATAAAACATATTAATTGTTAGCTTCCAAGTTTAGCCCATTAAACATTAAATCAGAGATGTGAAATGCTAGAGCATGCACATTCTGCATTAGCATCTATATCCAGAAACTGCCAAACTGTCCATTAAATCTTTTGAATAAATCATGGGGGAAAAATGTCAAGAAGCAACTAAACAGGGATGACAGGCAAACAACCAAAGTGAAGATGAAGTCACATGAAAGGAGTGACAAAGGAAATCAGTGCAAAAGAACTGCAAAATGCACTTCCAGTAACCCCAGATTTTACAGTCTCCTGTTTGTGAACTGTATTTTCTCAGGCACATATTCCCTGTAATTTTTGCCTGCATTGAGTATATGGTTAGCTAACAGTATGGATTCATTCTGCATATAATTCAAATTTAAGTTAGTGCTTAGAATGACCAAAATACTGGGTCTAAACAAAAACTCTGTTACGTAAGAGACACACACCAACTGCCTAGAAAAGGACAAATCACCAGCACAGTGGTCCCTAGAAAATCAGTGTGTAAAATGAATAAAGATTATATTGGTCTAATTAAAATTATCTATCCACCTATAGATTTTATCTATCCACCTACAGATTGTGACCTTGTGTATTTCCCATATATAACATCACTGAGTTTCGTTAGACCTTAATTTAACTTTGCTGAATGGTCAAGGCCCAGCATTTGAGTTTACTCAATCACATCTTCCTCCTGATGCTCCATATAGAAAAAATTACACAAGTACAAAAGAAGGCATAGAAGTGTATTCTTTGTATGCTTAAACGTTCAAATCATGCCAGATAACTTAGAAAAATACGCATTTAGAGTCTGGGTTAGGGGCAGCAAGTAAGAATCTGATAAATGTTTTGTTTCAATAAAATGCTTCCATAAATGAAGCAATTACAATTCTCACCTCTCTACTGTAAATCTGAGTTGACACTAGAGCACATCCCTGCTAATTATAAACCATGTTAGATTTGTCAATCTGGCACCACTGGCACGAAGAGCTGATCACTACTACTTTCATAAAACTGAAGTAAGACTAAATGACAATTAATGAAAAGACATCCCACACCCATATATTAATTTAATGCAACATGCACCACCAAGCAAGAGCTACTGTTAGCTCTCTCCCTAGCACCAGCAAATTTCTCTGGTGTTTCATGATGAAAATGAAGTGGATCATTTATATTTACAGACTGTCCAAGCTAGGCAAGGAATTTTGGCATTAAACAGTCCTCAACTCACTTTAACATGAATTACTTCTTTGAACATCATAAAAGAGGAAGCAGAAATACTTACTAGTACAGCACTTCATTTGCTTCATGTCTTTCGTATCTAACAGTTTCACACATCAGTCTGAAAGAGAATAAGTCAATTTTAGTTATGACTCCTTTCAGTGTCACAAAGATTTCATGTTCTAAAGTTACTCATCATTTCCACAGGTAACTCCAGCACTTACAGAAACCAACCACTAATTTCAATCCAAGCTGTTTCACAATACAAGAGAACAAATCATAAAATCTAAACATTTAAGTTATTAGCTCATCCAAGATCAGATTTGCTTTAGGACACTAGATGTAGCTGTTCCCATAACAAATTCTATAAAAGTAAGCAAAAATTATACTGATCTAATTTCCACAGTGATGTGATAAAAGCAAGTAGCTTTATAAAAACAAATCTGAAATTTAGAAATGGTAAGAAATGTACTATGTGCAACACTAATCAGAGATACAATATAATAACTGTTCTCTTTTTCAAGTCAGGCCCAATAGATAAAACAAGAAATTATGTTGCATGCTTCTCATTTTGCTAAAATTCAGCAACTTGAAAATTACCATGATATTTTAATGCTGAAATCCCAGAGAGCTCAAAGTAGGGAGAATTCCGTGCAGGAAAATCCTCTGTCTGGAGGGGAGGATTAAAGTGCTTTCATATTCACTGTCTGCTTGACAAATGTGGCATAATAGAGAGCAACTCTAATAGAACTTACCATATACTAGGAAATGCAATGCTAACTTGGTGTAGAAAAATCACAATGCCATTTGTGTCTATGGCCTCAAGGAAACAGCCCTGTGAATTACTGGGGGGTTGGGGACAAAACAAATCCCACTGCCTCCCTTGGCCTTTCTATAGCTCTGAAGCAGACTGCAAACCCCAAGGCTATTTGACAGCCAGACAGAGATTTACCTAAGAGGCTCATAAGAACATTCAAATAAGGAACTATATTTAAATTCTGGAAATAAATTTTCTTTCCTCACATAATCCATCATCAGAATCTCGGTGTATCAATGACCAGCTGCCAGCAATCATAAACAGACAAAAGCACTCAGGAATTGCTGCTCTGGCAAAAAGTCTCCAAAAAGTTGATTTGAGGCCTGTAGGAGTTGGTCTGGGTTTGACATCACAATCAATTGCCATTTACTAGATCATTCATTTCAACAGTCAACAGACTGTTACAAAAGTCACCTTAGCACTCATCTCTCACAGGATTTGACTTATTAGTTCAGCCCACTAAGAAATAATGCTTTTTCTGTAGTGGTATCATGCCTATTCATAAATTGGTATCATGCCTATTCATAAATTGTTAATAGAAAATTGACATTCTAATTCTGTTTGCAGATTAGGCTGTGGTAGTAAAACTTGATTCTTAATTTTTCTATCTATCTTTCTCATGCCCTGGTATTTTAGATCTACATTTTGGACCATCTTTGAGAAATTTTCACATAGAAAAATGTCTCCATTGTATGAAATTAAGCATTATGTATTGCATATCAATTTCAGCTAATAAATCTTTTTCCATCTTCATACAGCAAAAAAACTTTGAACCACAGAACCATCTTCTTTCAGACACTTCTCTCCACCATAAAATTGGGTCTTGTCAAAATCTTTTAGAGACACTGAAAAGCTACTGTCTGCTTCTACCTCCTGGGTTTTCACCTTCCCTCTCTGATCCTGTTTTGAGAGGGAAGGGGAGCACAGACATGAAGTCACTGGTGAGAAGTTACCAGAAGAGAAGTCATTGCTAGGAGTCAGATTTAAAAATTTAAATACTGTTCAAGGATAGTCCGTGCCCCACTGGTCTGGAATGATGCTGGGCAGAGCGCCCCCTAAGAGCAGGAGTCACAGGAAACAGAATCACTTTAACAAGCAAGTTTTGTTCCCCTCTGAATTGGGATAGAAGGAAGCACATTCTTGATAAAGTCACGCAAGTTCACCACTGGCATTGAGTTTTACAACATTTTGGTCCCATTATTAGGACAGCAATAGGGGAGAAAATGCCTCTTACAGAAGGTAGCCAAGCGTTTCAATTTTGGCATTACAGTGGAACTGTTAGAAATTACAGTGACCAAGCAGTACAAACTAGATTGCTTCCTCAAATATTTAAAAAATTGAATTAGTTCTGATCAATACTGGTGTCCAGTTTTTGCTCAACCACTCAAACATGATCTTTATCCACTTCCTCAACAAATGTAATAAATTAGAGATGAGATCACCAGCAAGCCATATGCTAACTTATTCACTACAGAGGCTACATTTAAAACATTCAGTTTTAATGAATCTCAGAGGGTTTTGTGGCATTCCAGTGCCACAAGAAGAGTTGTGTCCTGAAGGATACTATAAAAGCTTTCAGTCCAACATCTGCCTGCTGGGAGCCCAGCCTTTTCCATGTATGGTACTGTAAACAGAAGCTCTCTTTGAGGAATTCGTTAGGCTGGGAGAGCAAGTTCCACACATTCCTCAGCAAGAAGCTCATGCTACACAGGAAGCCAAGAAGCACACATTAACATACCGCACAATCATATGTGCACACTTTGATCTTTGTAAACAAGTTAACATCAGTTCAACTCCAGCTGTGCAAAACTTCACCTGCTGAAAGCATTGCATATAACAGTGTAACACAAAATACTTCAACTGAATGTAACCACCACCTCCTTCCAAAGCAAAAGTAATTACAGAGACGTCTTTGAAGTTAACATTCACATTGCAAAATGTGTCTGGAGCGCTTTGGAAGAAAGAAAGCCCCGCCTTTTATTTTCTCCAAATTACAGAATATTGGCTTGGGAATGTGGACTTCCACAGAATGACGAAGCAAGAGGCTAGAAATTAGAACCTAAACCAGCATTAATCAAGTCAAAGTTGCCTCAGCATCTTCAGATGTGGAAAATGCTGGCATAGCTCAGCATATAAACCAGCAGTAATTCACCCTCTCTACCCACAGGGCATACAGGAGATGTGCTGGCCTCTTTCTGTAGCTGCCAGCCTCACACTAATGCCCAAATACCCTTAGAAGCCTCTACTGTAAGATGCCTGTGAGAGGACAACTGAAACAATTACTTAAAAATCAAGCAAACTCAAGTCTTTACAAAAAAAAAAAAAATACGAAGCTCTCGGGAAAGTTTTGACTTTAATTCATTTTCTTCATAAAGCATTTTAATAAAAAGTGTCAATGACATTTATCAAATATGTTTACTAAGTATTATTTGCATATGTTGTACATAATGTAACTACAATTTATACACAAAAGAAGCACAAACTGAAACAGAAGCTAAAAAACAGACTCTGCTCTCATGATTATTATATTACATAAATTATTTCATCAATATACGGCCTTGTACTCTGTATGTAAAGCATTTCTTTCTAGTCCAAAAGTCTGAAAAGAAAACAAACACATCCATAATAGAAATAGGAAGGAACAAACAGAGATTCACTATGCAGACATACAAGGAGGAAGTGTTAGAAAAATAAAGAAGAAAAGAACGCAGTGACAGGCAGTTTGAGGCAGGGTACACAGCAGTAGAATATGGTTACCAAAATTACTGCTCCTTTGCCTTGTTAGTGCATTAACATATATGGGTTTTAATGACAAAGTATCATACCTTAGCTGATGCTCCCTCAGATTAGACAATGCTTCCATTCCATGTAAATATGAATACACAATCTCCAAGTCCTACAAAAATAAGGAAAACATTTTTAGTATTCTCAGTTTGGTACAAGCTGTTAAAATACTGGTTTTAAAAGCATCCAAAGCTCTCTTAACAGGAGTAGTAGGCACACTTCCAGGAGGTTAAAGGCAAACTGCAGGAACACCTCTGATTATAATCTGGAACCTCACAGGAGGAAGAATGATAGCACATCCACATCAAATACAGAAACCTTTCAGCTTTTGCTGTCATTAATCCATGTCTAGGAAACAAGCCTAGTCCAGAATTACAGTGAACTATTTTACAACTACCACAGTCCCACTTTCCAAAGCCAACATCCCCAAAACTTTCATTTACTTCATAAAGCAAGGTCATAAGAAATCAATCTTTTCACGTTCAGGGGGAAAGAAAAAATGTACAACACAGTCTAACAAAACACCCCATTGTAAAGAGATATTTCTAAAATCGTATCCTCTTCAAACAGAAGATAATCCACAACCTTAAATGAGGAAAAAAAGCTGGCATGAATAGAAAATTACTGTCATGAGATAATAAGAAAAACCAAACACGATCCTAGTTATAATATGGTGAAGTTTTACATTCAACCACTGTGGACCTTCAATATCCACCTGACAAAACATTAATAAAGATATGAAAACAACATCCAAGACTAAAACAGCTTAAAATGCAACTGTGGAAACACTAATGCCAGGCTAAAGGCTTTGCTCAAGTTATACTTAAAATAACTACAGCATTTAAGAGAAAGCTTCAGTGAAGCCAACAACCTCTATTTAGAGTGATTTAACTTTGGCTCACGGATTTCATGCTGTTTCATCATCCTTTTTCTTATTTTAAAACTTGCTAGTTGAGAAACAAATATGATCCATAATTCATTAAAAATCAGAACAACAGTCCACAACCACTAGTTGAGGCTGACAAAGCTGAGAATAAACTAACACCAACACAACTCTCATAACTTACTGTGAAATGTTTTTCAAGTAATGGAATATATCAAAGCTAGAAATTTATGAAAGATTTGATCACTGTGGAATATTTGCGAATTTAAAACTGCCTAAAAAGTACAGAAATACAGACACAATGAAAGAAAAATAATTGATGTCCCAGAGAGAACTTGAATTTAAAAAAGAGAATTCCATTAGATACATTAAGTGCAAAAACATGCTGTACTTGTTAAAACCATGGTTTTAACAGATAAAAAAAGATACCAGGAGTTACACTCAGTGGCTAAGGACAAATAGCCACTCATTCTGTAATAAAAACAATGTCTTTCTTTCACAGTGGAAAAGGCAAATGTTCATTTTAAAAAAGCAGAGGAAACACACAAGCCAAAGTGCTGCAATTTCACTTCAATTTTGGTCCTTCTGTTCCCTTGCCCTCTAGAGGTTTAGTCCTGGGAAGAGGAGAGGACACACCAAAGACAAAAGTAATTATGCATGTATTGGGACGGAGGGACCCTGCACATACAAGGTTTTGAAGAGAAAATACAGCAGTGGCTCTGTTTTTTCATACAAACAGAAGCGTGTGCAAAGAGATGTGTGCCGCAGTCAGTGACCTGGAGGCTCAGCAGACAGGCTGAGGTGAGAGAGGCTCCCGGGAGCCCTGTGCTGGCGGCAGGGTAAGGGGAAAGCCAGACTGATGCTGCTGCTCATCCAGACGGGCCCGACCCCACGGCACAAGCCAACAGCTGCCATGGGAAGTTGGGAGGGCACCACTGAGGATGGGATGCTCTTAGTCACACCTTACGTGGAAAAGAGCCTGGCCAGAAAGTGCTGCTCTAACTCATTTCCAGTGAGGCTCTAACAACAAGCAGTGAAAAAAGGAGAGCAACCTTCTGCCACCATCTTGCAGGGAGGTTTCTCTGGAGTGGCAGAGACTATCTGCTGTAAAGTATTGACAGAAGAACAGAGAAGCATTAAGGATGCTGGTTTACAGACCCAGGAGTGGACCCATGCACTTGCAGTTTCCACAACTGATGGGTGACACAAAGCTAATGATCAACCAACCCTAGGGATGTACAAAGGAGTGATGAACACAGGTTGTGTTCTGAGAGAAATGCAGCTGAAGTGACTCAGTGCACGGGGAATGCATTAAATCAGGGAAGGGAGTCATAGAACCACAGAAGGGTTTGGGTTTAAAGGGATGTTAAAGATCACAATTCTGGGCAAGGGTCTCCTTTCACCAGATAAGGTGGTTCAAACCCTCATCCAGCCCAGCCTTAAGTCATTCTGACCAGTTTTACAGGCAACAAGGTATGTTTAGTGAACTCTTTTTTTTTTTTAAGTAATTCCCTTTCAAAATACAAGCATACTTGTCAAAGATTTGCAAATATAACATTCTATAGATCCCCAGATGATGAACTGGAGACGGTGGAGGTCGTTGACTGAAAAAAAAAAAAATTATAAAAAGAGATTAAAAAAAAATCTGAAGAACTCTAATAAAAGGAGAGGTGAGGAAAAAAACACAATTAATGAAGTCTTTACTTGTGCTTCCATCATGATTGCTGGCTAAAGATACCTTGTCAATGAGAGAACTAAGGTGAGGGGCTTTTTTTCCAGTTGGGGGGAAAAAAAATTAAAAATAATTGAAAGAGCAGCGAGAAAACATTCTAACATCTCAGCTGCCATGCACTGGATGTTTCTGACAAGTGCCAAAGTGAGCTGCTGCCCATTCCTTCTGCGGTGTCTTTCCAGAGGCGTCTGGCAGGGAACAGCTCCCTCTAGCACCAGGAGTTTGGCATTGAAATTGAAGTAGCAAAAAACCAGCAACACCCCTTTCAATCAACTCCTCCATAACACTGTTTGTTAAGTACAAAAAACTACAATAGAGTCAAAAGAGCAAATATACATTCATATGTGGTCAGTAGGCTTTGCACATTTTGAGTCATTAATGCAGTATTAAAGAGGAGGAAGGCAATTTTAAGTAAATAAAATCAGAATGTCAAGTTATTGTTGTTAGGTCACATCAGTTTTCCATTTATCTCAGGAAAAATTACGCTGCTTTTACTTGGCAAAAATACTCTTTATCGAACGCAAATAGCTGTTTCAACCTCTTAATTCAAAGTGAACTGACAAGAATGCAAGAGTCCTTTGGAAACATCTGTGCCAAGTACTGCAATATCCTAAACAGATTCCAAGTGCTTGAAATGAAACCATTTCACAAAAATAACACACACAAAAAAAAAAAATCAAAAAAGATTTCTGATTTTGATATTCAAGGCACTGACAAAAGCTAAACTTCTAAATTTCTCAGGAGAAGAACTCTCTCTTTAAAGGACACGACATGCCTGTGTGATTTATGCCGGCTAGTTAGGCAAAACCCTTAAAGCAGCTAAATTTAAGCCCACTGTGACTTAGAAAAACCTTTCTGCCAGTTCGCAGTGTCCCTGAAAGCTGCCTGTAGTAATGCACAGGATATGCAGAAGCAGGCAAATGACAACAGCACAGATGCTTCCCTGGATGCTGGTTTACAAGGCGTGTACCCAAATAACCACCGGAGGGCAGACTGAACCACCGAAACCTCAGAGAGTGTCATTCTCTCACGTTTCTCCCTTCATTGTTTCGAATGGAACTTAGAGTTTAACACGCCAAGAGGAGCAACATAAATCATCACCACTACAGCTGGTTAAATATTCTGCTACAGGAAGGACTACTTATCCAAAAGTGCAGAGGAACTACCACCTTTCTGCTTTCTAGTTTCATCCAGACAGCAGAATTTAAAATAAAAAAAAAAAGGTGAAAGCCATGCAAAGGCTCACCTGATGTTGCTACACAAAGGTTGTGGCAACAGTTTGAAAAAACATCTCAATGGAAACTCCAAACTCAAACACTAAATGCAAAGCCCATATTAGCGCGGCTTTTAAAGCGTGTTTTTATTTAAATTAAAGCAAAAAGACTGAAATCTAATCTACACTTAAATCTGTACTGCAGCCAAAGTCATATGCCTGGGTTGCTGTGTGGGAAGCAGCACGAAATTTGTTTAATTCAGTGTTATTTCTTAATTTACTTGTTTCTGTGGTGTCAGATGTATCACTTTAAAGTTCTGACTGTACTTTGAAACAAAACAGAAATACTCAACTTTTAACACAGTTCAACTTCAATTAGATCTGCAGAAACATATTGGTCTGCAACCTTACCTCTGCTCTCCACTCTAATAAAAATCTGTCTATGTTTATGCCCAGACTTTCTATTCATTTGATTTGTGCTTCAAACATATTTGCCAGTTACACAAACCAGAGAAACCCAAAGCAGAATGCTGGCCCCAAATTCATACTAACTTAATGAAGACATTTTTACTTTATTAAGATGATAGAGATGTGAAAATTTGCTGGTTTGGACTGAAAAACTTAAACCTCTCTAAAAATTGCAAGCTTACACTGGTTTCAGTCCTGGTTTGCATTAAGGTGTGAAACTACAGGCCAAACTCAACTATTCATCCTTGCCACAGGTTAAGCAAAATCCTGAGAAATTCATTGCTCCCCAAGTAAGAAATTCACTCATTTCTGTGATGTGGCAAACAAGCAGAGAGCAGCTTTCATCTTACAATAGTTTGGTTTCTTTCAAATCAAAAGGCAAAAATAAAAAAAACAAGGTAATTCCTCAATTCACGGTCTTGAAGGATAGGGAAAAAAAAGCAACTTTTAAAAGCACCTAATATTCACCTGAGGCTCAAAAAAAACTGTGTGCTGAGAGGACAGTGTATTTTGAAAGGCTGATCTCTTAAAAATACCCTACCTTTAGCTCACACTCAGCCAACCACCAGGAGAGCCAGGCTCCAAGAGGAGGGATGTACTTGCTCCCAATCACATGTGGCCACTCCACACCACACCCCAAGCCCAAGTTCATGCTGTGAAGACAGGAGGTCCCACCTGGTCCCTACCACCTCCCCGGCCCCAGGGACCCAGCTTCCAGCCGCTCTCCTGACAGCATGAGAGCCATGAGCTCCAGTGTGGAGGTGATGGAGACATCCCTCCTGCAGCCCGGAGGAGGTGGGACCTCAAAGTCTTTGATAGGTTTCAACAGAGCATGAAACTGCTGGCAGGACAAGAGGCATTTCTATACGGCTGACTGAACAGTTATTTCAGCTCAGACTGGGACCTCCCCAAACTGTGCTGTACTAACAAGAGCACCAATGCCAAGTTTTTTCTTCTTATTGACCAACAAAGCCACAATGCAAACCCAGGCTGTTGAAGTCCTGCCTCTCTTTCATTGTAGCTATAGGATCCTGGTTTTTTCCCTTTTCTTCACACAGCCAGCACCTGAAATCATGACTCTCAGCCACTAGGGTAGCCATACCAAGCACTTACATTCCCTTTTTCCCCGCCCCCTCTACTATTGATTTAGCAGTGTCCTGTCTGGCTGCCTGCACTGGCTCACCGAGGCCAAAGCAGTGCCAGCATCACCGAAAGGAAGAGACTGGACTACAGCAACATCAATCTCATCTGGCTTACACAAAAACTTCCATGTAGTGGCCACTCCCACGTAGGTTTGTCCACATCTGGTTGACACTAAAAGGCCAGGCTGTCACCCAGGGCACCTCAGGAGATGACACAAGCACTGCCATCAGAGGCAGGCAGGGCAGGTAGTGGGGGAGCACCCCAGCCAAACCTCCCTCTGCAGGGAAGACCTGAGGGGAACTGAACACCCAACACCTAAGGGTGAGCTCACACCTTGCAAATACTGACCTGCAAAATACAGAAGCAAACCACAAAAACTGACTTCCATGGTGACAGAAAAATCTGGTATTGCTGATACCAAAATGCTGCCATGCACACATGAAGATGAATATTTCATCTGCACCTCCAGTGTGCCAGCAGTGGAAAAAAACCTGAACGTATTCATGACTGCTGTGCAGGAGCATGCCCAGGTATGTACACGCTTATCATTGAGCCATAAAGAGAATAAAGAGAAGTATTTGTCTGCAAATTTTTAACATTCTTTTTCTTACACCAGGACCTTCAAATTCAGGTGGAGGTGCTGCCACAAGGGAAGCCTGCCAGTATCCAATCTATCATACCACCAATTTAAGATTAATTTTTCTTTTTAACTTTACTGTAAGCTACAATAACATTTCTCTGCAAGCCACTTACTACTATGTATAAAGATCTGTGGCTTAAAATAAACTAAAGCCAAAGTATTGGAAATAATTTATTGATGCTGAATTGGCAACTATACAAGAAGAAATTAAATATTTAAGTGAAATTACACATGTTTAATGGCCTTCATTGGTTCTTACACGAATGCAACCGCATGAGCCATGTTTTAAGGAAGAATGTAAGTCTTGTAAATTTACCTGAAAGTTCTGAAAAATCTTACCTCTTTAACTGTATGCATTTATCTCAACATGCTCTATATTCTGGAAAATTCATGACAAAACTTCACTCCACAGCAACCAGGCATGACTAGGCTTGGGAATCAGCCTTCACCAGAAGGGAGCTTATAGGCCACCCAGCCAACCCAAGCCTTCGCTTCCTCTAGGCAGCGGAACAGAGATATTGTATTGATCTTGTTAAGAGTTGTTGACACACAAAAATTGTTATTTTTAACTCCTCCATCGGGAGGATGGGGATATTTGTTTTGGGTTATGGGTGGAATTTTTAAACTGGATTAGAAAAAGGAGAAACAGGCGATTTTAATGTGGAACTGAGGCACCCATGCATGAAGCTAATCAGGAGCAACTCCAAAACCCCATAAAGAAAAAGGAGAAATCCCATTTTCCTGGGAGTAGTCCCAGTACAGAACAGAAACATGCTTTTCCAAAGACTTAACTGAATTACTGCTTCAATGTCAGATGCTGGAGAAACACCATAGCATCGCAGTAAAATAACTGCAGAGAAATATGATGTTTCATCTGGGTACTGAAATCAGCTTTCCTGTCTGTCAAAGACACTTATTTTTTTTGTGAATTATTTTCTTTCTAAAGAGCTTCCCTCAGAAGACAATTTCATTACAAGCTCATTTCTGCATTTTAGAATTTTTTTTTTTTATCATTGGAAGTGTACAAAAATGAGTTGGAAGGTTCGACGACCCACCCACACTAACAGACTTTTAACACTGTCTCAAGAGTAGTCCAATTGATTCAACTATCCTGCTGATCATAAAGCTTTCAGCAGAATAAAGAAAAAAAAAAAAAAAAAAAAGAGAGAGAGAGTCATTATAATAATCATCCCATAAAATAGGGGGATGAACATGGAAAGGGTAGACGGGAAATTAAAGCCTGCCATGGCATAGAAGTCCATGAACAAACTAATGAGCAAAGGAAATTACAGGGTAGTGCAGCGCATTTCTTCTCTGCTTTCCGGACTCTCACAAGTCAGACAATTAAATGCTTAACACAAAAGCCCAAGTTCTGTAGTCAGAAATCCAAAGGTTGATCGCATGTCCAAATGCAAGAAAAACAGTTCCACCACAAAAGATCATTCCTACTGACAGCATAGTCCGTAATTATAAAAGGCATTTCAGTTATTCACCATTAAAAATATACGTAATTGTCTTTTTGCATATTTTTAATATTTATTACCAGTAGTTGGAGGTTTGTATTAAGGCTGTAAATCCATTTTCACATTCATTGCACAAATATTCACATCTTTTGTTGCACAGGGTTTTTTTTAAGGAGAGTTTCAAATTGTTTTGAGATAAGATTATTTATTCCATATTTTTCATTAGCTATACGAAATAACACCTAGTATCCTATTAAACAAAAATCAATCTTGCACTAACAAATACATCAGCTACTAAACATGGTGGTACTTATTTTTAAACAACTACTAGTAGCAGACACCAAATTTATGCAAGTTTATTCAAATATACAGTACTATAATGATTGGCAGCTTTCAATTTAAAAAAAAAAAAATCTTTCAAAAAAATCAGGAACTGAAAAGGGAAAAATTAAGTGATACACAAATATCCTGTAGTTAATAGTCAAAAACTAACTTCTAGTTGGCACCAAGTTGTGATGGTAGAAGCACTTTAAAGGACATCAGCCTAGAGATCAACATCACAAACAACAACTAAGGTGGCCAGGAAAAGACCATGGTGTAACACCTAAGGTTGCCTTCCAAAAATAGGGTCAGTAGTTAGCTGTGCTTAGAGGATTCCCCAAGGTTAAGATATGACAGCTCTCAGATGTTTTTAGTGGTGGGTTTGGGGGGCTTTTTTTAAGACTGCTTAATTAGTCTACAGGTTTCAAAGCAGTCAGGTTAATATCCACTAGTTTACTCACAAGGTCTATAGCTCACACAACCTGGGAATAACAAGCCAGTCAAACAAATTGCCATGAAAGAAGCACATCACTACAAACTTGATCTACACAAAACTATCATACAAACTGCCTTATAGTGGGCAAGGGCAATCTATTTTCAAAAAAAAAAAAATTAAGTTTCTGTAAAGTCTAGCTCCAGGCACTTCAACACCATGGCCACAGCTACACAGTATTCCTTCTTCAAAAACATCACTGAAAGTGTTGCAATCATTACAAAAATCCCAACAACGTACACTTCATAGCATACTGGGATTCATAGTTGATGAACACATGATGGATCAGATGTGTTAAACAGGGCCAGTACTCCAAAGCATGGGCAAAAATGCCACAGTGACACAGAAGAGGTGCTTTTCATCGGCTGGTACGTGGTAATTGCACCTGTGAATATTTTAGGCTTTCCATCGTGAATGAACTGTAAATTCAGTGCCAGGATAAAGCAGAAATGTGCCTGAGCTGATGGGGGGTAACCCAGTAAGACACCTCTGCACAATCACCTGGGATCATCTGTCTGCATCTGAAGTGTAACAGTCCCAACTGCTCACATTTGTACAACTTCTGACTTAACTGCATCATTCCTTGCTTTTAAAACAGGACCTCGGAACAAACCTTCCTGTGCTGTTTGGGAAGGAGCAGCCCAGCAATGAAACAGGGGTTTCAGCACTGTCCTGAGCACTGAATGTCATCACACTCCACCCCTTGCTTTGTGCATTTTCTCCCTCACCAACCAAAACCAAACAAAGCCCAAAACTACCCAGAAACACAAGCTCCACCCTTGTAAAGAAAACTCAATTCGCGGGCACAATTCAATCCCAGCCCAGCCATCAATACACCCCTTTCAGAAATACCCAGAGCACCAGGGCCACCTCCACTTTGTGGAGTTTTCTAGAAGCCCATGATGCCAGGGGGGACCCTGAGCTCTCCTGCAGAGGTTCCGTGTCCCAAACCAGGGAGCTGGGTTTGAGCAATGAGGATCTCTAGGCTGCAGCTCCTGCCTTATTACCATGACAACTCACATCCACAAACAAAAGGAATCCGCACGCGTTGAGAGCTGTGCTCTGCCAGAACTCACTACCAAAATATCTCAGTAGTACTATAATCAACAGAAAATACAGTGACTTGTTTTCTGTGGCTGGCTTACAATCATTTTATATTGCTGGCTTACAACCAACCAAAGCAAAAACACAAAACAAAAATAAAGTTCCCCTTTCTAACCACAAAGGCAACAGTGGGTATCTGCTGAAGTAAAATTGCACTATTTATTTTTGCTTTTGAGAGTCTGGGATTTTTGTAATGGGAAATTATATTGCACAATTTTTTGTATTTATGAATTTTTTTAAAAAAGCAGATCCGATAAAATCATAAGGAAGAGGGAGAAAACATTACACCACAACGAATTTCTAAAGTTTATATCCCAATATACGTCCTTTATACTCATGTTTTTAAAGAAAGCATTAAAGTTGATTTAGACAGAATTTTTCCAGTTGAACACACAAGATAGCCAAGAGTCACGTTCTTTTTTTGGTGGTGTTTTTTGTTTGTTTGTTTTTGGTTTTTTGTTTGTTTTTTTGTTTGTTTGTTTGTTTGTGGGGGGTTTTTGTTTTGTTTTGTTGGTTTTTTTGTTTGTTTTTTGGGTTTTTTTGTTTGTTGTTGTTGTTGTTGTTGGGTTTTTTTGGGTTTTTTTTTGTTAGCAGATACATTTCCAGCATATTTCAGAGCATTGCTTCTAAGAGATATAAATCTTACTTGAAGCATCAACAGTAGGTCACATGAAAATTATTCCCAGGCTATCAGGCAAATGATCATACTGAAGTACATATTTGCATGTCAGATCATTCTTCACCCAAAGATAAGTAACTCAAAAGCTACTGATACTACATCCTTCCAGAGCTGGCATTACTCCTCTGTGTAAAGGAGGCAAACAGACAACTAACTGAAGTCCTAAAGTACTTTCCACAGAGTAATCATCAAGCCTGAATTTATTTCTTAGCTCAGGTATTTTCTGAAACAGAGACTGCTTTTAATAACTCCAAATTATTATCTTTGGGGATTTTTTGAGGTTGTGTTTTTTTGTGGGGTTTTTTTTTCCCCTCTTCCTATAAGCAATGGAAGAATTCTGAGAGGGACGTAAACTTCAGGTTTGGGTTTTTTAAGTATTACTCGGGGTTGAATAAATTTCCATATTGCAGATGGGCTTACTGGGGTCACTGCTCTGATCTGACTTCAGCACACGTTTTCACTCTTAGAGCAGAACACCAATCACCTGAGAAATCTGCACTTCAAATGGGCAAACACCCACAGAGGTCAAGCTTCTGCAGGACCACGGCCCCTCTCAGGCCACTGAGATGTAAATGCAGCTCCGAGTACCACAAAACCAGACGGAAAACACAAGCCCTTCCATTGCTGAATGGGTCGGACTTTCATAAATTCAGGCTTGATGATGACTCTGTGGAAAGTACTTTAGAACTTCAGCTGTCTGTTCGCCCCCTTTACAGAGAGGAGTGTTGTCAGCTCCGGGAGGATGTGACCACCGCTTTTGAGATTAAGATGCTCTCTCGGGCACAGGGAGAGAATCTGTCACCCCAGTGAGCAAACCCTGCTCTCTGTCTCGGGCTGTGACCCTTTAATGGTCCAAGTCCAAGAAGCACAAGTCATGCAGGGACCCGCAGACACTGCACCAGGGCCCGTGGGACCACCCGGCTGGGGGCACAGCAGGGGATGAGCTGCTCTGCCTCTGCCTGCCAAGGTGAGGGGACACAGAGCAGCTGCAGCTTCAGTAACACATCACTGCCCTTAGAGGGAAGGACTCGAGTGTCTTGGTTCAGTCTTACCTGGCACGGCACCCTCAAGGGAAAAGCCATCAGGAAACCGCACGGAAGTTTAAAGAAGACAAGAGAAGTCACACTGAATGTGAAACTTCACTCTGCCAGCCCTAAAGCATCCCTTCTGGGGTGAACAAACCATTCAGCTGGTTTGTCTGTACTGTTAGACCATAGGAGAGAATGTGGAGCCACCCTTCTCAAATATCCCCCATTAGCAGCTCTAGACAGCTCTTTCTCAGCTCCTTGAAATCCTTTTCATCTCATCACACCTGCTGAAGGCATCCAGCAGATCCAAATCCACTTCCATGCACCGGACAGCTCAACACAGGACCTAACGCCTACACCGTTTGTCAAATATGCAGCTCCATGCCTTTTAAACATGCATTTGTACCAGAGCTGGTCACACAGACATGATTTTCACTGGTATCACACACAGAGGAGATTCTGGAAAGGCTGGGAGCTGTGAATTAAGCTGATCTGCCACATACTCTGCTCCCTGACTTGGCTGGCTTTGTACGTGTTTTTTCAGTAACTCTACCAACCACCATAAAGACACAGAGACACTGCCAGTTATTTTTTTGTGACCAGGGATCTCTTAGTTAAAAACACAAGGCATCACAATAGCAGTGACTGCTCTAAACTGGCCTACAAACCATCTACTGAACCAGAACTTAATTTCTACGATCTCCTAGTGAGACGTGTCATGTCACGGCTGGTTTTTATTTTTTTTTTTACCGAAGTTCAAAACCGTCCCTCCATATGTTACACGCGATTCTCCCCCCAGGAGCCCCAACAAGGATGGACATTCACAAGTCAGCAGGTGGTGCAGCCTCCCAAGGACCAACAGCAAGTGCTGCAGGATTGAGAAACCAAACACACCGAGACATGAAAACCCTGCCCACAGGACAGCAGCAGGCAGCCTCTCGGAATCTTAATCCAACCCATATTAAAGGGAAAGAGGGTTTTCCATAGTCTTTCCAGAGCAGGACCATATGGCACACGCTTTGCTCAACTGCAAGTTAAACACGTGTTAGAGATATAACACTGAATTCCTCTTGTATAATACAATACACACAGAGGATTTTGGCCTAGTTCTTAAGCATCGTTTTTTATAAACTTTTAAACCAGTTCTTGATATGTAAAAACTTACCGTTTGATTTGCAAACTAATTCAGACTGAGCATATGACAGCTATCCATTTACCAAATCTTAACAAGATACTGCTTTATCAACTCCTGAGTAAAGGACATTTGCTCTTAAACGAAGTGCATACCTTCACAGCAGCTTAAAATCCTGCCTTGTCCCCAGAATTAGACATTAAACGTACGCACATTCCTCATCAGAGATTACTCCTTATCTTCTCAGCCTAACAACTCGCTCTTAGCATTAAAAACAACTCCAAAGAGAGCTCAGGTGAAATGGCAGTGGAATACCACGCCCCTCCCAAAAGCACTCAGATGGACAATAGGTGCAATCTCTGCCATCGGAACACCACATTCAGTGGCAGGAAGCCCTGGCAATTAGGTACCCAACTCTAAGCAGGTTTCAGCACCACATCACTATCTAAGCATTCCTAAGACTATACTAATAAATAACACCAAAGTTCACTAGCTACTTGCACAACCCTCAAAAGTACTAAAACATGGAAAAAACAAACACATTTCCACATTTTTTCCCGAGTCTGCCACAAGGATATAGGAGTAACAAACGCGATTTCAAACAGCAGCGAACCTTTCCTAAAGATACAATGGTCTAGGGTGATGCTGGATGACCAAAAGAAAATGGGAGACTCGTGCAAAAACACTGCCAATCTCCAACAGGAGCCAGGAGCCTAACTCCAGAACATCTGTTGGGATATGTGGATGCACCACAGTCAGTGGAGAGGGATGATTGGTGACAGTGACTAACAGCAGAGACTCCTACAAAGGCAGGCCATGGTGACTGAGGTAAATGGCTGCAGAGGGATGGGAAGGTGAGGCACAAGGAACACCACCACACCTGTGGTGCTCAGCACGAGGAACTGAGATCCAGGCAGGTTTATTCTTAGCTTTGGCTTCCATGGCTGTCTGTTGGTATCAACAGAGCTAATTACTGTTTCTGCTCTCTGCGCCCCAGCCCCACGTGGAAGGGCTCATTAAGTCAGGAGTCAGGCAATACCCACCACAGCCTCCACTACATTTAGACAGCACTTCTCTGCTGGAGAAATAAGCCACAGAAACTCTGGAGAGTGAGATGCAGAAGGCAGATCCACAGGGAGTCAGCTCCCACAGGAGCAACAGAACTGGATCAAAACTAGCTCTGTGGAAATCCAAGGTGCTTTCTGCATCCTGTTCACTACCCCCAAGTCCAAAAATATAGCCCTGTAGTTACAGCATCCCTGCATCATCACAAGCTTTCCTCAGTGTGCCTGCTGCCTCCAACTAAAGCATCCTGCAGACCTGACCTCTCTGAAAAATCATCACAGCACGTGTAAACTGACAGGGAAGCCTGGAAGTGTTAAGATTTCTCCCTTTGAAAACAACAGTCTCAATTACATTTAACACATATCGTTATTATTGGTTTTAGTGCCACACATCAAGGAGTGGCTTGTCTGTCAGATTTTATCTATTTAATATGCAAGTGGTCAGCAGTCTCACACAAATTATCTAATTCAAGAAACAGTGGTCAGACTGCAGACTTTTCATCCACAACACAATACAGGCGTTTCCAGATTATAAAGTCATTGTTTCTATGTACAAGACCCATGCACTACAGCTGAGAGCTTCTGACAAAATAAGGTTTTACCTAGTCACATTAGCCCCTCTGCCTCACCTCCCTCACCAACATTCTTAAACCATTTCAAAAGTTTTGATTTTTTTTCAAAAAGAGATGGGGGTTTTTGGCCCCACTGTGAAACTATCAGTTGCTGCAGACTGACAAATACATTTACCATTTGCTTTTTCCTCATCCTTAATTCAAAGAAATTAATTAATTTCTTGTATTTCCCTTCTGTAGTTTCAGTAATATTAGCATTTAGCCCTAACAGGCAGACACAGAGTTGATGGTCAGCATAGAAATGAATTAGAGGTCTCTAAGCTGCTGCTAGAGGGAAAACAGCCCTGAAGAAACTACCAGGGGAGGAAAGAACTTGTCACCTCTCTTGGCAGTCTGATGTACTAGAAAAAGTCTGAATGAATCCAGCAGCAGCTCCAAGACCCCACACATTTAATGGTGAGCCAAATCCTGCAAAATCTGGTAAAAGTTCTACGGAGTTTCCAGCTGTACTTTTAACTAAAGCTTTTTGGCACTTGTGAAGGTACAAAGAGCAGCCAGGAGCTCTAGAACAAGCACATAAGCTGGATGTGTCCATAAAAACAACCAGCAATGCAATCATTTTCTTGTAAATTTTGTAAATACTTAATGTCTGTTCTCAAACAGGGGACCCTGCAGCTTCAGTTAAGTTAGCTCAGCTGGTTACAGCACGGTGCTAATAATGCCAAGGTTATGAATCTGATCCCCATATGGGCCATTCACTTAAGAGCTGGACTCAATGATCCTTGTAAGTCCCTTCCAACTCTAAATATTCTGTGATTCCTTCCCTTCTGTATTCCGAGTGCATTGAGACTGCACTGCTCATGCTTTACATTTATCCTCCCACAGCTGAATGGACTGAAAATAAGGCACGATTTGGCTGTGGATCTGTCACAAGTAACAAATTTAAGCTATCTGCAGTTTGACTTCACTTTGGCCAAACACCATTTCCTCACTTACATCTAGTGCACACGGTGGCACAAAATCTGCCTCGCCTGCAGTTTGGGGTAACTTGCACTCACGAGTGTCCTGCTAAATTAAAATTCTGCCCTGGAGGATTGGGAAGACCTTTTTGCAGCCTCCCAGAGACTGGCTGATGATTGCAAGCTATGTACTGATGCAGCACATGTACTGTGTGCTATCTCCTGCCAGCTCTGCTCGGGTGGGTACTGTACAGATGAAAGACCACACTGACAGACAGGGACAGTTGTTCCTCCAGTTTCAGCAGCAAGTTTTGCCAGAGGAGATTCCCCAGAGTTACAGTCATGATTTAGCTGCCTCTGCACAGTTGTCTAACCCAGGGTCAAGGTCTGCACTTTTTTTTACCATTGACTTGCACTTCCCTTGGTTTGTGTTTTGGGGAGGTGGTTAATCATTGAAATACTACATTTTCATTTTTGTATATGAAGAAGTCATAGATTTCTAACCTTAAAATTACAGAGCAGTTTCCTTCCAAGGATATTTCATTTTTCTTTCCCATGGCACATGACAAGACTCTAAACTCAAGCTTTAATGCAAGAACACATGCCCTCTGAAATTATTAACTTGCACTGCGAGCTTACAGAAGGCACCAGCTGAGTAAGAAGTAAGAGGGTGGCTATTTGAGGTTAGCTATTTACTAGGTTAAGGTTACAGTCACACACAGGGCACATAGGGAGCACAATTAGCCTTGAAAGTATATGAAGAGACCATTTGGCCTTTAGGGAACCAGCTGATAATTCCAGGCAGTTCAGGGTCAACATGATATCCTTTACTGTATCATGGGGCTGGTGGAGGTGTCGGGCAGGTGGGGGAATGGTCACAACTGTCAGGGCACAGGACAGTGCCAGGCTCAGGCTACTGTAAGAAAGCCTACAGCTTTCTTTGTTCTCTGCTTTCTGGAGTTACTTCAAAGATATTAAGTGTTGGGGAATTAACTACATCATTCCGATGTTTTCAACAGTGGAATAAAGGACTTTTGGAGAAGCAGAATTGTACAATAGATCCTTTTGAAGCTCTATAGCTGATCACCTCGTGGCGTTGGTATGGCCTCACTTGGGAACTGGGAATTTATCTAAGGCCAACTGGTCTTAGTTTTGCCGCAAGTGATTTAGAATTCCCAAGGGACAGAGGAAGAGAAACAAATATTGCATTCGATACTGATCCAGAGACATAACAAAGAAATAAGCACAAGTCACAGTAATAAACAAACAGAGCTGCAGCACATCTGACTTCAGAATCTTTTCAAAAGTTTCTTATAATTCTCTTCTTCATTCACTTATACCTACGAAGTCTTGAAAAAAGAAAATATTCTGCAGAAGAAATTTGACTGGAATTATAAAGGTTTATCAGCAAAGAAAACATGAGTTTAAGCTTAATTTTAGATGCTGTCAAGAAAAAAAAAATTAGTACTATATTAACAGCCTTACAGGAACTGATGAAACCTGCAAACCTGATCTCAAAAAGTCAGAATATAATTCAGAGAAATGAGATAGTAAGAGCTGAAGTTCCTAACAAACCAGTCTTTCAAAAGTACATATCAAAAAAGCCAATCAAGGACCCCATCTTTTATTACAACATATTTATTCTTTTGATTAAAAACAGAAGGCTTTTGTACACATCCTGTATATATCTCAATTTTTGTCATTTATGAGTCCACTACCTAGTTGCAAACTTTCTTGACAGCATGGAGGATTTACAACAGAGAGAAATAATGAAGAAATTCAAATAAACTGGAAGCAGCAACCTTAGAGGCTGAGAATCACAAGGAAGGCACAAGTTGAGAACATCAAATGCTTGAAAACACAAATATTTACACAGATTCTTAAACTCACAGAATAACTCTTTAAATATTAATAAAACACAAACTTGCAAAGTACTTCATAGCAACACAAAACAAAAGATCAGCTTTTCCAGGCTTTCTAAATCAAAGTTAATATTTAATACAGAGTTTTCCTTAGCCCAGTAACTAAAAGTGAGTTCTATGTTAGCAAATCAGAGCATCCTACTTGCTTTCAAGTTATGAATATACTTTTGTATGTTACAAATAAAAGGTGAACTTGAGAAAAATGGAGCTTTGCTTGTTTTTAAGTAAACACAGCTTATCCAAATTGTCAGATCTTATAAAAAAAGCAATGCACGAATGTCTGATAGGTAACATTTTGCCCAATGAACAAGGAAAGGACTGGCCCAAGCTCTCGTTGTTGGTTCTCATGGCAAGCTTGGCAGAGGGCTCCTGGAGGGAGGAGCTGGAGAAGCTGGAGCATTTGGCAATGGAAGACCAGGAAGTCAGTATCTGGCTGTCTGACAAGACCATTTTCTGGCTGTAATCTCATTCTCCTAAGCAAATTAAAATAACAAAAAATGCTCCCATTGCCCTTCTGCTGAACAGCACTTCATTCACTTGAACAGCCTGCTGTTCGAATCGTTACTACAACTATTACCAAGAATAAGTTTTATTTCTGACCTCAAGCCAGCAGAAGAAAGTCTCAGAATTCCCTCACAACCTGAGATGGCAAACTTAACTCCCAGAAAGTGCTTTGTTGGTAAGTGCATTGAAAACAAAAACATGCATCACATATGGAAAAAGGGTTACCAGTGGACCATTTAGACAATGAACACAATAATCCTGACCAAGCAGCATCACACAAACTTTTCTTTTATTCTCTATTCAGCTGATACTAAAAAGCACCCTAAAGTAGCCTGAAGCAACAGTAAAACGTTGAAAATTCAATAATTGGAAGCAATATACTGGAATAGTCTTGCAACAAAACGTACACAAGATTTCCAAACAAAAAGTATTCCACTGCCCCTGGTGTCAACACTTTTCTGCAGAACACTGTATTAATAAATGGCATGAAGAGACAAATCAAAATAGCCCTTTTGATAAGTATAAACTCTCAGCAAGAAGAGGCCATGTGATTGTCTGAACTCCTAGGCACCATTCCACCAGAACCACATTACAGGAGAAATACATTCTGACATTATTGAAGTTCTTGATTTAGTCTCACTGTCACTCACTGTTTACAAGGAACCACAGTGAAGTGTCAGAAGAGGCAATGAAGTGCCTGCACTTTTTAAAAGACATCTATATTTATTCTTTTAATATCTCCTACAAGAATATTTCAACACCAAATCCCACAGTTAATATGGTTTTAGAAGGTTCTGCCTCAGGTCAGTATCTTGAAAAAAACCACTTAGATATTTATAAGCTTTTTATGCAACATGAAAAGCAAAAGTAACCAAATAATACATCTGGTTGTGTCCTACTTCACCATTACAACACCAGAAAAAAAGAGTAACTGTTTTGAGACCAAGCACAAGGATGTCCTAATTACTGGAAATCCCTCAACAAACCTAAGCAGCAGAGCAAGATTAATAGTCACAAGACCCAGAGATTAATCTATTTACCAAAGAATCTGTGCAACAAAGCAGTCTAATACTGAGATTACTGAAGCTAGATTTTCAACAAGGTAAGGGTCAAGAGACCTAAGCACTGCAAAACACCTCCCGAATAATGACTTCTTATAAAACTAAAAATACATTCCAGAAGAAAAAGATACTACTTTGATGACTTCCATTTAAAATGCCTAATTCAACAAGTAAAACTCTCTAGATGAATTAAATCAAGAGCTAAAATTACTATAAACACATTTACAATGTAAGCCAAGTAACAAGCTGACCAGTGAAATAAGTCCTCTGCTTTTAATTATCTTAAAAGTAAAAGAATAGATGCCAAAGGCAGAAAAAAAAAATTTAAAAGGCCCTACCCAACTCCCACCCTCCTCTCCATAAAAAAAAAAAAAATTCCTTTGTGTTGGAAAAGCATAACCATCAATACTTAACAGCATAACCAATCAGTAAAATAAGGCCAAAATTTAATTGCTAATAGGAAAAAAAGGTCTAAAACTCTAATTGTAAGAAATTATTTATAATCCACAAATGGATTCTCTTCCAAAAATGTTTATTACTTCTTTATAAGGAAACAAAAACAACCAGTGTCAGATCTAGAACACAAACTTACTAAGGTTAAAATACATACATAAACATAAAATTAATATAAGATTTATTTTTTAGAAAAGGCAGATCAAGCTAGCTGAACCAAGAGAAGGCTCAGAGGTACCAGACTGGATGATTGCCTGCAAGCAAGCATTGTGTATCAGTCTTCCCAATCCCAGTTCACTGAAAGGTGGTACAGTGAAATTCAATAACCCAGAACATGGAACAAGACAATTCAAACTAGAAATTTCAAGTGCTGTTGGAGTCTTTGTTGTGTGTAGGATCATCTGTGGACGGCAGGGAGAAGGAACTCTGCAGACCTGAGATATTCTAGAAACACGTGGGTTTATTGCAAGGGTGGTGGGTAAAGAGGGCTTTGCTTTCAGCCACCCGCCTGGGCTGGAGGGAACCCCAAAGAGAGAGGGGGAGAGAGAGTATGAGGTAAGGGAGATAAAAGAGGTAAGAGAGGTAAGAAGAGTGCAGGGGTCAGAGCAGTAAGAGAGAGAGGGGAGAGGGAAGAGAGAGGTAAGAGAGAGAGCGCCTTATTACAATACATTATATCTCCTTTTGTGTTGAATATTCTGATTTACAGTGACCAACCGGCGTGTGATACAAAACCTACAAACTTTGCATACAGCCTATGATAACAACTATATTACCATATCATCCTATAGTCTAAACTCTAAAGACTACTTTTCTTATCTACCTTTTCCCTGATACCTTGGCAGCGTGGAGAGGGGCTACATTCTTAAGTCCTTTTGTTTTCTATCCCTCAACCCATCTCCAGCTAATCACCCTCTTCCTGCCTGCCATGATCACATCTCAAAGCTTGGCCTTCATTTCTATTTCACTCTCAGGTTTTACATCTCCAGTATTTCTTGCCAGGCAATCATATCCGCAAGCCCTTCCTGTCCCATCTTTCCCAACAGTTGTGTGGATTGCTTAAAAACATTCACTCATCTTACACCAAGAAATTCAGCAAAATTTATTGCTTGCACCAGGGACAGATGGCTCTCAAAAGACAAACTAGCTGTAAGCTACATGTATGCTACAGAGGACACCAGAGTTCCTGTATATTGCTTGATCTTTCCACACTTTATTATTTAGTCAGATTTCAAAGGTATGAGCTTTAAAAAAAGAACATTTCACAAAAAAGACCTTAAACCAACCTAGCACTGTTGTCACTTGAGTTTGCACTAAAGAAATAAATGCTCACTCCTAATGCTCGTATCATCCTATAGTCACATTTACCAACTTGTATTTTTTTTTTAATTTGCAGAGCATGAACTATATGAGAAACACCTTAGAGCTCCTAAGAGCATGTGCTCCACGATGGGGGAACACAGTGCACTGAGCTGCATTCTGTGCTTCTCAGGCTGTGCTGACACCACTGAACACCTGACTAAAATAGGACACAAAAAGTTCTCCTGGCTGCTCATCCACAGACTTCCAGGGACCTATAATGAAGCTCAAACATTTTCCTCAGCCTGGAAGAGCTCTCCCATGAAGACAGAAATCATTCCTTCCACCTAGGGCATCCAACAGAGGGGAAAAATGGGATGATAACAGAAAGATTAACAAACTATTACAACTCCTAAATTCCATGCTACATACAGATTTCAGAGGCCAGCCAGCTAGACCCAGAGGAGCGTTTCCTAGCTGAAAAGCACCACCAGACAGTGCCACCCACTCCCCACTGCAATCCTGACAGCTGCCTGCCCCCCAGAGAGGACTGGACAGAGGCACAGCGGGCACCCCCCGCACACAACCCACCTGCAGGAGTGGGCAAAGAACAACAGGCTCAGTGGGGCCAAAGGAATGGAACAGGGCAGGGGTTTTCCCCTACAAACTGAACTTATTCATGTCCAGCCCTCAGTCATCAGAAATTGCAGGCCTGTGGAAACTGGTATTTTTAATGAGCCAAATGCTAAATATGATATGAGAATCCAAGTAAACCTGTGACTATCAGCACTGATAACTACTTCATTTACACCTAGCTCAAGAGCCAGTTGCACCAGCCACATCTTCCATTTCTTTCTGTGCTAAATAATTATCTTTAATAGTGCCTTTACGGTAGGCTTTCGTTTTCCCACAGTCTCATTAACCAGGAGATTTGAAAACAATAGGTCTTCTTGCCTGCAAAGACAGAGGATGCAGCTGCTTCCATCTATAAATAAGACACTGTATCAGATGGGATTGCTATTGTTTCAGCAGCCCATCGGGTACACGAGAAGATCAGAAATAAGGGTCAAGGTGTACTTCTTCCTTTCTTTGAACTGACAGGGCCACTATCTTAAAAAAAATTTAAAGGACCAAAAAGGTGAACAAAAGACTAATGCAATAGTTTATACAAATCTCATATTTTCTGGATTCTTGACATAAGACAATCCTGAACTGTAACTCCAGAAACCACTGAGCAGTGGAACTAGCTCTGGATTTAAATAATAATTTATGAGATTACGGAGCTGTCATATTCTGTACTATACATCCAGTGACACTTTAAAAACACTTGAGGGAAAATGTAAATCTGAGCTTTCATTAAGATTTTTGTAGTTACTGGCCTAGCTGTAGATACTGACTTGTATTTAAGTCATACCTCAGATTTTCAAGGAGGACACAGAAGTAGCATAGAATAAAAGCCTGTATTACTTATCAACTGAGATGGCAGTTTAGGAACATGAGTTTAGGATGGGTTTAACATATATCACAATCCAATCTGCAGGTACCCAGTACTTTAAGTACTCGCTCCTGAGTAAAAGAACAAGGGAGACAAGAGTAGGGAAGCACAAGAAAATCCAAATGCTTTCAGTACCAGTTTGTGAAACTGTATCTCAAGAAGGCAAGGATGGATCCGAGGGTCATGGGTAGTAGAGAATTCACAAAGAAAGAAAACAAACAAAAAAAATACTTCCTATCAGATAATCAAACTTCAGTGATCCATTGCCAAAAATTTCCTCTCTGATGTACCTTTTTCTTGTGATGACACCAATTCTATTAAGCCATACCACCCCCTAAGTGTTTTGCTTTTAATCTCAGAAGTTTACATGCATTATGTTGGAGGACACTTTCTCTTTTGTGCTTGCAAGCAGGAAACCCCTGTTTTTACACTCAGTAGTGCCAGAAGCCTCCAGCATCAATTAGTGACTGTGTTTAGCAGAAAAATGTGACTTCCATCAACAGTAACAAAGTGGCATTGGTATTCACCAAGTGCTTTACACTATTCTTCAGATAACTGACTTGCTTTTTTATTAAAGAACAGCATTAAAGGCTGCTAATAGCAAGTTGTGCTGTTTGCACACATACTCCTGCCTCCGACAAAAGTTCAAACAGAGGAACAAGCCTGGACTCAAAATTGAAGTCTGCACCAATTCACACAGCCACAGATTACTGATGATCTACTGCCCTTTTAGCCACGGCTAAAACCCTTTGAAAAATCCTTTTAGTGCTGAATCACACAATCTACAAACATCTGGAACTATCATAAAAAAATCCCATTTGAAAACAGGCTAAGTCACTGGCTTTGGAGGGCAAACTATACGCACATTATGCAACTCAGAATTATTTAAGTTCTCATATCATTTTTTCAGAAAAATATATTTTTCCAATTCTTCTTGGAAAAAATAACATTGGAGTATCAATTAAAGGATTTCATTGACTTTCATGTCTTACAGATGTATCAATAGTATACAGTAGCTATACAAGCTCATCAGCTAGACAGTTTGTCATCAAACATTAACTTTTACAATGAGGTATTAAGAATCTTTACATCAGAAAGTTATCTTAACATAATACTGACTTGCCACTAATTTTTTCCTGATAAGAAAATTATTATTTTTATTTTTAAATCTTATTTTAATCTTATTTTTGGACAAAGTCCTAGACAAGGCTTCAAAAGTGCATTTTTTAATAATGCTGTTTGTTTTCCCAACTGCCCATCGCACACATTTCACCACACAAAAAAAGGTGCTGTGGTAAACAAAGAACACTACAATGCTCACAAAGCATCATCCACCATAAAACAACAAAGAGGTCTTTTTCTGGTTTCAGATCAAGTCAACAGAAGTTGTATTAGACAAAAGGAAAAAAAAAAATATTACTGCTTTAACATATGTTTAAAGCACAGCAATAGTATGGTGGGTCTACTTTAACTGAATACCAGAAAAGGTACTGCAGCACCAAATTCATAATCTGAATTAGGTACCATACACAGCATGACTGAACTGAGTATCTGGAAGTCCTTTTGTAAGGCTGCTCCCTGTAACAAGGCCACGCAACGTTCTCATTAGAAAGAAATATTTCAGGCTGTCCAAATTTATAGCTGCCAGGTGACTTCTGGGCAGATTTTAATGCAGCCATTTCTTGTGTTCTAGTACAAAGCAGCTCCTCCTCTTACTCCAGTTTGTTTTTTTTTTCCCCTACTCCAACCACTGTAAGCATAAAACAGGCAAAGCCATATATCGTATACACGGAGGGTGCTTTGTTATGTATGAGCTGCTGCCAAAAGAAAGCAGCGCTGTAATAGGCACTTGAAATAGAGAGTATAATTGGAGCAAGTCAGCTGCAGCACAAACACAAAGGCACGGGGGGAAAAGGAAGCACCTTCCTTACTGCATAAGGAAATATCACCTTCTTCCCAGCAAAACAAACTCTGTGGAAGAACAGCTCTGGCAGTACAAGCCCTCTGAGCACTTCCGCCACAGCTAAGACAGGATTATGAGAGATCATGAACTACACTGTTCTCCCGACTTTGTTATTTCCCAAAGGTATCACGGTACCAGCGAATTAAAGGAACATTCCTTCCTCCTCTCCTCTGCACGGCTCCCAACCCCCGTGGACCTGCTACACAAATGTTTACGTAGCCTTTTGCATTTATATATTTTTATTGATTCTGCTTTAGGAAAAGTCCCATACTACTTCATTGTCTCACAAATGGCACAAACATTTAAGGTCAAATCTCCTTTGCACTTGCATCTGAGATTTGAATGCTGAAATGATGCAGAGTATATAGAGATGATTATTAGCCCTACAGCCTTTGGCTGCATTTGTGGTCAATGAATAAGCATCTGCAAGTTTTCTGTACAGTTATCATGCTGCACACTGAACAGTTACTGTCTCAAGATGAAAATGAAAAATTGCTATTCTAGAATGAGAACAAAAAAGAGTGTCTTTCTTTTCTTGTCTGTGAATTATTATTTTTTTTTAATTTTTTCAAGCTGAAATAGGCATTATCTATTATCTATGAAGGGACTTTTGTAGATGTTCAAATTTAATTTTTCCCACTCATCTTCTGAAACACAGACTTGCAAGTGCAAAATGTTGGGATTTAAGACTTACTGTTATTTTGCAGGAGCACTCTGAGAAATGATTTGAAAGAGGTGTTTAACATCCTCCATAAAAAGGAAAACTTCATGCCCAACTAATTCAAGGTTTTGCACTCAACCTAGAATCCCAAGAATTAGAGACACTACAATTCATTTTACTAAATGAAATTATGTTCATTATCTTCAATATTAAGTACTTGAACATTCTTCAATTTCTTTAAGAATAACCATAATTTTAACAAGCAACTCTAACATTATTTTTCTTTTTACAATTACCAGATGAACTGGGGAAAAAGTAAGTCAGTTTACAAAAAATTCAGTATTTGTGTGAACAAGTCTACACTTTTCTCCTTATCTGGCATTACCAAAACTTAGCCTACAGCATTTGCTATATGACAGCTTGTCTGTATATTATCTGTTCCAGATAACAATAGTTTTGAAAAAAAACATTGACAGAATTAATGCAGCCTGCTCAAAACACCCAAGGCATATATGGATGCAATTTGATCATTTAGTTTTCCCTCAGAAGAAAGGAAGGAGTATACTGGAGACCAAGAACAAACTGAGATGCATGGCTGTTTTGCCAAAATCTCACCCATTTGCAGATGTTTCACAGTGCTCAGACATTACCAATGCAGTTTCAGAACTCATTCTACTATACCAGTGTATTACAAGAGTGATGACAAACCTTGACATGTATTTTTAGAAAATGTATCTTTACTACCTTCCTACACTCCCAAGAACTCATCTCCTCTCTTTCTTTGCATGTTATGGAACAGCAGCCACAGTTTGTCACCTGGATGTGACAGAAACTAGTATCATCATAAATCAAACAGAGCCGAAAATTACAAAGCAAACTGAACATCCAAAGCTTCTTCAAGCACCTTAGTAGACAGTAAAGAATCATAGAATGGTTTGCAGATGCAAGGGACCTTAACATCTAGATGCAACACTTCCAGGGATGCGGCACCTGTAACTTCTCTGGCAACAAGAATATAGGGAGTTTGACCAAATGTAGAGCTCACAGAGAAAAATAAGTCATTACAACACATAGGCAACAATATACCCAAACCCACATTTTTAGTTACATTTGGTTATGTTTTTTTGTTGCTTTCTTAGACAAAACCCAGAAAGACAGATGGTTCTAACAAATACCACACAGAACACCACTACCACTGCAGTGCCACACAAAACACTTATGTATATGGAGAACATAACAAGTTACAAAGAAACACAAAATCCAAATATTTAGTTAAAAGGGAATACAGCAAAGGAGTACAGAAAGGTATCACTGTGATCTTTTCATTATTAAACTTTTTTCTGAATTATGCCTATGACAAATGAAAGCATTTTAAAAACCAGTTAAAAAACCATGATGAAAAAGCATTTACGAACTAATAAAAACATACTTGCTTACTATCTGATAACATGACAGTTTTGAGTGCCCATAATGTAGCCATGAGAGAAGGAAATACCATGATAACTGCAAAACTATTCAAGCCTTTCTACAAATTGCTCTCAAGAGCCAATCTAGTAATTTCCTTCAGATTAATTCAAAACCAGGAGAGCTGCAGAAAAGCGTCTGTTCTGCAAGAGAGTATTCCCAAAACTCTGGCTATGGCAAAACACAGAAGAGGTCACAGGCAATTGCAGCTCTCTAGAAATAAAGTTAACTAGAATATACACAAGGCTATTAAAAGACAAAGCTGACCTAGTAACACAAGCACCACTGCAATGGGAATTTGGAAAGGAATACAAGCAGTTTAGGAAATACTCTGCTGCATAGCAGTCTGACACGGCAAAAAATGGATTCAGTCACCCAGTGGCTTCTGCTATTTCAGTCCTAAAAAAAGGCTCAAGTGGATCATGTAGAAAAAGAAAATAAACTCTCGCCTCATTTTATTAATAAACCAATTTATTAGCTGAAACCCACCATGTGATTTTTGGTAATACTTATATTTGGTAATAGATTTGGTAATACTTAAGATTACAAATTTGCTTAGATTTGGTAATACTTATACTACAAATTCTGTATATAAACCATTATAATTTATACATGCTCACTCACATAAACAATTCCTAAAGGCTTGCAACTTAAACACCAAGATCAAAATTCTGTATTCTTTCCTCATTGTGCTTTCAATAAAGGTTACATAAACCTTTCTGTCAAGGACAGAAACAAGGAGAAACCTTTAAAATAATGAAATTACATGGAGTTAAATTTGTTTTCTAGAAGAAGTAAATATATCTGCCTTCTCCTAATTTGCTGTCCCTGAGGAGTCAGTAACATATCAGCCATCTGCCCTTTATGGGAAAACACCTGTAGGAGATGGTACAATGGCTTGCATCATTGAGCTACAGCTATTTAACTATTTATTACCTCAATAATTACAATGGTTGCCTTTTAAGATTATGGTTATCCTTGCCATAAAATAAAAAGGAACAAAGAGAGCATGTGACCAAGCACAAGCATTCTACCAAGTCAAGGAGATGTAAGCACAGCATATTCAAGTATTTGTAGTATTGGGAAGACTTATCTAAAAGTTTAAAAAACAAAAAGAAAAAAAAAAAGGAAAAAAAGAAAATCACAAAAACCACCATGACTGAAATACTAGCAAGGGTTTTTTTCATTCCAACTCAATGTCCCAGCCCACTTCAGAAGAGTAATTTGTCAGCAGAAGAGAGGGAAATTAAGTCATTCATTTCCTGCTATTAGTACTATTAGCAGGCAGAATGGTGGCCTGCCTTGCTCAGGGGAATTTAATAGGTAAAGGTTTATACTGCATACTTTAGTGTTTGGAATAGTAACACAGTTAAAGAGATTAGGTAGGAAGTTTGTATAACTCACCGAGGGCAATGCTGCCTGCTGCTGAGTGCTATCACTCTGCAGTCCCTGCCCGTGTCTGTCCCCAGCCAAGCTGCTTGTTTTCAGCTCAAGAAACAGGGCATGCAGATGAGCAAATGACAGACACTCGGGACTACACTCAGGTGTCAATCTGACAATTATGAAGTTTATGTCACTAAGGAGAGAGGTATCCCCAGTTCCTCATTCTTTAGTACCAGCCCAGGCACGGTAATTGGTTTCAGGATTCTCAAACCAGTAAATTGAGTTCCCTTGGATCTCTCTTTGCTATCTCAGCTCTGGCACACATCCTTCCCTATGATCCTTCCTACCTTTCAGCACCGTAATGAGGAGGAGGAAGGCAATATGATTAACCATAGATAATTTTCTTCCATGAGGTGAAACAGAGAAATTGTAGTTCTTGCACACCTCTGAGACAGAGTCCTTTTTCAGCCTTCACCCACACCCTGAATGCCATGAGTTACAAATAGATGAATGAACTCTTCTTGCCATTAAAGCTTTCAAAACACCCCACCACCATAATAAACATGCCTACCTGATGTTGTCACCAAGAACAGAGTTGCACAGACTGCAGCGGCTACTGAAGTAAAACAGTTGAAAGAGAAGCAAAAACTTCACTGGATGCAGTAGAGCAATCAACACCGAACCTAATGCAAGCGGGGGTTTTCCACTTCTACTTAATAATTTCTATGACAAGATTCTTCTGATGAGTGCGTATTAAGTTTAAAATGCCCTTTTTTTCTCACTGTTCATCAGCTACCTGTGCCAAGATTCACTCTGTGTGCCAAGCATATTATTCTCCTTCTGAAACTCCGAACTGACACCAATTCTGTAAGACATTTAATATAAAACATCACTCACATTTGTGAAAGGTCTTCAAAAGCTGGAATAAAACCAGACAGAAAATCTTGACCAGGATTTTGAGAAAATAAATAAGAGCAAGCAACATTTCAGAGAGTATAATTAAAGCTTCATCTTCTGGAGACCAACAATTTTAGATTTCTCAGAAACCCCATGCAGCGATAACTTATTGCTCAATTTGGGTGGTACAAAGTATTGTTTCTCCCACTTTGCTGCCTCCTCCCACCAGCTCTGGGCTATTCAAAGTGACTCAGAAGAATTTAGAATGGTTGCAGTTGTGTTAAATTCATGTTTCCTAGCTGAGCATCTTCAGTGTATTAAGCATTAAGCTATGTTAAAAAGATGAGAGAGGAATGGATCAGGAGAATTATCTATGCAGGCCTCACCCACTGAGAAAAAACATAAGCTGCCCACTTAACTTTCTGAACAAGTCACAGAAATATCAACTTGTTCATAAATTTGAGTTAAAATATTACCGAGAAACATTTGTTCAATCACAACGAAACCAAAATCAACTTAATAAATTTGTATCCCTTTTGATAAACACCTAAGGATCACAGACAAGCAGACTTGCTTCACAAGTAACTGCAGCACCATTCAGCATTCAATAAGCCCATCACAATAAACAAGACAGGAAAATTCTCAAAATTTTCTTGAAGAATTACTTCCACAATTTATCCTTTATGTTTTCTTTCTATCGAATATACTTGCTGTCAATTAAGCTTACTATTTGGTTTTCTTATTCCTAAGAAATGAGAGGAGGGGAAAATCAATTACAGTTAGGAAAACAGCAACTTTATTTCCTCAGCTCTCTAGCTCTCATGCTCCACAGCAGTTATAGTTTGAAAAATGTTGCTGTTTGCTCTGTTGAGCTATAAATAGGTGGCATTGAAAAAAGGAAGGAGAGATGGATCAGTAAATTCGAAGTTCAGTGCCCACAAATGAGACTACACACACAACTACAAACTTTGAAAAGCTGGTATAGACAAAGTTATATTTAAAATACTAAGTTGCTAATAAAATCCTGGATCTGTTATAAGCAGAGTCTATAGATCCAAAGTGAGAAATGTAGAAGGAATATAATTCAGACTCCTTCACTAAGTCCAGATACCAGCTGATCCTCACAAATACAGAGGTATTACTAGCTTGACTTTTTTTTTTTTTTTTTTTTTTTAACTAGAGGACCAAAACACCAAAATCAAAGCCTGACAGTCAGAGCTATCCATATCTGTCAAATGAGGCTGAAAAACAGCTGTTGGTTCTGCCGAAGAAGTTTGGTTTTGATATACATTTTTCTGCCATCCTCCCAGCAGCATCCAAACAAGATTTCCTGCATTAAACTCATTTTTTAGCATTAAATAGCATGCACAGGGAATCCAGGTCTAAAAATATTGACATTAAGAGCATAGTGCTTATCCTTTGCATAGCTACTGAGTGATAAGTTTACCTGGAATTAGTACTTCCAAAAGAAAAACTTTACTCCTCTTTTTCCCCAGGTTTCAATATAATTGGAAAAATCCCAAATGTTTTTGTTCAGTTCATTTAAAAATAACAACTCCTGCTACAGACAAAAGCTCCAAGAGGTGCAGTAAGGGAGAAACCTGCCCTGTTGCACTTTCTGGGAGGCTACTGTTTGGTGGTATCACAACTCCTCAGCTCTATCAGATGCTGTTATAGATGTAAGGACAAAATCCATTTAGGAAACGGAACAAGATCATACTTGAACATATTGATATCAGTGTTAGGATAATTTCTGTACACCATCTTTTTCTGTTGAGTAAAAGTTGTCATTTGCCGTAGCAAATGAAAGACTACAATTGCTTATGAGAAAAGCATAGCTTAAGCTGATTTGGGAAGTGACATCTCTCTCATTACCAAACACTTAGCATCTTACAACCTTCCTTGGCGCAGTCAAAGATGAATCCTGTGCCTTTGCACTTCATAAATATAGCAACAGTTGCACCCAGGAGCCGGTCCCACACAGCAGCTGTGCTGTAAAACTGAATCAGAGAAATTAAGCGCCAAAGATATTGCCCACAGCATCAGCTGGCACATCCTCCACGAGCACATGCACACCAGGTGCCTCCACAGCACAGCCCCGGCCACCTCGGCCACCTCGTGCCACCAGGCAGCTGCTGAGTCACCTGCTTTATCACGTCCTCTGCAGCAAACTCTCTCTGCGGTATCTCATTAGAGATATGGTCCCTGAACACCCTGACTCTGTTCGTCTTCCTTCCCCTTTTCCATTAATTCCATAAACGCTTCTTTGTCCACCACTCCCCTCTCTAGAGATTTCCAAATTCCAGGCCAGAAAACTCACAGGTCATCACAACCATCTTTCTCTTCTTTCCTTCCCTCTATTAAATTATGCAAATACAACAGATAAGCATCCGGTAAAGTCAATCCTCACTCTACCTCCTTAAATTTCAAACTCAGAATGAGGAGGTTTAGGGACACCTCACCAGGACCATCAGACAGGTTATAACAAGCATTAAAAGTTAGAGGGTGAAAGCACAATAAAGGGTTATGGTGAGAAGCAAAGCAGTTCTAAGGGCAGGAGTAGGACTGAGTAGGAGCTAGACAAGCCCTGGAAGGCTGCCTCCAGGAAGGGTAACAGACCAGCAGAACTAGCAAATGTTCCTTCCTCCATGCCCTTCCAACAGCCCTGCCGGAAACTCGCACGGTGTAAAAGATACATTTAATACACCGAAATGTACTGTTACAAGTGTTTGTTTCACCTTCCTTACCACACTACCACACCTACCAGCAATTTTCCAACACTCTGAGATTCCAGGGCGATCCTCATACCTCATAACAAACCTGTGCCTATCCCGATGCTACAGTCAGCTTTCCAGTTTCAGCTTTACATCTTTTGCCAGCACTCAGACTACCCCAGTCTTCCACAATCATGATGGATATTTGGTAATTTGTTCTTGACTATAACATTATTAGGACTGTATATTTTTTGGGAAAAAGCAATTTTTTAAAAAAATTACATAATTTGAGCAAAGATGAACCATAAGACTGAACATAAACATATCCTAGAGTAAGTTATAGCTTCTAGAATATCCAAACTCCCGTAATGAGCTGCATTTTGTCTGAGCACACTGAAGTCTTCCGTGTTGGGTTTTTCCCTCACATAGGACAAGCATGCACCATTTTCATTTGTTTTCAGAGAGAAAACACTATAGGAAAACATCTTCCATTAAATTATTCTCCATTTGGCATTTAGATTGTATAGCATACTGAGGCTTAAGGAACTAAAGTGAAAGAACAGAATAAAAGAACTGCTTCCTCTTTAAAGATAGGTCTTTACCACTAACTCTGAAGAGTTCCCATCTGCAAACATCTTTCTTCCTGCTTGGTGAACCTCCCCTAAATCTTCAAGAAAACAAAACTGGGTTTTTTAAAGTAGATATCCATTGGATAATTTTTACATTATCAACAGGATGCATTTTTATTTGGAACTGAACAAAATATGGGGATGTAGTAATTATATTTAAATATGCTACAGCAACATGAAAATATTTTCATGACAACGAAAGCCAAGAAGTTAAGATATCTGACTAATGACCTTTAATGAACTCTTACATTCCCTTGGACAGCGTGCATTACATACATTATTTTGTCTGGGATAAAATATCTCACTTTCTCTCTCAGTGAAAATCAAGTATTTATTTTTACAACATTTTGTATAAAGCAAGGCCACAAAATCAAGCTACAGACTTGACACACCTTATTATAAACCCCAGCAGGCCAATGCCCACAATATCCACTATGGACTATGGAAGAAGAGGGAAACAAAACTCCTTAAAGGACAGGTTTTGGGAAAAGAAGAGCTCAGAGGTGAAGGTGATAGATGGCAGATGCCAACAAATATACATAAAATTTATATATTCAAGAACCACTATAGAAAGCTTCTGTAAAAGGTATACAGCTTGTATCACCAAGTTCAAGCATTACAACATCTCAGCTAAAACAACAGAACTTCAAGCTAAAGAAACTCACAAGGTCAGGACCAAAGAGGGTGATCTTCTTACATCTCGTTTAATTATCCAACAAAAACTGTACACACATCCTTTTTCCTAACAATATTGTGTTTAATACACTGGCATAATCATACCACATGGCTCAAGAAGCCTTACTGCAAATACTTAGTAAAAATTCTTCTCCGTTTATTCAAATTCATTAGCCGTAAAGGTTTAAAGTCAACCTGAAGCTTGTCTGCAGAGAAATTGCAAGAGAGTTTATGCACTTCAAAGTATTTACAATGTTCTTGAACTTGCATATAAGGAGTATCAAGGTTGTAACATCAAAAATGCACTTGTAGGATGCAGCACAGCCTTTCCAGTGGAGAAAGACTCTGGCATTTCAAGAGTTCTGTTTACCAGGGAGGTTCAGCTTAGAAGGTTCTACACCCGGGAAAATGACAGAAGTAAGAAACACAAACAACAAAGTATTTCTGTACTATAAAAAAATTCAGCCAAGGTTCTTAAACTATCAAGTACAGGGAAGGTGCCATAAGAAGGGTCTTTTTTATCAGGTCAGTATCAACAAGGAAAGAGCTAAGTCTTTCACTTTTGCAGGTTAAGAGTTCTTTGTCTGCCATTGAGACTTGTTATTTAATTGCACTCTAATATTAAACTTCTATTCATTTTTCTCCCACAATATCACTCTCTAGCTTCTTTAAGAGTTGAGACAATGGAAGTATCACAAAAAAATCCATCTCAAAGAGATTGCTAGGATTGGTAACTTTGCCATTACTAGGCAGTACCATAAAGATATTATAGCAAGTTAATAAGCCCAGAGCACAAGAATATATTTGCATACTTATTTTACAGTGTTTACTTCCTTCCTATTTGCTTCACAAGTGAGCTGGCATTACTTCTTGCAATTAAATCCTGCATTTTAAATAACAGCATAAAATTGCATCTATTCCACCCAACACAAACCAGGCCTCTCCCGAAGCCACAAAGACTGCTTTTCTTCTGTCATTCACTTGTCCAATATGCAAAGCATAGCTGTCAATCAGTTACCATCCCTGACAGCATAATTGCTGAAGAGAACGTGAAAAACATGAGGAGGGTTGGGACCAAAAGAGATACCAGCAACATTCCTTCTTGCACACATTTAGTACTAATTTGGGATTCTGCTTCATTAAGATTCCTTTCCAGTCACTATTAGAGCAAAACAAGGAATCCACAGAGGAAGGTTGAGAAGGCCTTAAAAGCCAGCACTGCCAAATAAGTTTGGGTTGCACCACTCTGGCTCAGTTCAAAAGAAAGCAGTAGCATCATTCACCAACAGATGCCTCATCTTTGAGGAGCTGGTTTGTCTTTACCAATAGCTCCAAGATTCCACTTTCTAACTTCTTACCTCAGCCTGAGCATACAAGCAAGTTTTCCTCTGTGAATGCCGACCGAACTACACCTCACTGAAGGAATGGCACCTTTCTTCTAATTTTCCTGCTGCCAATTTAGTACTCTAGCCTCAAAGTTTGTTAGAAGAATTTTCAGGTCTCTCTCATGTGAAGTAATAGCACTCCTCACAGCACTTGAGTAAATACTTAAGTTCATGGAAGTTATTTAATACAGCAAAAGAGGAGTAGGATTTTTTCTGGAGTCATGATCTGTAAAGATATTTCTGCAAATCATGATGCAACAGAAGTGACATTTTTGACTACGGGGAGGCAGCCATTCCTTACAGGACCCAAAAGCACCTTTTCTTTTCAGTCTATGGCATGAAAGTGCAGCTTTTACCAATGCAAGCATAAATGAGAAATACTGGTGCATACTGAGCCATTTATTATGTTTCTTTAAATAACTCAAACCCCTGTTCCAAATCCATAATTCAAAATTTTAAAGGACACAAAAACAAAGACTCTCTATATCCATATCCAGCTCCAGGCTTTGCAACTATTTTGGTATCTGTGATCTAGAAAAACATTTAACAGGTTAATAAGAAATTTGAAAATTTGATAAATATCACTGACTTGCATTTGACTAATTCTCGGCCTTGAAAATATCAGCCACTTATTACTTACTATTAAAATTTTATATTATCTAAAGAATTACTGGTTTTCTTACAGAAGGTTATTTATATTCCACTTCCTGAAATGGAAATTCAAAGTTTCCTGAGATAAAAATGTTTGTGACTCACTGCAGGAGTTTTGCAAGACACATCCCTTCAAATCTGAGCGAGTCAGGCGGTCTGGGTAGCTTATATAAATCTGAAGAAAAACATTTTCTTCAGGTTCCACCAACACATCCATTTCTAGAGTTCTATTTTCAATCAAGCACATCTCATGCTTTGATGGCGATAACACGCAAGTAAAGGATGTTGTCTGTGTAATTTTAAGAGTTGCAAAAAGCTTGTAATTTAGAAATACTATAGACTTATTTTCTAGACATAAGTAAGTTTTGGGTTTTTTGGTTTTTGTTTTGTTTTTTTTAATGATGAGGCCAGTGAATGACTGGCACAGGTTGTCCAGAGGAGTGGCAGATGCCCCTTCCCTGGAGACATTCCAGATGAGGTTGGCCAACCTGACCTAGCTGAAGATGGCTTTGCTTTTTGCCCAGCTGGTCTACTTTTACAGACCTTTAAAGGCCTCCTCCAACCCAAACCATTACATTACTTTTTGGGGGCTTAAAAAATAAAAAAAAAAATCAGGCAGCAACAGAGAGAAAATGAACTTGCAACATCTGAAAGAAGCAACAGAAACAATTTTGGTTCATGTCCTCCCTTTCTCTTCTGTGGAAACACAGAAAGAGAATTTAATAGATTAAATTTTTGCAGCTTTGTTTAAAAGACAATAAATTAATTCTGATGGCCGCAGTTGCATTTTCAAAAAAACCTTTTGCTAGTATATTTACAACTAATGAAAGTTATAAAAGTGAAACATAAGCAAACTCCACTAGTTCAGACAACTTAAGAAGCTGCTGTATGACTAAATAAAGTATATTTCTCTGCTTAGCAGAGGGAAGGAATTTCCCCTCCCAACGCCCTAAAGGCTTTTGATGCATTTTTTTCCTTTTTGCAGAAGAAATGATTAATAGCTGTGGCTTAAATCCAACGTACAGTTTTGGCAGCTGCTGATGGACCACTCCATCTCCTTGCTGCTCCCTCTTTGCTACACTCAACACGTGCTGTTAAATTCTTGCTGTCAAAAGTGCTAAAATGATTCACTTTTAAATGTGGTAAATCTAGATAGTGACTACTTGAAGAAGTTGCTTCTTAACTGCAGGTGTAGAAAAACAAACATTTTTCCTGTCAAATATGGCATGTCAGCTTTCAAAGTATATAAAAAGAACCACCAGGTAAAAAAAAAAAAAAAAAAAAAGTTGTAACTTTTTCCACTGTCTACAGAGTAAGCTGTAATTAAACAAATTGCAAACCCTCCTATGAGCAACAAGGCAGCCATGAAAAACAAGCTCTTACGGCTACTGGAAGTCTATTTTTTGCCTCCACAGTTTACACAAGTAGCATTGTCTCTAAAATTACTGTTTAGTCATGTTGGAAAAAGATCTGCTTTCAGATTACCAAAATAAAACTTCTCTCTCGAGTACAGTCTGGAACCAAGAATTAGGAAAAACTTCACTTGAGAGATTTATGTATTTAAGAACATTATGCCATGATTTTTGTTTCAATCCCTTGCATGCAATACAGCCTTTCAGAGAACAGGACCATCCCAAATACAAATACAGATGCTACTCCTAACACTTCGAGATCATTTAAAGTCAAATAAGTGCTTGGTTGTCTTAAGATACTAAGGAGAAAATATATTTCATTTCCAATAGCAACCAAAGGTTGAGTCTTTGTCAGGTTTTAGAATATGTTCCTGTACAGAAATAAGAGAGGCTATAAGCTTTACTGTAAAAGAACAAATTGGAGATAATGGGCATCTTGAAGGGGTTTTTTTTTATTTTCTTCATACTTTCCAGTTTTATTTGATGTATTAATTTTTAATGTTGCTCATGTTTTGAAGCAGTGTTAACAGTGTATCCAATGCCAGCACCAATAATTTCCTTCTGTTTTCTTTTAGTTTGCCTGATTTTAAGTAAAGAATTAAAAATGTAATTATTGCATGTGAGGACATCTTTTTGAAATTGGAAGCTCTTGCTTGTTTTAATTGACTTTACCAGTGTTAACTTCAATTTTAAATTGGCATAACCGGTTTTTAAGCAAACAAAATAATTTAAATATTTAAATACTTTAAACTTCTATTTGCAGTTATTACATTGTCAGTGAAAGTGGGACAAAAACATTAATTAGCTCTCAATTTCCTCTTTACAAGCACTGTTTGGTAGCCAAGCATAAATGTATAGAAAGGTTGCTCTTCTTATTAATTCACTAAAAGTATGTCTGGTCTCCCCATAGGAAAATTTTATCCTCCTCCTAAAACCACAGAATCATGGATCTATGGATTCCCCTCTCTCCCCTTACGACAGCAGCACTTCTTTTAGAAAGACATGCAAGACTAGTAAAATCAGAAATAATCCTACAAAAGGCCCACTCAATCCATGCTTCTGCTCCTCCACCTGAAATACAGTCATTATTCCAAGCTTCACTTTTACATCAGCCTGCCTAATGGTTTCATACAGCAATATTTACTACCTTAGCATCCCTCCCTCACCCATTTTGCTCTCCAAACATGATTTGTAGTGAGTTGCACCATGTTTTTGCAAGTTATATCAGAAAGTTATAGGACTGTTTCCTGTATCAATAGCAGCACAGTGAGATGAGACATACCTATTGACACACAGACATCCAAAACTCAGCTTAATTAGCTAACAGTCATTTAATTGGCCATTAGCTTAACAGTCACTTAATTCACAGGTGAAGTAACACTTGTACAGAAAGAGAGCAAGGAGACTACAAACACTTCACTACATTTTATTAAAATGAAAGCTGTTATTATCACACCTACACTCTCTCCAGGCAGGTCTATAAAACTAACAGCCTGCAAAGCAGTCAAACCTAACTAACACAAGTGGAGACATTGCTTTACCAGAACAGTTACATCTCTTCTCGGAACAAAATGAGTATTTGCTGATGTGACACGATCAGAAGAATTTTTGCTCACGTGAAAACTGATCAGAGCATAAGCTAGGCTGGTGCCATAGTACAGGAGAGCATCACTCTTCCTTCTGAGCGTCTCAGTCCAGACACAAGAAACTCCCACAACCCACTACATGCAATTTATATATATGACGTCAGGGCCTATTAAATCAGTGCATGAACAGCTTTGCCAATACAGTTAATTTAAATCACGGAGATTCTCAAATCCAATTACAGTTAAAGCACATTTCCACCTGACTCGAAATGAAAACAACCAATAGTGGAGAGAAGAAAAAAAAGTATAAATAGTTAAAAACCTGGTCATATTGAAAAAGCTCTCAACACAAAATTTTGCAATAAAAGATATTAACATCCTTCCATAAATGAAAATTAATAACGTTACCTTAAAACTTCTCAGTTGTATTTAAGCAAAAACATGGGGTGAATTGCTATAATTCAAAGTCTACTTCTTTTGCTTTATATAGCCTCTCTCTGAAAGTTAGTTTCTTCTGCCACTACAGTAAATGAAACAATATGTCTTTTTAAAGAAGCACAGATCAAGTGCCAAGTGCTGGAGGGGACAGTTAACAGAGGCAGAAAAAGAAGCTACCTGGAAACATGCACCACGTACTCTGACCTCCTATCCTCCTCTACCTCAGTCCTTTTCCTGTATTTCTCATCTGGGGCTTAGCCTTTAAAAACCACCAACCTCTTAAAAAGACATTGTTCTGGTAAAGTGGTTAATATTCCTCTACTACACATGAAAATGTCACATACAGTAGAACCTACTCTGTTGGCTGTTAGGCTGCTCCTGGCGAACATCACTGCACTTCATTATTTAACAACTTCCTCAGCATTCAGAAACTGTCTGGACTAGTGGACTGAAGGTTATTAACATTTTAAAATGCCTGCAGCTAATATTTCCAAGTTGTCCAAGACAGTAATTATCGCCCACATTATTGTTAAATATTAGCACTTGGTCATATTATATAATCCAATATATATTTTCGACCTGGACTTGACATTTATTTTGCATACAAACACTTTTCCCTCCTAAAGAAGCCACACTAAATTCCTCTTAAGAGAAACAGAACAAAATATGGATACAAAATTACCTTTCTTGGGTTTGGATAATGGAGAATATTCCTTTAGGAAGAAAAGGTCACATTAACATGGAAAAACACTAATTGTATACAGAATTCATTCTACAGAGTTACAGGACATTCTCTTCATTCTGAACAGGGGGAAAGAATTATAGATGGTTAATTCAATAAAAGCCTCCCACAGACAGCAGCACAGTGATGCTCAGGTTGATGCACAGCAAGAGAAAACCATCCACTTCCATTAGCAACAACCACGTCTATGTGCACACCTCGACTCAACCAGTGTAACTATGATAAAGCACTCTCCCTCCCTCTAGTTAGAAAAAAGGGTCAGAGTTACCTGAAACTGGAGAAGGCTCCCTAATGAAAGTCTGCTCAGGTCTCCTTGATTGCAAAGATAGTTTCACTAGTAATCTTTTTTTGCCATTATCAAAATTGACTCGTGAAAACTTTTATCTCATTCTCTCAATTTTGTTTATTTTTACAGACTAACCATGGACAGCTAAAAACCGACATAAACATAGGTTGTAACTGAATCAGCTACCCAAGCCTGTGATTTGTACACCTTCACCTACCAAGTCAAACTGCAGGACCTGGAAAATACACAAAAATAATTTTCTCCTGGGTGTGTTTCTCCTGAAAAAAAGTGCGCATGGGTGGCAGACAGATAGGGTTAGATAAAACTATTGTGGTATTTTTAAATTGGTTTTTAAATGACTCACCTAATTTAAAGGGTCATAAGGTGCCTCCAAACAGCAGCCTACCACCAAAAAGCCTAAAGATCTGCCTTCTAAATCAGACAACATCTTTCATCTGTCCACAGCGTAGCAATTACAGACAAGTCATAGTGCAGAAACAAAAAAAGATTTTTTTTTTCTCTACATTGCTGTCCTGGGTTGCAGTGTAGGATGTACACAAAGTATTTATTCTATCACCATCTTCATGAACTGTTGAAACCAGGTGGGGCAGTGTCTTCCCAGGCCCCTCCTTTGGGCTCTTCTGCTCATGGCCCATCAACACCTTGTCCGTGACTCACAGGTAACTCCCTCCAGGGGTTATCTCTGTTTAATGGGCCATCAAGGACCCACTTCACAGCTCATCATCCCATTGTGAGATGCTCTGCCCAGGGGGAGGAGCCAAGCATTCTCACCTGGATATAAGCTGGGAATTCGGGACAGGACAAGCAGCCCTGAGCCACTGGATTCCCAGAGGAGCAGAGCTACCAGACCTTTCTACAGGATCACTGCTTCAGGAAGAGCCCCTCACCTGGACTGCTTCCACCATCCTGCTCAGGTTGTATTCTGACTCTGTCAGTGGTCCTTTGTGTTATTGCATTTATTTTATTTTATTTTTACCCTTTTACCTTTCTTCTTATTAAATTGTATTTCTGACTTGGAGCCTCTCACTCGTTTTGCTTTCAAACCACGAGAATTGCTATCACTGGAAGTATTGTAACTTCCAGAGATGCTCAAAGGAGCTGGACACAAAAATCCATGCCAGAGTTCATTTATAAGAAGTCAAATTATCTGGAAAAGAGCACTCAAGTCCTCAGCTTGATGCCCCAGCTCTATCAACAGTAGACGGCTAAGCAACCTGGCATAAAAATATTCCACTCTATGTTTACACAGACTATTAAAGCATTTCTTACTATCCAAATCCACAATTTTTCCTACCTCCACTTTGTCAAACAAGCAGCAACTCACAGAAAATCCCAGAGATGAAGCTTTATTTATTTCTCAAAACTATTTGGAAATCCAACAAAATATCTCCAGGGTTCTACTAAAAAATAATAATAATTGATTCTGGATGCCACCTATAGTGGAATATGGCATTTATATCATTTACATACCAGCTGATTTTCCAGATTACATCTTTAACAGACATGGGGAAAGACTGACAAACTGCTACCCAGAATTCCAAATATGAAACAATGATTTGGAAACTACATCCTCATTCTCACAATCATTTAAGGTACTTTACAGTCCTCCCACACAAAGTGGAGAAGTTGTGTTTCCTTTCTTACAGACATACTTGGTGTGTTCAAACTGAGCGTGATTACGAAATGCTAGATCTGTATTAATAGTTACTATAACTCACACGAACTGAAGACAGCATCGTGAGAACAGAATAACAAAAACCCCTCCACAACTGAACATACACAGCATATTCCTGCTGTTTCAAACATTCCATGCTGCCAAGCAATACCATTTCAGTGTAGCTGTGTTAGTTCCAGTTGCCCTAACACATTTATTCATAATGCAAAATAAAACAAAACCGAAGAAACCACACGCACCCCACAGGACAGAAAGGTCATTTTCTTTATTTTATCCAAGTGCAAACAGATGTTTGAATAGATTATTTTTTTATATAAACACAATCAGAAACTATCTTAAAAGTATGTCATTTCAGAATCATGTTTTTGTTACTGGCAACTTTTTTAATAAAAAGCAAATGTAAACTACAAACTATTGATTAAATAGCAATGTCATAAGTAACAAACTAAGAAAAAATAAAAATATTTTTTCTTTTTTTAATTTCAGCATACTAAGAGATGTCAGGGCAATTGCTAAACCACCCTTCAGATTGTGACACTACATGAGATTTATAAATCTCATACAGCTTTTAGGCTTAAGGAAGAATCTGTCCATAAGCAGCAAGTATGCTTTAGTGCTTATGACAGGCTGAATTCCACTTACCCCTTAAAGCATTTTTCTTGCATTGTTCATTACCAGAGTGAATAATATTGCAATTTTAGAAAGCTGAGTCCTAGCAGCACAAACCAATCAAAAATAAAGTTCCACACACAGAAAGCCTGCAACTATGAAGAGAATAAGAAGAGCAGAATAAAACAGTAGAATGAGAAGAGTTAACCAAGGGGGGGGGAAATTTAAAAATTACAGTTGATAGTAACTGGGGGATTCTCAGTTGGAGAAATGAAAAAAGCCTTCTGCTCATCAAAGACTCAAAATTGGGTGATGGTGGTATAATATGCAAGCTGAAATACACAAAAGATGACCCACTGTGTGAGGGATGCTATATAAACCAGTGCCACATTTTTACTGCAGCTGGCTTCTTATCAGGTCATATCTCACACCTACCTGGAAGAGTCTCACTATTTTCTTTATCTGACTCAGATCAAAAGACAATTTTCTGGTTAGCAGGTGGTCTCACACATCACCTATTTACACAAAGAGATCCCTTTTGTGGCTTTTCTTCTTTTCCCCTTTTTGTTGGTTGGTTGGTTTGGACTTTTTTTAATTACAGAAAAAACCTTTAGCAAGATCTCTACAGAAAATCTTCTTCTCCTGAGAAGATTAATTAAAATGGTAAATTAATCCCCTAGGAAAAATTTCCATTTAATACTGTCAAAGTAAAGAATTTATAAATGAATTAAGTTGGAATCTATTTGAAAAGCTACTGTGTGTGTTTGTCCCCGAACAGCAGGCTCCTAACTAAAATTTTCTAAATGACTCATGATTGCAGCATCTCCAAGTTTTGTAAGTGTACTCTGAGCAGGTTATCCTTCCAGAGAAGCTGCAATGCAGGCATTGCAGGGCCACGCTATCCTTAGAGCTGGAATTTGCTGAAATGACTCAACGCCAAGGAGCCGCTGCTGAACACCACAGTGCTGCCTGCAGACCACCACTCTGATGGGCTGTCACTGCAGGCGGCCATAGATCATCTACACACACCACTTTGGCATTTTTCACTCCTTACTGACACTATTTTGTCATTTTCTTCTAGGGAAAAAAAAAATACAAACCCACATATCCATCTTGAAAGACAAATGTCCATTCTGATGTTTTAGACAGCAGATACTAAACTAAGAAACCGAGTAGCAGATGCAAAAAGGATCATCTTCAGCGCACATGTAGCCTTACTTCAAAGTTACAAAATCCAGTCGTTAAATGGAAATCAAAATCACTCATTTTAACATGCAACTAAGTTGCAGTAGTTTCCTGGCCAGTCGTTTTCAGCAGACAGCAAAACACCTGAAAAGATGCTCACCATCCCTCAAGAATTGACACCTGGAGGAGAAGACAGGAGCTGGGCAGATATCAAAGGGGGTTTTAGTCATAACTGTAGGTCCCTGTTATTTTAAACAGTGAGCATTAGGAATGTAAGAAAAACAAGCAAGCAGCCTAATTATTGTGGTGACTACTTGAAAGCAAAAGAAAAGTTGTATAAACAGAAAGTTTCCCTCTGTCTGTAGAGTCTACAGAATACTTTCGACAAAAAATAAATAAATAAATAAATAAATAAAGGAACATGTCCACCGGTTCTCCAAACCTCTGATTACTGGAACTCATACGACACTTGGGGTTTTATCTCTTCTGATACTTACATACAGAATTAAAAACTAATATCCCAGTGATCAGGGCACCACAAAGGTTAAAAACAGGATCAATACAGAAAAATATTTTATTTGTGATTGTTTCCTAAGAAATGCCACACTACTTTTTAGAATAATTTTAGAACATTCTGTTCAGTACTTTGAATTTCAACAGCCACGAAAACTTTCAGACATACAGAGCTGGCTTCACAAGCCTCTTTCAACTGGCACTGCACACTGAGGATGAGACAGTTTAACAGTGACAATTAAACTCACCGTTTGTTTTCCTGAAACCTGCTCAAGACAATGCATTGCAAAGTCTCCTAAAGCAAATGCAAAGTATTAAACACTAATCAGGCCCGTTATAAAAAGCTATACAAAAACCAGATACACAAATATGAAGTTAAACAAAATGTTCAACTACTGCTGACAATCCTAATTCTAAATATAGTTTACTGCCAAAACAACATAAAAACAAAGTCAGATGACAAAATAGTCACTACAGACTATATAACACACTGTCAAACCCATATTCCAAAAAGGAGTTACTGACCATCAGAGGTTTCAATAAGTAACACAGGTTTAAATAAATTTTAAAAGGGGAATATAGTAAGAAGAGCAGGGTGTGTGACCCTTGTTTAGTTAAGGACTTTAATCATGCCTTCAAATATAACTTCATGTTAAATTTCTTATTTATTCCTCAGATGTACTTTACAGGGCATGCTTGCTAAGTGGTCATACCACAAGCGTACAAGTTCACTTGTGCTGCTGCATAAACAATAGTGCAAACTTGAATGACTAAAGAGGGCTGTTTGTGAGAAATCAAAATTCTGAATTTAAGACCTTGCACTAAACCCTGACTATGGAAAAAGTTTAGTCAAAAGCCTTCACTGTATTCCCACATCTTTCTGCCCTAATGATTGCTGTACTCTCTCAGAGGGCTAGTTTAAGTGGTTAAGCCTTTTGTTTTTAAACTGGGGACACAAACATACACCAGAACTCACAAAAAAGTACATGCTTAATGATCATTTGCTTGTTATTTTCATGATGTCCAAGGTGAGAGAGACCCTAGAACAAATGAGCATCCCCCCTGAGTATAAATGTATCCCTGTCTAAAACAAGGTCATTATGGTCATCTGAAAATCTAAATGGGAAATGAGTCCTACCAAATAGGATACAGCCTATGTTCCTCTGCCCTCACATCTCATTCCACATGGAGACTCTATTAAAGTAAGAAATAATTTGAACTGAAGTGGTTACTGTCTTTTGTGTTTTAATCAGTCACGTACATGGTGTGGACACAAGAGATGATTTTTAAAAGTTTTGGTTTTGGAGGTGAACCAGTGTATGCCAGAGTCACAGCATGACATTGCAGAGCTGAAGATACGTGTTTGATTGTGGAAAAATACTTTCTGTACAGTTCCTTTTGGGAAGGAGAGGGAACAGGACATGCCAGAAAACCACAACAAGTAGCATTTTTGGAGGAAGGCACTTCCTGACCTTAGCTTTCAGATAAATCCCAAACTGAAGACATCTATAAATAGAAGAAACAGGAAAAGAAATCAAGTGAGATATCAAATGTCACTTGTTTAAAGCAGAACTTTCCTTTCTCCTTAAAAGAAACTGTGACACAGTTTTCCTAAAGCAATGCACAGTGTGCAAGGAGCCATGTCTTACCAGCCTAGAGACTGGTCCGGCTATTTCGTCATTATCTCCTGGCTCATTTTACAACCAATTTAGAAATATTCTTTACTAGTGTTCATAAGTAACATTTAAACTTTTCAACATACTCAAGCAACTTACCACAGACTCTCAAAACTATTTTGTCACATTAAGGTTTATAAATTATGAAATGGTTCTAAAACTTAATAAGCCCGTCTTCTACTATTTTATGTGTTCTGCAGAGTTGGCAACTTTTAGATTGTTTCCTTTTGAAACTAAGATTACCCTGGAACAACCACGGTAGGCAAAGTTATCTTGAGAATGGCATTTCAGCAGCTATCTAATAGCAGAGGGGACAGGCCAATATTTGGCTGACAAATTTTGCTCTATAGATAAACAGCAACTTATGAAGCACTGAACACCACGAAGCTGTGGCCATGTTTGTTTTGTTTTTTCTTTTAATATAAAATGGAAACCTCATGCAGTAAACCAAGGTGCCTCGTGAAGTTACTCATGGCTAACAGAAGTAATACTTCACCTAAAAGCTATTTATGAAGGCTAGAGTAACCATTAGAGCACCTGTTTCAGACAGACCTCCTTTGTTCAAAAGAAATGTAAGGTAACTCTCATGCTGGAATGTGGGCCAATGTCAATAGCAAATCCAACTGGATTTCTGAAGGTTGTGTCACTGTAAACTGCGTTACTTTCGTCATGGCCAAACGTTCATTTACAATCAAGCCAAGATGGATTGTAAGAAAGTGCCATTATTTTCTCTTCAATTTTAAATTCGCATAAAATATTCATTCACATAAGAACATTAGACCTCAAACAGCAATGTTTGCTCAACAAACCTGGTAAATGTAGCAATCTGACATATGACAATTCTGATAATGACAGACTCAAAGTATTTGTACATTTTGTCTCAGAAGTGAAAAATAACCTGTATAAGGTACACTGTATTGCAATTTATAAATAAAGGAGAGTTTCTTTCCCACTCAGAAATAAATAAATGTGAAATAAATTATTAGCCAAAGCACTCTGCTCTAAGTGCTCACTTTGTAGGAAAAATACCTGAAGTAATGACTAAGGCACAAAATTCAAAAACTACTCCAATAGAGGTTTAGAAAGGGAGAAACTACAGAACAAACTAGTAATACAGAGGTTAAACCACAGTACAAGGTCAGACACAAAGAATGACTATGAGAAGGGAGAAGGACTCATAATTTGCCTGGGCATTCGGAAACACGCTTCAAAAAGAAGTATCATATCCCAAGACTCCATTTTCTTTGTTTTGGCTTCTTAGAACCATTTTACAAAGCTAACAGAGCGTTTTCCCCATTTTGTGTCACGTATTGCGTCAATCACATTTTCCAGCAATATCCTGTAGCCTAGAAGTTTTTCAACTACTAAAGTGATATTCCTCTAAAAGTCACCTTAAATTAAAGAGTTGAACAGAACTGTTAAAAAGGATTTAGGACTAGTGGAGACCAGCTATCTATCCATACTCAGTCTAGTAAAATACAAGCTAATAGCACTAAAATAAATGGCTGTCTAAAATAGAGCAGAGATGGAATATACTCCTCTCTTCCACCTTGGCAAACACCTACAACAGAGCTAAAACAACTATCACCCTTCCCTTGGCACTGTTACCACAAGCCATTTTTAACAGCTGAGCTGGAATTGTGGTGCCATCTGATAGCTGTTCAGTGGCCTACGACCAAGGAGCTGGCATCTTCCAACTAAGTCATCTTGAATTAAAACAAGGCATTGGTGCTAATTAGCAGCTTTCAGCAGTAAGGGAGAAGCCGTGACAAGGACGGAAACTCAATTACCCTCATTCCAGCAAGCGCCTGTTCCTGGTCAGCATGTAGCTGGCGGAGACACTTGTGTTTCCCTATCTATGGCATACGTGAAAAACTTCAGCGTTCGGATCAGACCACTGTGGGCCGTTCACACAGAGGTCTGACCTCGTGTGCTTTGTACAAATCTGTAATAAATCCATTGAAGACCCTCAATAAGTCTGATGCAGTATGCAGCCATGTGTACTATAGGATGAACAGAGAACACAAAACAACTCAGACTGAGACCCTCACAACCACTTTCCTGTACCTGAGAGTGAACACTGCCTCACTACCATCTGCTCAGTGAATAGATTTGAGCTACTTAGTTACTGCACTAATTGAGTTTGGAGGGAGACACCACCTGAACACCACTCATCATTAACCAGTGCAAAATCTTATTTCTTGTTTCATACTCAGAGTATGATCTATGAACTACACTCCCAAATACTGTTTTTCTTAAGATAATTTCAATCCATGGGCCGCTTACTGCTTTCATTGGTGAAATTACTGGTTATTAGCCACCCTCAACAGGAAATCACCAAATGTGTCATGATCAACTATATCATTTTGGCTTTCAGCATCTTGTTATGAATTTAACAACTGGGAAAAAAGTCCCACCACGTCACACACCTTTGCACACATTCTGCTTCAGCAGCATCCAGCACCTGCTTTCTTCTTCCAGTTTTTGACTCTTTTTGGAGACTGTGGTTCCTCCAGAGTTGAAGCATTCCACAGTTGTGGTCTAGGAATAGTATTCCCCAATTTAGTGTTCTTACAGAAACATTCCAAGGCAGATGGCACTTACTCACTCTGCTCTTCCCTTCCCCTTCGGCAGGATGGAAAGGGGAACTGGAGGCACAAAAGGTAAAGGCCATGGGTTGAGATCAAGAGATAAAAACAACTACATTTTAATTTTGCAGTTGACAGCATATAAAGTTCAAAGCTATTTCAACATAAAGCACCATCATACATGAACACAATAAAATGCCACAACTTTGAAATATCGACATAGCTATTTAAACTAAAGTCCATCTTTTTTTATTACTATAGCTATGGCACCTTCAAAAACTGCCTAAGCTACTGCACCCAAGGAGAAGTCAGCAATGAGGGGCCGTGTCCTGGCAGCACCTGCCTCTCCTGCAGCACTGGTGAGGGAATTCACTTTAAACACCCACAGCACCACCAGCAAAGGACAAAAGAGGTCTGTAATACTGCACAGACAAGCCTCGCAGTTCTAAACGTATCTAAATATTTACTGCTATGGATGCTGTGTATTCTGACATGTCTTCTGACAATTAGCAAAACTGGGCAGAACCGTTCAAATGAGTGCTGGTTACTCACATAATGCGATTTCTGCAAGGTCATGTATTTTGAGGAAACGTTCTGCGCGGGCGAGGGAATGGCTTCCTGACAAGATTCAGCACTTACCTCAAAGTCAAAACAAAAACAACTGAGGGACACATTTTAGGTATGTCCCAATGGATTTCACATACCAAATGGAAAAATGTGTATGTCTTAACTCGCATGCCGATAAAATTAAGTCTCATTTCTTTGTTTTGCCCCTAGGAAGAGAGCCCACCAGCATCAAATCTTAACTCCTATATAACAAATACAGACAAGATTCAGTATAACAATGCAAAAACAAAAACAAACCCCAGGTCATGGCATCTCCCCTACCCAATTCAGTGAATGTAAAGGTAGCATTAAAACCTAGGTTTATATTCCACTGGGGAAAAAAAACTTAGGGCAAGAAACTTCCTACAAAGTTTCTTTTGATGTTAATCCTCAGAACAAACAAAACCAGAAGATCACTCTCAAAAAGCATCTTGCACACATGCCCTTTAAGTTAAAAAAAAAAATCTCATTTTAGAGAATTCATCGAGAATAAATAATGTCATAACATTGCTTCCAGTTGACTTTTTTCATACTTCTAGACAGTGTTTAGAAATGGAGCAGCATATACTCTCTGAGAAAGGTTAAGCTGTTTCAGAGGTTCCCACACACAACCATAAGCATTTCTTTTCAATCTCTTGTATCAAAGGTCTTCACACCTTCAGCTGCACCAACAAAAACATCTGAAGCCACAATCTAAACCAGACGGAGTCACTTAAATTTTAGAAAGCAAAAACCCAACTACGCTATATGTCAAAAGTAAGATCCTTTTCTTCTGTTCAGCTAACAAGATTGTAGCACTTATCCTGTGTTTATTGTAGCCTCACAAACAGTTGGACGGGCAGGAATGAGGCAGCAGAGAACATCAGCAGGGGAAACAAAGTGAGTAAGCAGCTTTGGTGGGTGCCTGGCACCCAGCCAGCATCAGCCCGCTACAACTAGCTTTGCTGCTAAAGAAATACCATGTACCACAAAAGATTTCGCCTTTGGTTTCAGCTACTCAAACCTCAAGATACTGGTGGTACAGCCGTGTTTTCCCATCAACTGCTTACAAACCACATGTGTAACACTCTTTCTCACCCCTTTAAGTTTTATTTTTGTTGTAACAGGGCAAAAAGTGTGAATGACTAAATTTCAGATGGAAGAGGCTATATCAATATTTTTTCCCCAACTACAGCCAAAGTAAAATAAATATGGGAGACCAGTATCCCTAACAAATATAAACTAAAAAGCAAAACAAAACAACAAACAACTAAGGAAACAATCCAGAGGTAACAGGAACCACGTTCTCTTTTAGAAACTCAAAACAACTAAGTAATAAATGTTTTTATTAAGCAAAGTATATTTTAGCTTTAAGACATACAAAAAGCAAGCAAACAGAAACAAACAGTAAAGACAGTCAACAACAGGCATGCTCCACAAATGTGTCTTCCATGAAACTTAATACCCATTCCCAGGTAATATACACCAAAACCAGATGCTGTTACATTATGTTGTTCATGTTCACCAGAATACACACAAATAAGAGAAAAATAGGAAAATCATGCTGTCCATAGAAATATTACTATCAGAACATTCCTTCAATTTTTATCAGTGTTGAAAAGCAAAACCCTTTTTCACCCCTCTAAAAACATTTAAATATTTTATTTTTTTCTTATTCCTTCAGTGTTTTGCTCAGGTAATGATATGCATGCTGCCCTTTATTGTTGACTAGAATTCCTTAGAACTGCTCTAAATCAAATATTTAATCACTCTTACTCAGGTCAGACAAGACAGACACACACAAAGAAACACATCTACAGCTCTATGGGCGTAACAGAGATACCCAGAGAGAACAAATAGCTAATTTTAACTGCAAACAAAGCTGTAAGAAAAGCACTGCAGTAGGGCTCCTCTCTCTCCCTTTTCAAGAAGAGTGGTCAACTTCACCGACTTCAGAAAAAGGGAAGCAGAGCACCACTTCCATTTTGACACTTATTCAAATACTCCCCTTCATGCAAAATATAGCCAGCAAATTAAATCTGCAACACTGGCTGCAGCAAGCAAGGCGCGCAGGCTCAGCTGCCCTGCACAAAGCATCTTTGTAGAGCTATCTTTCTGCCAGTGCTCCTTTTCAATCCCCAAACAATACCTCGCAAAAATTAGATCTCCTACTGTGGGAAAGTTCCCAAAACACAAGCCAAAATATATTTTCTCATGAGGATACAAAAAACCCTCAATGAGGAAGTCAAAGTTCTTACAATGACTGTTCAGTGTACGTATAGTTATTCTTGAAACACGCTAACAGATTAAGTAGCAACATTCTGATTTAGAGAAAAAAAATATTAAAATAAGATCAGTAGTTCAACAGAATGAATAGCTACTGCTAGTAGTTACTACTCAGTAATTTGCATAAGCATAGACTTCTAAAAACTTTCACACATACAGGCTTTTTAAAACAACGGATATCAAGAAACAATAACTGATCAAAGAAACCTTAGCTAAGGGATATTGTAATAAGCATAAAATAAATGAATCCTATTTAGAGGTTACACTTAAATTGTCTTTTCTTTTCCTCAGGTACCAAGGGTTCTCCATGAATAAACAGATAACTCACAGGAGACTCCAACCTCTTACTAAAGAAAAACAAGATCTTGGGAAAATGCTCGCGTGTCCTTTACTTCTGCTGACCTACACTTTTACACCCAAGACACAAAAGAGCTATCAGTCCTTCTGGTTTCAGAAGCCCAACAGATGATTTTGCTTGTTCCTAGTTTTGGCGGAAGAGCAAGCCTATGCACCTCAAGTCTCGCTTTGCAATAATCCTCCTCCACCAAAGCCTCTCCCATGCACCAGTGGGTAGGTGAGGGTGGGTAGGAAGGTCCCAGCCCTTTGGCATCACAGAGGGTATAGACACATGCTCTGATATCTGATCTGAACAGCACCTCAGGAAGCACGGGGACAAAACAAGCTTGGGCTGAGTAGAAGATCCCTGGGCCTTGGGCCCAGCACTGCTCACTTCAGTACATTTCCTAGGCAAGAATGTCACGGAAAGGCTCGCAGTTTTAAGTGCAGGAAAGAGATTGTGTCTACAAAGACTGACAAAAACCTGCTCATAGGAACATACTCAGCCCAAAGCCCGGGCAAACGCTTCTGCAGCCACTGCAGGGCAGAAATGAAAAGCAAACTCTACCAAAGAGATAATTAATCAAGTAGGAAATTGCAGAGAGCTTATCGGCGCTACAGTTAAACCCTCACTTTCCCAGTTTCAGGCCGGCTCAGACACATACAGCTAACCGAGCTGCAATCTTCTGATGCAATGAGAAAGCACACAAGTGTTTAGGATAAGGCTTCCACTCAGATATTTCTATGCTATAGGTGAAGGCTCCCTGATCACACCGAGGTCTTTGCAAGAGCTGGCAAAACTCGTATCATTAAGATACAGAAATCTACTAATGGAGAAAGTACTAGCCCTATGACAGGGGAGAACTACTGCAAAAGAAATTAAAAAGTCAATATACTCTTGCCATTCTCAAAGCTCTTGGCCATGAAGATATGAATGCCTATGGGAAAATACAAACACACTCCCCCATCAGAAAGGAAATAAGCATACTCTCTTTCAAAACAAGCAGGATACTAAGCAGCCCATTGCAGTACATGCCCTTAGTTTTGAAAATGACATGAAAATTGACACCACAAGTTCAGTATCAAACATTCCAGGGCTGTTTCAACAGACTGAGATTAGAGAGTTCACAAGAAAATCTGAGCTATGCAAGGATTTTCAGCTTTACTTATCAGCCACAAAAAGAAATATTAATACAAGTAAGGTTGTTGGGCATGAAATAATGCTGCATAGTAATACTAGCTTGAGAAAAACATTAAGAGAAAAAAAAATGTACACTTATTTCCAAAACAGACTCTGGTTTTATTTCTGTACTAAACAAATACATTATTTGTTTTGTCAAGTAAAGGTCTCACTTTTTCCCAATAGTTCCTTTGGTTTTATGAAACACAACAGGAAAAATCCCTATGATTAAAGGTCTCTAGATACACTAGTACACTGTAACTCGTTTCATCTGTATCCACCTCCCCCACTTACAACCCAAGAGCCACCACAAGACACCACTTAACCTACAGTTTTTCAGGCACATTCAGGGTATGTTAACTATTTTGAACAAGTTTCCAAAACCCTACAGCACACAGAGGTTTGTTGGAATTTTTTTTTGTTCAGAGCAATAGCCTTACAGCTGACTTTACGATGGCAATCCTACTTGAAGCCCAATGCTGACCTGACCACCACCATGGGAAGCACAAGTTAGGAATCTAATTTTATTGGCCAAATGGGCTTCCCAGAAAGAAAGAGAATGTCCAACCTTGCAAAGTAAGGCTGCTCCTCAATAACCACATAACAAAGCCCTGAAATGCATTATGGAAAGACCACTGTATCAGTGCAACACAGGCAAATACCAGGCATCAGCTGTAACGGTCCTTCACTTCTCAGGGCTACCAAAAATCAGCAGAATAATTTAGCAACAGAACCAGTTCTCAGCATTATACTGCTGTTAGCAGCCTGATAACAGGGGTTATCTTCCTCTGGAAATGTTCACCTCAAGAAGATGGCAACAGAGCAGCATGCTGACAAGTAAAGAAAATCTGAATGCAAAACACAAGCTCCAAACCATTTTTGTGTTTCAAAGGAAAGAAATCCCAAATAAGCTCTTTTGAAAAAGATAATTTTAGTCTTCTAGTGCATTTGATATACAGACATGATCAGCCCGAATTTAAAGACTAAATATTCTTTAGCTAGACTCACATATAAAACGCTTAGTTTCTCTGATCCCATTAAACTACACAGCCTCGTATTTATTTTTTAAGAGATCACTGTGGCAAAAAGGAAATGTTCATTTCTGGCTTATCTGAAGATTGCACACAATCATGCTATCACTGGTTACAAGTATAAAAATAACACAAGTAGGGAACAAGCTGAAAGTTTATTTGGAAAAAGCATAGGTACATCCTATAATTAAACCATTTTTCCTCTCAAGTGTTCAAGAAGGGAGTATCTGCTTAACAACAGCATCCTGTTTAGATGTCTTCTGACATGAAATGACGCATCAGTATCAAACTAAGGGCTACTGTACAGTTCTCCCCTCCACCCAGAAGGTCTGGTCCAATGCTGTTACATCTCTGCTCTTCACTGCTGCTGCACTGAATTGCCTCGATGTACCACACCAGCAGCTTCCAGCAGCAAACCTGAAGCATCTAACATATATAAGGCACACACTCAAAAAATTTCTTCCTGCAGACGTCACCGCATGGCATGAAAACCGTGAACAGTATGCAGAGTTTCTGAAGCAACTAGCTCTTCACATACCATGCCATGCAAATGAGTTGTTAGGATAAAGGAAGGTTAGGGCTCAGTTTCTCTTGTTTGAAAACAAAAGCAGTCCTATTTTTTCAGACCGAGCTACACCAGTATAAAATTGCATGCTTTCTAAAATGGCCTATGATGCCAAAAAGAACTTGTTTTGTAAAGACTTAAAGCTGTAACAGTCCACGCAAGAGGACATTAAGAGAGAAAAGAACTAGATTGCTATTACTCACAGCTTAAGGGCATAAAACCATTTGTAATTTATGAACATTCAGAAGTTAGATTCCCCAAAGTAGTTACATTAACTTCCTAGTTCACATCTTCAAAGAGACAATGAATAGTTTAATACATCAATTAAAGGGAAGAGTTACACAATAGGCATGTTAAAGTACAAGCCACATATATATCCTTCTCTTTTATTTTTCATTTTCTTTAGCCAACATAACATTGAGTTGTGATTTACAAAATTCAAGAACACTCTGTAAAGGAGAATATATCAAAGAGATATAAAGTTATGAATCTACAAAAGCAACTGCAGAATACACTGTTTAGAAAAAAAATCAATCCAGTCCAAAGTTACCAAGAGATTTTTGCATGATAAAAGTTCATGCCAAGTTAAGTTTGCTTTCCCCAACAATGTTTACCAGACCTACTTCTTGAAATTGCACACACTGGCTATCATTCTGTCACTCCTGTCCTCTGAGCCTGCAGTGAGGGCTTGGTGCCAAATTTGCACCCTGACAGTCCAGGGTGAATAGTAACGCCACACAGATATTAACCTCATCATGATTTGGGAGAAGCTGAGCCCCAAAGAGTTTGTTAACACAAGTAAGAAGAAAATATGCTACTAACATACTTCTCTTGCTATTTCCTGTACTGACATGAATATGATAAATAGATTTTCTCTTTCCAACCCTCTCTTGACTTTAAAGAAGCCTCATGACTTCCTAAAATTAAACAGCTATCTTTTGGAGATAGCTTAGCAAGGACAGGAAAATACAAGTAAAGAGACAATAAGTTACTTTAAGGGAAGAAGGAAAAACAAGGTCTTTGTACCTTTCTATATATTTTTTCCTTTTTACGTACTAATGAAAGATGATATGCATAAGCACATTTCTTTCAAATTCCAATACTGCTGTAAAATAAAATCAAACTTCCTGAACAAAGAACCAACAGCAGAAAACTATCACGCACAATTCCACATGAGCCATTTACAAAAACATGGACCAAGTTTTCTGCTGCAAGCCCAGTCTCCCCAGCAGCAACAGGAGGGATGTTCAAGTATTTCCAGGGCTAACAACACATTAGATGTCCCAAATATTTCGTCTTATTTGTGGATTATTTTGGGCCAGTGTCAGTTTCATGGATTTAAGGGTGGGCTTTTTTTCCTGTGGCGATTGCCACAGCAGGCTCCAGTGTGCTGATTCGGGGAGTTTTACAGCACTAACACAGCCCTGGTGTTCCCAATTTAGCTCTCTGCTCCGTGTCCTTCACTGGGCTTTATCTCCGCATTCGGGCTGGAGTCTTCACTGCACCATTTCTCACTTTCTGCCTTTTTGTGATTCCTGATTATCCCTTCTAGGCAGCAAGGCCAACTGGCAAGGACATGACAAAGTTTAAGAGTTCACATGGCGCAGGTCATGCCACAGGGGGAAGCTCCATTCCCCAAACACAGCCTGCCTTGGTGGTTTCTGAGTATCTGCCAGCATCTCTGCTCCTGAACACCCCCCATGCTCCAGTAACCACGTCCTGAGGCTGGACATTGCTGCTGGGCTCCCCCAGCTGGAATCTACACCTCTACCAACTGAAGCTACGAGTCTGCAGAAGAGTGTCTTCCCCAGGAGAGAGCACTCAGCCTCCTTCAGCTTTCACAACACACTGAAGGGCTGGGTCCAGCACTGAAGGAAAACAGACATTTGGAAAAGGTCAAACAAGGACAGAGAAACAAGTTTAGCACCACAAAAACATGTTCCAGAAGCAGCTTCCTTTTATTTTTTTTTTTCTATATAAAAAAAAATAGAGTTGCCAAAAAGGCATGCCACATACGATGCCTATGCAGTCAGGATGTTTTTCCATGCTAAGTTTTATTTTCTCACACACATTCCATGAGCACGGGGATAAAAATAACATTACCACAATGACGTATCCATAGTAGGAGGAATGACTTACGGGTGCTGACCGAAAGTCAAGGTTTCCTCTTTGCCCCAATTTGAAATCATCACCAGCCAGTCAGACGCCTGCCAAAACAATCACTAACAGCATCTCTTCCCCAAAACCCCAACACAGGGACTGCTCAGAGAGCAGGACAAGCCTTTAGAAAATAGGACAGATGGCATTACAACTCCGAGCAAAGTAACTCCTTGTATCATTAGCTATTGAACCGCGGCTTGATGCGCGGATCAGTGTAAAGCTTATTAGTCTTTGGACAGTTGGCAGCAACAGCCACTGCAGCAACCGCTCGGGAGCAGAAGGAACTCATTCAGTTTAGTTGTTTTTCAGGTCATGTTAAGTCAAAATGTTTCTGTACGCACTCCAGTCCCCAGCTTAACCTTTCTCAGCCTCTCTAAGAGCGACTACACTTACAAACAGCTTCAACCCATACACTCCTCTGACAAAGAGGGCTCCAGGAGCCCGGCGCAGGTATCTAAAAAATTCCTGCCTGGTGCCATTGTGTAAGGATTTCACCCTACTTTGGAGAGCGAGGACTTGCCAAGAATACCACTGACCTCAGCCCCTACATTATGAAACAGCGCTGCCAGCTCTGGCCAGCGATGTAAAAGTGGGGATTGAATTCAAATCCTGAGACATCCCTACTCCGGGGCAATAACAAAATACACGCACCCGCACACAGGGGGAAGAAAAAAAAATAAAAATAAAAATAAAAATAAAAATGAAGAAGAAGAAGAAAAGAATGGAAAAAAAGAAAAAAACACACCACCGAAAAAATTATACTCCAAGTTCATTTTCTTTTTACAAGAAGAAACCTTCAAAACAAACCCAGCTGGCGTTTCTCCCCAAAATCAGGGAGCAGGAGGAAAGTTGTGGCGTTAATGCGCGCCCTCCCTTCCCTTCCCTTCCCGGGAGCCGCCGGCCGGGAATTCCGCGCTGGGAGCCCGGCGGGGGCTGGGCAGGGGCAGCGCTGGCCGGGGGCTCCGGAGCGGGGCCGGGGGGCTCGGGGGGGCTCCGGGCTGTCTGTGCGGGGCTGTGCGGGGTGCGGGAGCCCGGGCAGTGCGGGGAAGCGGCGCTTACCTGGGCGCTGCGCTCCGCCGGGTTCTTCATGACGGCCTGGCGGAAGCTGTTATCCACGTAGGACGCCATCGCGCCCCTGCCGCCGCCGCCGCCGCCCGGGAGGCGCTGAGGGAGGGCGGGCGGCCGCGGCCTGGCGGAGCGCGGGGCGAGGAGCGGGGCGGGAGAGGCGGCGGAGGCTCCGCGGGCTCAGCAGCGCCGCCGCCCCTCAGGAGCTGCCGCTGCAGGCCCGGCCCCGCCGGTGGCGGCGGCGGCGACAAGGGCTCGGCGCTCCCTCTGGAGCCGGCTCTACGCCTCCCGCCGGCCCGCTCCGCCGCATCCCCCCGGGCACCGTCCTCCTCCTCGCCGCCGCCTCCTCCCTCCTCTTCCTCCTCCTCCTCCTCCTCCCATCCGGGCTGGCGGGGGGCTCCGCGCCCGCCCCGGCGCTGGGGAAGTTGCCGGCTGGGGAGGCGGGGCGGCGGGGCGGGCCCGGCGGGCGGGGCGGGGACGGGGCGGGCACCGGGGTCCCCTCAGCCCGTGGGGTCCCCTCAGTGTGCGGGTCTCCTGTGTCTGCAGGGTCCCCTCAGCCTGTGGGGTCCCCTCAGTGTGCGGGTCTGCTGTGTCTGCAGGGTCCCCTCAGCCCGCGGGTCCCCTCAGTGTGCGGGTCTCCTGTGTCTGCAGGGTCCCCTCAGCCTGTGGGGTCCCCTCAGTGTGCGGGTCTCCTGTTTCTGCAGGGTCCCCTCAGCCCGCGGGTCCCCTCAGTGTGCGGGTCTCCTGTGTCTGCAGGGTCCCCTCAGTGTGCGGGTCTCCTGTGTCTGCAGGGTCCCCTCAGCCTGTGGGGTCCCCTCAGTGTGCGGGTCTCCTGTTTCTGCAGGGTCCCCTCAGCCCGCGGGTCCCCTCAGTGTGCGGATCTCCTGTGTCTGCAGGGTCCCCTCAGCCTGCGGGGCCTCGGCCTCCTCCCCTGGGAACACATCCCTGCCCGGTTTAACCACAAAAACAGAACCCCGAGGGGCTGCCGCCGTGGCCCCGAGGGTGCACCCTCGGTGGTCACTGGAGATGGGCAAGGGGGACGCCAAAAATATAATAAATAAATAAATAGACTTGACCTGCCGCATCTGGTGACTTCAGCAGGCCACCTGTTGTCAGGCTTCTCCAAAGCGATCCCCATCAGCCGGCTGTCCCCTCTGCCATGGCTGTGAGGGGTAAAAACGAGGAAAGGAAGGCTGTGAAATGGTTAATTCATCCTTGTTCTGGGATTTATCCAGCGGCGGGTTCTCCTGACGCGAAGTTAAGTTTTTAAAGAATAAAGGGTGTCACAACATGGCTGATGTTCTTTGTTTACACCGAGCACAGGCAGCAGCCCCACGAACGCGAATTATGGAATTGTTATTAACGTGCCATTAGCGGCCGGGTAATGCCATTAATGTATTTGCCTTCACAAGTGATGTGTGCCCTTCGCTGATACGGATCACATAGTGTAAATAGTGTCAACACTAATAAATCTGTTCAATTCCCAGTCACCAGCAGTCACATTTCAATTCCGAGTAAGGTAGTGTCATCTTTATTTAATTTTTTTATTTATTTATTTGAGAAAATTCCCAGGGATAATGAGCATTTCCTTACAAAACATACACTCCTAGTCTCAGGAGAAAAAAAATGTTACACTTTGAGACATAAGTGGCTCTCAAAAATGCTGTGTCTTCAGACAGTCATCAACTAAACCTACTGAATTTCTAGATATGGCTCATTAACAAAGATAGCTCTTTGGGCTAATCCCACTCGTATGTGTCAGCAAAATGTTTTTGCAGTAATACAATTATTCTGGGCAGATCTTGGGGAAATACTAGGGAGTGCTCCACATTCTCTACATCTAGCTCATTGGTGCTTACTAGAAGTCCTTATGGGGGATTTTATTTTTATTTTTTTTAAGTAACAGATTGGAAATGTCATGTCCTTTGCCCTAAAAAATAACAGTTTAAATATGGCTCGTGTTCATCATCCAGAGATGATAATAATTCCTTCAAATTAACCAAGCCTGCAGCTATAGAAAAGTGCCAGCTTTTCTGAAGCTCAGTTTACCAGTCCCGAGTGCTGGAATTTCCTTTTTTTGGGGGGGCATATGTATAAGAGGAGTGCCACAGGAATGTGAGGAATGCTCTCTTGGGCTTCACTCCTCAATCACTTCAGGGCACCCATTGCCTGCTGCTGCAGCCTAGCTTGCCTGACATCTTTATATCTCTACATCAAAACAGAGCTACCCACTCTATTTTAATATGCAATTATCTTTCATTTCAGCCCTATTAGCTGTAACAGCATCAAGTCGAGTGTTTTGCTGTGGTTGATTTTTTGCTGTGCTGTCGGGTAACACAATACCTGTGATTCATAGGGATGTTTTGCTCCAGAGGATGGGATTTGGGGACTTTCATTGTATTGTGAACAGTGTCACAAATCTCGATGGTTATGGATCTGTGTCAAAGGCCTATCACACACTACGTGTATTGTTATAAATGGGAATGAATGAATGAAAGAATTGTACATAGAGAACTAGGTACAAATATACTCAACAATTTCTCAATAGCATTTAAGGATGTGTTGTGTTAACACCTTTTTTAGTGTCTGTAAGCAACATATTTGTATAATGCAAATACTTGTGATTATTCATATCCTCCATGGTGGATACTAGCCTGTCCTTTATGCTGGGCTTTTTCCTCTTGCTGAAATTAGTCTAGTTATTTCTCAATAGAAAAAAAAAAAAAAAAAAAAAAACCAACAATAAATCAGTAAATAATCATCAAGATTCAGAGTAAGGACAGTTATTATTAGAAAAAACATCTAATTTTCTCCAGAAACCCCTATTTTTCCCTACAAGTATTCAACAAAATACAATCAAATGTTTTTGCAACTTACATTTTCTCTTAGTCTCAGTCTTCCTGTTTTCCAGCTTCGACAAAAAATCAGTATGATTTAAAATACACATATATTCTAGGACATGCCATTCATTTTGCTTATTGTTTACTCTTCAGGCTATATTATTTAACCTTACCCTTATTTACAATGGAATTTTTTTGGGGGGGTGGTGCGGAGGGAAGTGTTTTTCTGGTCTTGTTATACATTACACAGGTTTCCTACTCATCTTACACCAGGAAACCAAGAGTTAACTATACACATGCAGTACATAGAGTGTTGATATTTCAACAGCATAAAAAGGCTGCAACACAAAATATGACAGCTCAGCATAATATCTCTTTGGATAGTTATAAGTAATCACTATGTTATTTTGTAGAAGTATTTTGCCTTAGAAATACAGGGTATTTGTCTCCTTGAATATGTCCATTTCTTTCAAGTGGCAATTTGAATGGTCAGGTCAAACAGTTACTAGAATGCTGAGAAAACAAATTCAGCAGTTCTGGGAGCATTTTGTACATTTGCTAAACCTCATTTTTAAGAAGATACTCATTTTTAAGAAGATACTTTGAAAACCTTGCACTTGGCTAAACCACATGGCTTTTAATTCATTACACCTGTAGCTACTCATCCACAGTTAAAAGCTTGGTTTGCTTGGGATGCACCAGTCTGCCCTGGTAAGAAATAAAATATTGCCACTTTAAAAGAGTTTAGTAAATTATATATGGTTATAAGCCCAGGGATGCTCTTTTCTCCCGTTTCTTTGGATAGGTACGTGTTTTCAACTATCTCCTGGAGATGGCATGGCAGCTGAATCACATTCATGCAGTCAAACTCCAGCCCTCAAAAATACCCCTCTCCTTCCCAGCTCTCTCCTGGCACCTTCTCAGCAACCATAAAAAGATACTTCCATAACCATTCATGGAGGTAGAGTAATAGGGGAACAAGGGTATTAGTGTGTTAAACCCCTCCAGAGCTGACCTTGAGAACAGTAGCCATCCCGTTGGACTGGGCAGAAGCCAATTTTGTTGGATTTTAAGTCAAAGATTAATTATTTTAAGTACAAGTTTTTAAGTACAAGTTAAGGCCACTACCAAGGGGAGATGACCTTATCTTTCAAATAAGATTAGCCTCCATGCTCTCTCTTTAGGAGTAGCACCATTCCCAAGAATGTCTCTCTTTGGATTTGCATATGGCTGGGATTAGTACCATTTGCAGTTCCAGTTTTTAGTACCTTTTGCACTATGATGAAGGGCACGTGGGTTGGTTTGTTTGTTTGGGTGGTTTTGTCTGTTTATTTTTTATATAACATCCTCTGTTACTGTGGCTATTTGTCAAACAGTAATCACTTATCTATGGGCATAATATGGAACAACCACTCTGTACCCCTGATCCAGAGAGTAGGATAGAAGGGTATCAGCAATTTAACACAGACCATAGTAAAATAATCCTTGAATGCTTACCATAGGATTTATTGTCCTTTTATACTCATAAGATATATGAAATTGTAAAGATTACAAAAGAGAACCTGGCCTGTACCATAAAGGAAAAAAATCATCCTTTTTTTCTTCTTGAAGGAAAAACAGACAAATTTTTGACTATTATAACGCATTTCATGCATTTATTCAGAATTTGCCACTATTTGCATAGCTATATTTGGGAATATTTATCATTAAACTTCTGCTGTAGCTGCAGATGTATGCAAACCAGCTTTAGCTAGTGAGATTAATATTAGGAGCAACAGCACATACCGTCCAAGTATTTACACGATCTTGGAGAGGAATTCACAGTCCACACAGTGTTCCCTTCAGCTGTACTGATAAAGGTGCCCAAACAAAAGGAGAGGTGGCTGTACTGCAGCAGCACCCAGGAGGCATAGCAGGGGGCCTGTGCTCCACACTGTGTGAACACTGAACAAATCAGCAGCAACTCTTGAAGGTCAAGCGTGTGTTTCTGAAGCTCAGGAACATCTACACAAACTCCCTCTGTGCTTATGACCACAGGTACAGGTCTGCCCCTCATCCCTCAGGAGTAAAAGTGTTGATGGGAGGTCTTCTATCCTGGTACCATGACTGGGAAGATGTGTTCCAGATCTCATGTCAGCATCTGCCCATCTTCTCCTTCTGTGAAAAGAGACACAAAAGTAGCAACTAAACTTCTAAGGTAAAGTATTCTGAGACATAGGGGAAGCCCAGCAAAGTGTTGTTTCTAATAAAAGTAGCAGCAGCATTTTGAGGGTTTTTTAATCAGAAAATGAACAGAAAGAAACAGTGAAATAGCATCTTTTGCCATTATTAGGACCTGTGGTGAAAGAGGTTGGTTCAGTGGGATGGCACAAAGCACACAGAAGTAAGACAATGCTTCAGTCCTGGTTTGCCCTGGGACAGGCTGCCAGGGTGGAGAGGTGCACTGTGTGGGTATTAGATTGCACCTGCTACACAGTGGCAAAGGTATCAGAGACTAAAGCCAGTGTTGTTTTAGTTAGATGACACTTTCTGAATAATGTATAGGTTAAAAAATGCACTCCACTCCTTTCCAAATAGTCATCCATGAACTAATATAGGCAGGATATACATAGGAACTATTTCAACTGTTGAATGTGTATCATAACAGTTTCATGATCTATGTATTTGGTGTCACATATATTTCTAATAATAGATTTCCATAAATGACATCCCAAATAAGAAAAAAAAATCTGTTCTTACTCATTGCCTTTGAACTTTAGTTTACTGAACAATTAAAGCCCAAGCTTACATTTCAGTGTTTTATTTTAAACCAATAAATTTCCTAAATGAAAATACAAGCTTACTCTTTCTGAAATAACTGTATTTGCATTGTTTAAAATAATCTTTTGAAGTTTCTACAACCCAAATATTACATGATTGTGCCAAAGTATCAAAAGTAGAAATTATCTAAATATAGACAGGATTACTATTTATTCAAAGCTGCCCAAGTCTCTAAAAGAATTTGATTCATATATATTAATGACAGCCAGATGATCATTAACATCGAACAACAGTGCTTTTCCTAAAACACTAGATGGTAAAGTTATCTAATACATCATGCAGAATGATAAATAAAATATGTAAAGCTCTGCTAGGAAAATGAAACACATAGGAGATAGGAACTTTATTCCTGCACCAAGATATAAAACATTTATATGAGAAAAAAAATTGTTGTTAACATTTTTATTAAGACCTTTCACTCTAAATGTGCTGTTTCAGTATTAGGATTCTATACTAATTGCCTAATTTTTACTCACTGCCATCAGAAACCTTTTTCTTTTTCTTTTTTTTTTAAAGTCAGCTTTATTATATATGATTGAAGCATTTGGCTTCAATCATAGCTGTTTCAAAAAATATGAATATATTTATAACTTTTGGCATTACTGGAGGGCATTATTCTACAAATTAAGTTTACAGCTGGTAGCATTTTTCCATAATGAATTATTGATTAATTATTCCAGATATTGCCTGTCCTCTCTCCAGCACCAAGCACTGCTTACTGCACTGCTAAGTAAGCCCATGCTAGAGCTATTCCTTGGACCAAGTCCCTGAACGCCACATTCCTGTCAGTTTTCACCTCTTTACTCTTGTCACCATCTTCCACAGGAATCATCCACGCTCTTCCCTGCTCAGCGCGCTGTGGTGAATCACAAACATGTCCCAACATAATCCTCCCGGCACTTATTAGAAGAGCATTTGCATTTACATTGCTTCCTAACAACCTTTATAAATTATTGCCTTGCCTTGAAATTAATAGTCATTGTGGATAATGTTTATGTGGTTCAGCCTTCTTCATCCTTCAGTCACCGTTTAGATCTGTTCAAAGCATATGGGGATGTGTGGGTGTGTACTTTAGTGAATGTTTCTCTGCTCTGCATACATATCCTGGCAAAGCATATTCACACCTATATCATAATGTGACAAGTACTAGGTACCAATTTAAATGGATAAAATCAGCTTTAAGTTCAGCAAATTCTATAAAAGTTGGTATTTTGTTACTTACAAATTAGTGATACCAGACTCCATTGATTTCTGTTCCATCTATTCTTGCAGGAAGAAACCATCCAGTAACTGGAATAAAAGAGTTTTAAAATCTAATTTTACTCAATCCAAAGAAAGCATATTCCAGGTAGATGGACACCGAATTAAGCTACTAAGGTGATCTAAGCTTATTGTGGAATTGTTTTGTTCATTGTGGACTATTTAATGACAATATGCCTGACCTTGTGTGTGCAGAGGTCTTCACTGAACCTGTATTCAAAGAATACTCTTAATAGATAGATCATTTAAAAATTACACACTTCAGGTTCAAAACATTATTATGATCAAATTTGTTTCACAGATTCTACAATCTGTTAATGTCAGTAGTGAAAATTAAGACTTCTTATTCCTTTCCTTTTGTAATGAACTTAATACAAAGAGATCCCTATTTCCGCTGTAATCTTCAGCTTCTTTATAAATGCATAATGATAAATTCAAGGATTAAATTCAGTTGGAGCAAGAAATCCTCCAGTAACACAAAAACAGAGACATGAAGGACCAGGAAAAATAAGCAGTACTGCACTCTTAAGCAGTCACTAGCTCTGAGGTAGAAGTTTACACAATGTATTCCTTGTGTTTCTTGGATCTAAGACAGACAGCAATAACTTATCACTTTCCCTCAGGGTTTTTATGTTAATTTTGTTATTTGTTTCATTTATGTAACAGATACTCATAATACTCTTTAAACATTCAGCAGCTAGCTGTGATAAACACTATCTTCCTACTCTTGCAACAACTGATTTTTGCTGAGAACATTCACCATTGCCTTCTTGTGCCACTGGTGGAAAAACATGGGAACACACTGCCTGTCTCACTTTCCCTTTCCAGAAAAAAATTTAAAATGAGAAGAAAAGGCCTCTGTCTTTGTTGCTGTGCTTAGCAGAGCAAGTAGCAGAGGGAAGTTGCAGATGAAGATCTGTGGCCAACCAAGTATATCTTGTAAATAAGTTTTCTAGGTCAGGAAGAGAAACTGAAATGTGGGAAGTAATTGGACTGAAAGAGGTAGTTGAGATTAACGCTTTGTGGTGGATAAATGATAGTCTGGAAGATGTAACTTTTGAAAAACACAGAAACTCTCAAAGATTTTGTTGCAGGAAGGTATTTGCCAAGATTTTTTTTTTTTCCTTTTAATTAGCCCCTTACAAGACTGCTAACATATGCTGGCACCTGACTGGCATGACGAGAGCCCTGTGCACTGCCACAGTAACCACTCCTGCTATCCATATTTAAATTTAATCTCTCTTCCTTCAGCTCAAGCTAGCTGGAATGGAGACAGTCCTGTGTATTTAGTCTTTGGGATGGGATAAGGAAGTCTTGAAATACTTCACAAGTACCCTCCTGCAAATAAACTGGAGGGTGGAGGTTGGCATCCACATACTCTTGTTTGTGCGCAAGTCGCATTCACATGAGGAAGCAGGTTCCTCATGGGAGAAGAGCTGGGGTGGATCATTTTCCAGAGTACTTTCCTTTTACAGCCCAGGTCCTCACCTGATTGTAGCCCCTCTCTTTCAATCACAGCTACAAAATCATGCTGGTTTACAACAGCGAAGGACCCTCACCCTGTCTCTGATCCCTGCTGGGCATTTAGGGAGTTCTCACAGTGCTGCAGCAGAGGATGGTCTCCAGATTAAAAAAAAATAATAATGCACTGCTTGAAACTCTCAGAGAGAGACCCCTGTCTAAGGTGCACCCAGCAGTGCTTCAGGAAGAGCTGCATGACGAACAACAAAACAATCCTGCCCCTGTTTGCCCAATGGCGACATCTGTGTCTCGTTAGCGACACACAAACTGTTAAAATAGTTCTTCTCTCAGGTGGAAGTGAGCTGTATAACTTCATTCCCTTGATGTGAGTAGCTAACAATGTTGCCTCAAGCCTGTGCATTACTACTGCATTCAGGTATGAACTTAGATTCCTCTTGCTACAGAGCAGAAGATTTGAAGTACGGGAGAAAATTCAGCTTTAATTAATCTGTTTTGATCCCTTGTGTTACAAAAATACTCTCGATGCTCCAGAAGTCAAGTATTTGCATGGATATTTGTTTATTTTCAAATGGACTTTCTGAAGTTTTATTTGGGTAACCCACACTCATCACTAATATGCTCTCAGTGAGGGTCCCTCTCTCCTTGTATGTAAGTCTCTGACTCAGTGGGTTGATACTCCTGGTCAGTGTAAATACAATTGATTAAAAATGCATATCAGCAGATCTTCCAAGTGAAAAGAGAGGCCTTTCAAGCAAAAATATAATCTTTTTTTGAAACCATCAATAATGCTACAGTTATTCAGTTCATTTGAATTTGGAGACCAATACTGAAGTTAGGGGAAGTATTTTCCTACTGTGATTAGATCTTAAGAGTTCGGTGCATGTGGGAATTAAGTTGCACTTCATTTTATGGGAGTCTCAAACCTGAAGATTCCAAGGCTAATCTTGTGTAAAATAAGGAAGGAATTTGTAGGTGGATGAAGATGTGATGTTATTTGAGAAAAACTGGACTATGGTGGCCTGAACCCATTCTGCAGTGCTTGCAGATCTTTGTTTTAGCAAATTTTAAAGAGAAATAAAAGTACTGAAAATATCCAAAGCAATATATTGCTCTGAAGGGAACTGAAAATACTTAATTGGCCTAGATGCATTCACTTGCACAATTATAAAGTGAAATAGGGTAGCTGGCATTAAAGGCTAAGAATGTAGGAACCATAAAAATGTGATAACTTGTTCCACTTGTAATTTCCCTTAAGAAATATTCATTAATTTATGTGCCCATCATTTCCCTGAATTTACCTAAAACACTGTACAGTAGTCATAAAACCAGAAAATAACTTGCTTTTCCCTTTTCTCCAGAGTACTTTGTGGGGCCAGATACCTTTCCCAGGGAAAAAATAGGGAGATAAAATGGAATGTCAAAGTATTCTGGAAAAAAAACAAAACAAAACGAAAAACAAACACATTTTTGGGGTTAAAAAAGCATGACTAGTTTATACCATTCCAATCCTTCACCCTACTCTCTGCAGCGCCAACCATAGAGTCCTACCTGATGCACCAGAGAGTTCAGTTACACTCAACATCTTTCCTGAGATGATACAGAGTCCTTTAATTAATTAACTATTCACTCAGTAGTCACTCAGTGAATAAAAAAGTAATGGAAAGTAATAGAAAAGTAATTTCACAAGTACTCACTCAGTGAAAAAAACCCATTAAAAAAGCAAAGCTGCATCAAAACCAGGGAAGATGGAACAGAATTAAAATATACACTTGCTTTAGCCTATCAGGCTTTACCCTCCTTAGGACTTGGGCTAGACAGGCTATTTGCAATTTACCCAGAAAGCATAAAGGTGTATGTCTGTGGAGCAAACCCTTGTGGCTGTAGACTCCCCCCACTGCTGGTATATTCACAAGTGCCTCACAATCTCACAGCCTTATCAACTATTCCTAATGGGGCCAAGTTGGCTACTGTTTTCCAAGCCAATTTTTCCAGCTACCTATGGGCCATTGAGGTTACAAGGACCTTAAATGATGCTTAGCAGACGAGGTCTTTGCAACCTAGTCTAGAATCCCAGAGTGGCCCTGGCCAGGTTTTGTGTGCAGGTCAACTCTGGAAACTTCCACCGGCTTGCCTGTGCAAGGTAAAGCATGTCAGCGTAGTCATGCCAGTAGAAGCTCAGTGCAAATACATAATTAGAAAGATATCTTGTACAGCTACAGCTTGTTTCTGCCTCCTCACTAAGATGAGGTACACTATTACAAGAACTTTCAGTGGAAGAAAGTTCATACTGGGACTGTTCAGGTTACTGGAGCTGTTTTAATTATATTCATGCAGTTAAAGCAGAGGAAAAAAATAATCCTTCACTGTCCTTTCAACTGAGAAGGCATTTTTCATCATTCTTCCTATAATTATTTCCCTCTGTTTTGAAGTATGGTTTGAGGCAAGTGCTCCAAATCTTCTGTAAAATTTGAGTCTCTTTGACGATCCCTGTAGGCTCCAGTTCTGCTCTATTAATTGAAGCTTAGTGCAGTAGCACATTTGGCCTCATAAATTTTAGAAATGTTGCATTTTTATCTAGTAGTGCTATAACCTGAGATACATTTTAATTTTTGAGGTCACTAATTGCTTCTTTCATGGGGGAAGATAGGTTGCCATGGTGAAGTCTTTTAATTTCTTTTTTTCATAGTATACATCACAGAAGAACATTAGGAAAGTGTAAATAATTCCTTCCTTTATAATGCTTGCTGTGCTATACATCTTTGAACAAGTTACTAACATGTGTCCCTCCTTGTTATAAAGTATATAACAAAACTTGTGCACCTACCTTGTGGTGGCGTTTTGAGGGCTGGAGCTTGTAAAGTCCTTTTGAGGATGAAAACCATTATGTGAGTATTGAGCACTAATCTCAGCCATGTGGACAAGCCATGCACATTGGAAGTAAAAACCTTTCTAATAACATCCATCTGCATCTTGAATACAAGAAAGAAATTGTAAGACAGCCTGTCAATGATCAAGGCTTTTTCATGCAGCTCACCCTACTGTTTGGCAGCTGGCCAGCTCAGAGAGCCTACAGAGGAAAATGGCTCTGAAGGGAAAAAATGTGCATGTTAAGCAGAGGACAGCTTTTGTGAAGGGTGAGAAAAAACAAGACAAATACCCTTGAATACCAAAATGCTCCCTGGTACATGAAGGAATGGAGTGAGACAAACTGTAAGGAAGGAACTACAGTAGGCAGGAGCCTCCTCACTAAAGATAACTCAAGCCCGTTTGCACTAAACTGGTGAAATAAAACACGTTTCTACTTCAGGACCAAGACTGCTTTTCATTAAGGATGTTTCTTTGTAGAGAGTCTGGAAGAAGCCAGGAAAGGATTTATTTAGAACTGCAGCACCTAAACCAACCAAGAATGCATGTCAGCCTTCAAAACTCTATTAATGATATCATGAAGTCTTTCAAAATAGTTTGTGAGGCAATGCAGTAGGATCTGAACATGCTGAGGGGATCTGAGCAGCTCTTCTACAGAGGGACTGATGCCAACCTTTTTCTTCATTGGGATTTATCTCACTGGCAGAGGCACTTCAGCTCAGGGCACTGGCTCCCTTCTGTTACAAGCCCCTGTGCAGAGTCATCAGCAAATTCTTTTGCCTGATATATATATACACACACACACATGTATGTATCCAATGTCAGAATTAGCCCCCTGACTTCCTCTCACCAGTCATCTATGGATTCATTTCACTCAAGCTGTGCTCCAGCTGTACAGCATTGCAGTGCTGCAACAAACATATGGAGTTTCAGCCAATAGTCCTCCTTCACTTCCTACAGGCTTTTAGTCTCTCTTTTTCCCTACAATGCTTTGTGCACTACCTCAGATGCAGAAGCATTTAATTAAAGTAAAATACGGAGAAATTAAACTAATAACAAGAAAATCTTAATTTATCATACTACTTTTAGAGAATTTTGTGAGGAAAGATTACCAGTCCTCCATTAAAATGTTTACCTGCAAGAGATTCCTCCTCTAATAAATCACAATTTACATTTAGATAGTACCTTTTATTCTGACAGCTGGTCTTTACTGAAAAGTTGATTCCAGTCATGACTCCTGTGTAGCCCTTCATTCAAATTCCTGATATATAGAAAAAGCCCAAAACTAAATATTTAAGCAGCTTTTAATTCACATTATCTTGCCACAGATCAATTTAGCACAACTCATCAACTGCTAACATGATCAATAATTAATGTGGCTGCAGGTCATCTACTTCAGAGTTCTGTTAGTCCTCCTTATCTCTTCCTGCAGTTTGCTCCATGAGCCCACAGAGAACAGGCCAGCTCTTCCACGGCTCCCTGCAGTGAAATCCATAGAGGAGCTCTCTGAAAAACATCAAAAAACCCAAGGAACCAAACCAATTTTAAAAAACCCCAAACCTCACACCAAAGCAAAAGATTTTGAATATGCTCTCAGAAGGGTTCAGGATCCAGCAGATGAGCCCTGGTGAATTTTCCCACTGTGGTGTATTGTGTTGTAAATCCCAACATTTGATTTCCTGAGCTCCCCTCTCCACAGCAGGGATGGCAGAAGAGCACGGCCACATCTCAGCTGTTCTAGTCCAGGGCTTGCATCCTGAGCCAAAGTCTTTGCAGCTGAAATTGAGATGCCACACTGTGGACTGAAACAAACCTCTTCACCTATGTGGGGAATATATGTTGTTAATTTTGAAGCTCTTTTAAAATAAAGCAAACAACTGGGCCTACACAGATAGAAAAAAAAAATACAGACTTTGTGCTGCCTCATATCTCCCTCCATCTCTGAAACAGACCTCTCCAACAAGACAGTTTATTTGTTAGGCCTGAAGAAGCCCTCATATCCACCATGTGGCTGCCTCAAAACCGCATGTACTTCTGCAATGGTTTTACTGACTTTGCTGTTCTTGTTGTTGCTGAAAATTTTGAAATCATGTGATTTAATCTGCAGTACAATGACAGAGCAGCTGTATTTTCCCATCTTCTATCTTTCTGTGATTTATTAGGCTTTTTCTACACAAAACACAAGCGTGTCAACTAGAAGGGCTGTCTTTTACTTTGAGAATTGTAGACCACCATCAATATTGGAAGAAGTTTGCATAGCATGAATACAGACAACAAAAACAAAGGTTACCCCCCTTCTTGTATGAAAATCAGTAGTGACATGAGCACACCTAACAAGCATGGCATCACTTGTATAACATCTCCTCAACCACAGTGCTGTTTTCAATGGCTACACTTTTTCATGGGGACAAGGGCTTGAGGATGAGGCTGTGACCAGGCCCTGGATGTGCCTGGCAGAGGCTGAGTGGACTCCCAGCCCTGCATGACAGAGCATGAAAAAATCTGGCTTGTGGGAAAGTAAAGGGAGGAGGAGTGAAAATGGGAGACGAGACTGGGAAGAGGAAGAGAAACTGAGGTGAGTCACAGTGGGAGGAGCAGCTAAAGGGTCAAGAGAAGACAGCAGCAAAATGTTGATGAACAAGTAACCCTTGGTTATTCAGTGTCCACCAGCTCAGCTCTTACTCAGAAGATCAGCATGTGCCAGTGGGTATGCACAGACAGGCACTGCCAATCAAATGCTCTGAAACTGCCCTGTAGGGATGTTTGGGGAAAAGAAAACTGTTAAAGTGACAATAAAGACACAAATCAGAGCTGCCACATGTTTAACTAGAGTGTAAGGAACACTGATATTCTTGATTAATCATTGATTAGAAGTTTATTTCAGATGTGGTTGGAAATATACTGGAAATCTCTTGCTGAGCATTTTTAATATTACATGTAGCACTGCTGAAGCTTTGAGGATTTGTGTTGTGTCATACCAGTCCCTTTAGATTCACACGCACAGAAGTGGCTTGCGCCCTAAGGTGGTTACAAGTGAAAAAAAATCAGGAGACAACAGATGGAATCAACAGCTGGAGGATTGGCAGAAATCAAGGCATCTCTGACAGGCACGCCAGACAGATTTTCGTTTGGGGCTCCTTTGTTCCATATCTTTTGCCAGCATCAAAAAAACCAAATCTCAACAAAATTACTCAGTGTATCATAGGAAAAGTAACTCTAGAAAAAGACCTGCATGCCCTCACTCAGATCAATTTCATGGAGTAGAAGACCCTGAAGAGCCACAGGTGCTGCCCAGGATCCACCTTTTTGGACAAAGACCCCTTGAAGCAGCAATTAGCAGCTGAAGTCAGGGTCTCTCCAACTCCAGTTTGCTGAAGACAAATAAATTAAGTGTCAGTGGGCAGTCTCCAGCAGACTTATTAAATGCAGGGAAACAGATGTGGGCCTCACTTGGAGCCAGCCAAGGTCACCTGCAGGGGCTGCTCGCCCAGGGCTGCCACAGTGTGGGGACCAGGCCAGGCCAGCACCAGGGACACTGGCACAGGCAAGAGACAGGAATGTCACCAGGGGAAGAGCAGGTGGTGATGGGCACACACCCTACTGCCCCAGGGCAGGGGGGCTGGACCCTCCCAGGCAAGGAGAGGACACATCGGCCACCCTCCCACCACAGAGCATCACAGGGGCACAGGGGAGCAGGGGATGGATGGTGCTGGGGTCTGGGAGCCCTTTGCCCAGCAGGGAGGTGGGTTCAGCCTGGAGCAGGACTACAGGGAGGTGGGTTCAGCCTGGAGCAGGACTGCAGGGACACAGGGAAGGGCAGCATTACTGCACCTGCACTGCCAGAGTCTATCCAGTTAAACATCGCAGGTTGGTGATTAAAGTACAGGCAGCACAGTAAAGAAATGTGTGTTAAAATGGTACCATAGTCTTTGTCTCAGGACAGTCTGATGCCTGAAAAGAAAAAAAACATGATTTTGATGTTTACATTTTTTGTATCAAGTATCTGGGTATTTTTCAGCCACAAGGGATTATTTATTGTGTGTTAGGCACACGAAGGCATGCACACCTGGGGACAGTAACATGAACTGGATGTTATTTCAATGTGGAAGCTTTTAAGCTTTGCCCAGCAGTTTTCATTCATTACTTAAAAGCATGCCCTGCACCTCCATATTGAAGAAAAACCCTGGCAATGCTCAAGGAGAAAATGAGGTTCTGCTCCAGGGGCTGAATGAAAACCTCCTGCTGGGCATCAGCAAGGATTTCTCAGGGTTTCTAGTTAAAAGCAGCTTCACAGTTGTTATCCTGCTACAGTTCCATTTGAATTTCAAATGTACAAGTATAAACGAGCAGAACCCAGAATATAATTGATGGGCTAACAAAAATATGTATCTTTATTAAAAAAATTTGTATGTATTTTGGAAACTGCTTTTGTATTATAGTGATGATCTGTGTATAGACTCATGCTAATAATGATTTTATTTAGAGACTAATACATTTCAGTGTACTTATATATCTTGTAATAATTAAACAAGGATTGCACAAATTGTATTTCAATATTCTATTTCTTTCTTAAATACCAGAATACTACAGCCAATATCTGGACAGTATAAGTTGAGTTGTAATACAGTATATGTGCTCCAGTAGCGCTGAATATGTGAGTATGTGTTCTTCAAACAATACACAGCAGTAGCTTCTAATATTGAAGTACAAGTCACAGGAACATAAAATCAGCAGTTTGGGGTCAGATGAAGAATTCATATCATCTAATATTTTTGCCAAAATTGCTCTTAAATCTCATTCACAGGTTTTTACCTTGCAACTCCTTTGTGCCAAAAGGTAACTCAATTTAGCTATGAACTGTGTGGGAAAAAAAGAACTCCCTTTGATATTTAAATATGTTTCTAGGAATTTAATTCTAAGTTTTGGCTTATGAAATGTTGCAACTGCTCCTTTTTAATTTTCAGGAAGGTCATTATTTAACAACTCTATACCACACTCTTTTCAGTCATTTCTGAGAGAGAACAGAACATTTCTCTCAACTTCCTGAAAAAAAAAATGAAGTCAAATACGTTGACTTTGATTCTAGATTACCATTAATTTTCAGTTGTTAAGATTAACAGAATGGCACAGATAGATAAGTACATCCACGTCAACCCCTTTCTCTATCTTTTCTCCTTTTAACAGATAATTTCATGAGATTGAGAAGAGTGGGGAATCAGAACTGCACAAGATACTCAGGATATAGCTGTGGCACCAACATATTCAGTGCCACAATATCTGGAGGTTTTGTGAATTGTCTGTTCACTAAAAGGCAACATGATACTGTCCCCACCCTTTGTCAGAGGAGCACACAGTGGTAAAATTGCATGGTGTAAGCTGTATAAATAGCACCCAGAGATGAAAACAGCCTGTCAGTTTACCTACTCAACTCTTCCGTAGCATTGTTAATACCATTTAAAAAATTGAGCATGTTTCAGAAAAAATGTCAAGTTGGATAACCTTATTTCAATCCAACTACTGTGCTACATGCTGTCCTAAGAGGTTTTTCTGCCAAAGAGCTTTTCTACCCTGCTTTCTATCTAATATCATGGTAAGGCTGCTGTTATTCTCAGTAGATGGTGGATTACACTCTCTTAGGAGCATAGGTTTTCTGTAGAAAGCACTTTTTCTGAGAAACTTATCTTGGGAAGTGCTTTGGACTCTTCTTGCTGAGTGTCTTTAATCCAATAATGTCACTACAGTATTGTGTGACACAGGCATTGCTCCTGTGAAAGATTTGTGCCAGGCAATTCTGAGACAAGAGAAGTAGTCAAGGTTATTTTTAAAGCACCAGAAGTAACTTAATCTCAGCAACAGAATCGCTAATCGAGAACGCACAGCTTGCTATTAGTGACACTGATACCTTGTAAAAGGAGAAGTAAAATTCACCTGATTATTTATAGAGTTCTGTTGCATGTAGTGAAACAAGCTTGTTATTGCAGATTTACAAGTTAGCGAGTGGTTCATAATTAGCATATTCTTCATGTGCAGCATGGGACTCTAGATAAAGAACCAAACATCTATGTTCAAAGTTCCTAATATTCCAGATAGGTTTATGCTTACTGTTCCATTTCCAGTGGTTTAAAGATAAGAAGATTATTTTTTAAATCCCTTAAATAATTCCTTAAAAATAAAATGGGATTTATTTATGCAATAGTATCTGTAAGCTTCTTGGTTCTGATTTCAACAAAATATATGACTCCCTTGTCATGATCTAATTTTTTAAAAAATAATGCACTCACATACCTCCACAGCTGTGTCCTAGAATTTCTACTGATCTTCTGAACCCTGAGGTCAAAAGGGGCTTGACCTTCTCATACAGCCTCAGAAACCATCTTCTCTAGGAAGAAAAGATAGTAAACTAAATAATAAACCTGACTAAGGAGGACTTATTCACTATATCATTTTTGTTATTCTCATAGAGCATTCTGATTAACTGCTTGAAAGACTGAGCAGCTGACAGGAAGGTAGAGCTTGTTTTTATTTCTTGTGCACTTTTCCAGTCTCAAGCTCTTGATGAAATTTAGGAAAATAATGATAAACTAATAAAAGCAGAGTTAAATAGTGCTTGAAGTACAGTGCAGGTGAGACAGTCCAGGTACCTTTTGAAGATATCTAACTGGAGTATTAAAAGAATACTTTTTTTTAAGAAGTGTTTTAAGAGCCTCATTATTTCTGTCTTCATTACATATATGTAAAAAAAATGCTAAAGTGCTAAAGGAGAACGATGACTATGCATGAGTCTGAACTACCCTGTTCTATGCAAGTGCCACAACTGATTTGTGATGTCAGGGCCTCCAGAAGAGTTATATTGTAAGACTCAAACCATCCTTCTGCAGCAGCCTTTATCTGCTGATGTCTGTAGGCCCTGGTTTGCACACAGTGCCCCCAGGTTCCCAAAGGCACTCACCTCTCTGTGCATGCCAGGGGAGCAGTGCTCTGGCTGCAGCGCTCCCCGGGACAACGCCAGCTCAGCACTCCTGACCTTCAGCCACTTGTTCTCATCTCATGCTGTTTGTTTTGGCACAACTGTTTCTTCCCAAGGCACCCCCTGAGGCCACATGGAAAATGAGATCAGCGAACTGATCTGCGTTAAAAATAAACCAGGAAAAAAAAAAAAACCCAAAACATTTTACCAGATGGTTGAGAAGCAGTTGTTTCAATGTCCTTGGCACTGCAGGTAGGCAGCTGGAGGGGCTGGGGCTGGCACTGCTGCTAAGAAATGGCACAAGGCATCCCATCCAGCACTGGTGCCTCTTGTTAGATGATGGCCTGGAGCAGTTCTCAGAGGGTGAGTTCCTACACCAAGCAGCTGGATACTGTGACTGCAGGGGTATAGTCAGGAGACTGACATACCCTAGGTATTTTCCTCTAAAGATAGGCAAAAAACAAAGGGAAAAAATAGCAGAGATTCAGGAACTGATGAGTGGAGAGACATATTTGTATTTGTAGTAATGAAATTATAGTCTGTAAGAGAAGAACAGCTTTTCATTATTTCTTTATTTTTTTGTTCAAAAACTAATATTTAGCACTTTGTCTGGCCTGACTTAGCAGTTTTAAAACATAATAGAAAACTTTCTTATCAGTAATTTAGAATCACAAGTCCTAGGGCTCTAGGACCTTTTCTGAGCAGCTCACTCTTCCTGCAAAATCACAGAGTACCTTCAGCTTGTGTGGAAATTAATAGGTTCTGTTGTAAACACATGTCTAGGGCCTGCTTATGCTTTTCATTAAGCCATCATGAAATAGCTATTGCTAGATAACACCAGCTGTGACCATTTTATCCTGGAAAGCAATTGGGAGGTTTCAGTTAAACTGGAACCAGGAACTCCAGAAAAAGAAAAGTCCACACATGGAATTAATTTGAAAAGAGTTAATCAGAGAAATACCAAGTGTGACTCATGGTATTTGCTATATATCTGTATGGTTTAAGTTAGGTTAAAGATGTTCATCTCAGGGTGACAAGGCCAATTTTGGCCTTTATTCTCTGAAATTTTACACAAAATATGCACAACTATATTCACCAATCCCTACCACCAGCTTCAGCTGATCACATTAATGCCACATAAAGGTTTCTGTTTGGCCAGTAGAATGAACCATTTCTGTTCTTGTTGAGGGAGTAGGAGATTCCCTAAAGGGTGCTGTAAATTTAAGCAGTGGCTCTGTATTTACCAGTGATTTGGTTCTGTGCTTTTAAATATGCCCTCCTAGCATATGTGCTTACTGAGGAATAAGACTGCTCAGATTTATATGATTATTTATTTACATTAGTATAAATACAATTTAATTTCCTAGCTTATAATTAAAATTTCAGGAGTAACACTGAAACAAAAGGAAAACCAGTCTCAGTATTATTGAAATAATTGACATTTTTACTATCATCTCTTCCATTCATCATCCTGAGAATATACCCACAGCTTTCTCCAAAAGCTTGATCAAATAAATATGTCCTTTCCTGTGCCTGAAGAATCAGTGCATCTGGACCCAGCAAGGGAGCACACTGCAGAGATTTCAAGTCTGCACAGTGTGTGAGCTGCCAGCACTGCCTCTCTTTATCTGACCAAGAATAGCCCACTCAAACACCTTTGCTAAGCCAAAACTGTTGAGAGGCAGTCAGGCCCTTGGGAATCAAGCCAGGGTTTTTCCCAATGACACATATATTCTATCTTCATCCTTATTTAGGCAACAATCATAATTGATTTCCTTTGTTTACCCTTTCCCTTCCTTCTGCAAGGAAGAACAAAAGTCTAAACTTTGCTTTTTGTACAACAAACAAGAGGGAATTCCTTACAGAATGTTAATCACACAGCGGGATGCACTGAGAGACCGCTTGGCTTTCTATTAAATTACAATTCAATTTCAACCAATTATTGAAATACATTGTTTCTTCTGAATCCCAGACAGAAAAATAACACATGCAATTAGTCTGGATTCTTCTCCAAAAAGGTGAATGTACAGTTACAGGACAGTTCAGACTACAGAGCTGAAAAATAATAAACCTGATGGAAAAGTCAGGACACAAATCCAACTGTATTTTCTCTGGCAGCAAAGCTGGGTTTAGAGGTTCCTGCTTTTTGTTATTGCACCTATGGCGCAGTTCACTGCCTCTGCACTTGTGCTAATGTGACTGTTTTGAGGCTGTGCTGTAAACTAGATTAGTGAAACAATCTTAGGAAGATTTCCTCACAATCTCTAAATAACACTGAAAAATGCTATAAATTAGCAAGACCCATTAATGAAGAGGCCTTGGAACCATCCCATGCACCAGCTATTAACTCAGGAGTTCATTCAAGTAGTACCTGCTCCTCAGGGCTCAGCTGCTGATTACAGGATGCTGGAAAGATGGATATGATGTTAAAGGAAGCATTGTATGGACTACCCATACTTACATTTTAGGCCCATGCTGAATAGGACTGAATCCAGTTTTAAAAGGTGTCCTCCCCTGTTAATGCAAAGCAGTCAAAACAAAATTGTTGACTTTTACTAAGAGGCCAATCTGACTCTGAACTGTATTGGAGTGATCTTCGTCTTACTTGTCTCTGCACAGTGATGTATTTTCAGTTAATATGCATCATTTCCATATGGCTTGGAAATTAAGCCCTTGCCTAGGAATAGGAGTCAAGTATTATCTATACTTGAAAATTCAATATGATTAACTGAGAAACTTAGAAACTATTCTGGTTCTATGATGCTTCACAAAATAAGTTCCTATCTGTTCCTGTTTTGCTTCACCCATATTCAAGAGCAGCTCCATGTGAAATCTCACTCTTCTGTTTTGCACTTTTGTTTTTATTTTGTGATAACTGATAGTTTGGAGGATGATTTTTTTTTTCCAGCCTCTGGATCAATAGAGCTCTACTAACTAAAGCAATAGCATAAATATCAGTAAACCAGCAGGGAATTGATTTAAATCTATAGCAGCAATGAAGTCATCTGACATCATCAGCTGCTGCTCCAGTAGGAGACTTTTCCAGCACACTTATAATGTTTTTCCTTTTGGCTAAAAATGTGGCTTGTGGCTTTTTCAGAGGCCTGAATCCACACTATGCTTTACATTATCTCTGTGTGACAAAGCTTTAGGGCAGTGCAGAAGGAACTCTGGTTGTTGTCCAAAGAAAGACCTGTGCTCCACTATAATGATGCAATATTTCTAGAACTCTAAATTTTTGTCACAAATATTTCCTCCTCAGCTGGAAATCTGTGCAAGGTTTGTCTTTTTATATTCAAAGGCTGAATCATTATAAATTCCCAGTTATAGAAGTGATGACGGGAATGGTAACAAGATTGTGCCTCTCAGAGAATCATGATCTCAACAACTTGGTCATGCTGAATTTGGGATATCTCGTTTGAAGCTATTATTCAAGTGTTTTGTAATAACCATTAAGGCAAAAATCTTCTTGTCAAGCTCTAACAGCCCCCAGTTTTGGCAGTAAAAATATCAATACTAATCTCAGGCTGTAAATGGATGCTACAGAGACTGTGGTGATTTATGAGTTCCCATAACACTCTTGTCCTGTCAGCGCAGGGCAGAGACACAGCTCACAATCATCAGCCTTTAGCTTAAGTTTCTAGCTCTCTGTGTTGCTAAAGAAAAGACCTGATTTACTTATTTATATTTAGCCCATCCAGACACTTAAGAGCACAGGGCTCTTTGCAAAGACACCATTGCCTGTGCTTCACTAACCATGGAGCAGTGCTGCAGAGGCTGCTGGTGAACCTGAGCAGGAGTGAAACTCTGAGGTCAGCTCTGTGCCTTACCCTCCTGCCTCTCCTCTTGCAACCAAAGAAAACTCAGGTGCTCAGGCTGCATGGGATTTGTGAGGTTTTCCAGCCAGATTTCCCACCAGCAATGGAGAATACAGCTTCATTTTGTTTCTCCTACATTGTGCCTTCTGGGTGTGCATCTGGTCAGCCCAAACAGCATCTCGCATTCCATAAATCCAGACCTTTTCATAACTCTGCACTAAAATTCCTTGTAGGTGCATCTATGGATGACATGAAAAGTCATTTAAAATCACTGGGTTTCGTTATTCAGAATGACTTTGTATTCTGTATTTTAAATTGACATTGAGATAAACTAAATTGCATTAAATTAAGCCACTTTAATCATGGATTAGAATAAAATAATGGAATTTAATTTAGTAAACCAAAGCTACTTTAAATTCATATCTTTGTTCAATATATATTCATTTCCTGAACATGTTTATATAAATAAAACTGAAAGCACCATTTTAACAGGTAGCTACCCAATCAAAAAGGACAAACAGTTATTCTTTACCAGGAGACTAATTTTGTTTCATGCCGCACCGCTTTTTCAATAGCCATATTTTTCGAGCAGGAAAAAGGATTATGTGACCCTCACTGCTGGAGATACACTCTAACAAAAGGTATAACAAGTACAATGTTCTTGCAAAGTGGAACAGCTACATAAAATTGTTGCTTTGTAAGTAAGAAAAATGAAAATAAAACATACTAAAACAGGTTAGTAGCAAAAAATAATTCAAATAGTGAGTTTCTCTGACTTCTTTGTGCTTAGGCCCAGATGCTATACACGATTACAGAACAAGGAAGCCTGAACATACTTTCCCCACAGGAAAGACATCTCCAGTGATAGGCAGCACCAGCAATGCCAACCATTTGTGGTGCCCAGTCCCCATCCCTCATGTGTGTCACCTCACAAACATCATTACCCTGGAAAAACTGGGTGGTGTGTGAGGAAACTCAGTGGCTTCACCAGCAAACATTTCTAGAGTGGAGCATAAGATGAGAAAGGTGAGAAAGACTTTGTTTATGAAATTACCTGAGTTGCAGAAGGCAGAAAAGGGGTTTTGCTCTGCTTTGCAGTTTCATTCTGAATCATCCTTATGGCCAAGATTAATCATGGACTAAAGAAGGAATAAGAGAGAATACAATGGATGGATTAGAAACTGAAGGAAGCTGCATGGCATCATACAATGTGTGCTTTCAAGGGGGCTGGCTGGCCGTGGGCTGCATTTTCCCCATGACTAGAGCAGACAGAGAGGCAGCAGGAGCTGTTTGAGGAAGCGAGGTCTAATGTGATGTCAGCCATGAAGTGATCCCTCCTGGATGATTCCCAAACACTGCAGAGACACACAAAGTATCAGGTTTGCAGCCTCTGTGTGACCAGAATCCCACAGGGTTTGTATGCTCACAGATGCTTACAGATCCTGCTAATTATGCAAACCTGCATGTTAGTCAACCTCATGCCAAACATGGGGTGCAGAACTAGATAACAGGCTTCAGACACCCTAATTTTTTCCTCATTCCACTTGTCCTAGTCTTTATTTTGAACCTCTTAAACATCTAGTTACAGCTGAATTCATATTTGCAATAGGTTATAATAAAAAGTCCTATGGATTGATTCCTGAAATAATTTAAATATATATATATGGATATGACATACATCACATTTTTTCTTACACATATGCATGCAAATTCACATGTGATGATATGGCTATATTTAACATTGTTATGTTTGCAGCACAGTAGTTTTAAAAGCCCAAAACAGGCTAGGGTTTTGATTAATTTAGGGCTGTATGAAAATATACTACTATTTCTTTTTCTTAAACAAGTTTTTTCAACAGTTAAGGTGTGCTTACAACATCCTGCAGCATGTCTACATTGAACACTGTATACCCATTCAAGTATACCCTTCTTAAAACACCAAAAATAGAGGAAGTATATAAGTTATTCATGGCTTTTGCCTGTTATACACCATGTTGAAAACAGACATAATTCATTAAGTGGGCACAGTGAGGGGAAGGGAAATTGGTGTCTCCTGGGAGAAAATGAACCTGCTTGGCGGGGAAGAGGCTTCCCAATGACAGAGCAGGACTGCTAGGAAAAGCAAGCAGAAATAAGAAATCTCAGAAACTGGAAAACTGTGGTATAATTGGGACTAGAAAAATGAATGGAACAGCAGATGCACAGGTTCCTGAAGTAAAGGAAAGAAAAATAATTTTGGAGAGCTAAAGGACATTGTATAACAATTTGCTGTAACACAGGAAGTTGGTGAAAGAGCAGGAGTGAATTTGGAAGTGACAATCTATGCCCCATGGACCAAGTAAGCAGGGTTAAGTGTGTGTACAAACCTTTCAGAGTCTGCTTTCAGCCCCAGTTTCCTGCATGCAGCTATAAAATTTGCCTTTACTTTTACCTGCTCATACAAAACCAGCTTATATCTACTCATATAAAACTCAGCTTTTGAGCTTAAGGGGCCTCTGATGCTTCCTTAAGACCTTTGAGGAAAGTTGTAGGGATAAACTGAATTTGTAGCTGACCAGAAGTCCCCTCAAATAGAAAAGACCAGACACAGGGTGATCAGCTCTAAACAGCTGCCCTTCTTGGTCCTTATGGGCATCTGGTGTTCTCTTCCCAAACACACAAGAGATTATCTCCTCCCTACCTTTCCCAGGGGGAAGAAGAGCAAGATGGAGAGGTAGATTTTCTTATTTGATCTTCCACTGGATGCAGAGAAGAGAAAGAGAAGAAACTCTCCCTGTTTGTTTTCCTCCTACTCACAACTGCTCACGAGCAAAGGAATATATTCAGTAACAGGATAAGAAAGAGCTGCTGGCAGAAGTGTAATAACCTGATGGAGCTAATTGACTGAGCTAACTAGCCCCTGAAAATAAGAAGCCTAACTGCAGCAGATCTCTCTGAAAGGAAGTGATATCTGGTTCAAAACTGATAAATAATTAATTTCTAGGGACTGATCTTTGTGACAAAGTGATGCAGGGAGAAAAAAGTCAGCAGCATTCAAACCCTCTGAAGCCACCTTTGATCCCTCAACATATCCATTTTGCATTCCTGCTGTACACCACCTTTGTAGGTCAAACTCTGACCCTTCATTGATAATTTCCCTGCAAAGTCTGTACAGGGAAGATGTACACTGTCCAGGCTGTATTGACTAACATCTCCTGCCATTACTCAAAATACATTTCCTGCTGAAATTAATATGGTGCAAGTCCACGTTAGGAAAACAAAAAATAAGGGTTCACATGTATGTATTGCACATGTGAATAACCTCCATGAAGAGGTGTGTGCTGTGAGAGGGCCGTGAGAGGGGCCAGCAAAAGCTGAGCTCTGCAGAGGTGACCAGAAGCCCTCCTGCCTTGCCCTCTGCCCTCTATACAGCAAAGGAAAGTTCAATTTAGCATACTAGTACAGGGGTTTTTCCATTATCAGCTATCTATTAATAAATGAACCCTCAGTATTCAATGGGGTTTCTTTTTTACAGTCTATAGATTTTATGGCCTACTTTGTACTTCCAAGTGGGCTTTTTCTAGTATTAAAATGGATCTGAACCATTTTATTCATGTAAAATCAATAGCAGACATAGATTCCAGGTCTCTCTTTTAAATATCTAAGCATCAACAAATTTCACTACTCTCATTTTTGATCTGCAGCTATTGCTCTCAACAGAGATTAAAATAAAAACAATTTAAGCTGCTTAGTGAAGTTAAATAGCTTTTAGAACAGTTTATTAGGAAAACAAAACTTCTAGCTCATGATTTATCATATGATCTTTAACGAATTTTAAGATAAAACACAGTACTTATATTTACTCTACAACACAGATATACTGGTGAGATATTCTAACCAAGTGTGTTTAAAACACACAGACTTATTAGAATAATGCTTTCAAACATATTGTATAAAGTGGTAATTCTTGGCTCACACAGCTTCTGCCAGTGTTAACATCCCCAAATTTTTGAAAGTGAAAGCAGACTGCATGCTGAACAAAGGCCTTAATGCTGTCACCATAGAGATGACACTTTGCAACCCTTATTTGTCTCCTTGATTGCACCAAACAAATGCACTGTCTCTTAGACAAATGTTTTTGGTTTCTTGAGTATCATTTCTCTAAATGATGCTTTAAATAATGTCTTTGTAGAGACACAAATATTGTTTTGTAGTGTGGTGAAATTTACACAATAAAGAATACAGTAGCTCTTCTGATAGAAGACAGACAAGAATCAGTTTGAATAAATGCAAAGAAAATTCCTTCATTAAAACAAGAGACCCAGGACAGTCTCTCTGTCTGCACAAATAAGGATGAAAGAACCTGTTATTTGTATTTGGTCGGTCAATTTGAAAACACAAGAGAGAAAATATTTTGCATGAAGTAAACCAAAAATATTTTTCTAGGATTGGAAAACTAAAACCACTTATGTTTCCTTCAAAACAGGAAAAAAAAAAAAAAAAAAGAAAAGAAAAAAGACCTTTTGAAACTGTACCCAAGGAGCAGAGTTCCTTAAGTTACTGATTAAAACAGATCTTTTGCCTCTTTTGCTGGCTTTTACTCTAGCTTATTCTTTCTTAATTGAGCTTGTTTCCATGACAGCTAGGGCCATAAAAACAAAACTCCTTAAAATGCCACCTTGATTAAGCTTTAATCAAATTATAACAATCTAAATGCATTCATGGAGATAAGCCCTGTCCTGACCCAGAAAGCTCTGCGCTGTGACCCATGGTCCAAATCCAGCCCAGGGGACAACCTGCCTGCCCTGCCACACCTAATGGCCATGGTGGGGCAGAGGAGTTGGAGGCAGATAATCTGATCTTCCCAAATACCTCCTGCCTTTGGAGGAAGGAGCTGCTGGTTCAGCCAATAGACCCTGAGCCTCAACACTGCTCCATGCCACTCCCCATGCTGTCTGGGCTGCAGATGTTTAATAGCCACTGAATTCAGAAAATGATTATTTAATTGCTCTGTCATGTCAGCTTTGACCTCAGGCTTGGCCCAAATCCCCCAGCCCTTGGGTGGTGATGGCATTCTCTACAAATAGTCAGGCTGCCTGTCCAGACAAGGAAAGGCAAACGTGAGGTAGGTGGTGTCAGGGACTTGAGCTTTAGACCCTGAAGGCAGCATGGATTCAACTGAATTGAGACACTTGACTCTGTGAACTTGAGCCTGAACGCCTGAAGGGGGTAGATAAGATCACTGGAGCTATATTTTGAGCTACATTGGCAGAAGTGACCTGAGAGCTTAACCCCTCTCCCCTGCCCACAATCAGGAATCATCTCCCTTCAGTGCAAATGGCAGAGTGGAATCAAACCAAATCAAATTTTTAAGAGTAATTTGCTGCTCTTCCTTTTACTAGGGTTTGTACAGTGAATTGTTCATGTCTGACACAGAAAACTGCAGAAAAAAACCCTGTGGTATATTTCCTCTGACATGTCTGAGAAAACAGAGTTGCTATAATTTCCCCTTATCTCTCAAAATGCTTTATCAGGGTTAAAAAGAAAGAAAAAAAGCCCACAAAAAACCACTCACCAAAAAACATAACCTCTACTGATTGCTGTGATGGACATCCCAGTGCAGGCTGCTTTGCTGTCCCCAGCTTTGTCAGCCAAGCCAGCTCAGGGGCAGCTGTGGGGGACCCAGCCTTCAGTGCCCAGCACAGGAAAAAGGGTCTGGGTCCCCTTCTGTGCTGTGGGTTGCTGTGACAGCCACAGAAGTGCTGGCAAAGGCCCTCTCCATGTGAATGAGCATCTCCATCTGTGTGCCTGAATCCAAGCACCAAAGTCTACCCAGCTGTCTCCTCACAATGTTTCTAACTGGGCTGTGACACCTGCAGGAGAGAAATCCAATTTTCTCTTGCAGCAGAAGCATCCCTGCTGCTCAGACTTGCTATTCCTGCACTGATCCACAAATGGATCTTGTTTTAGATTTTAGCTGGGAACAGGGATGATTATTTTTATAAGATTATTTTATGTCTAAATTCTTCAGCAGTTGAAATAGGCCATCACTCACATAATTGTTTTATTACCACCCCAAGGAAAATGGAGGGAAAGAGGAGTAGTGGGGGTGAAGGGAAGGAGAGCTATGGATGGGTAGACAAACTGGAGGACATGGGTCAGTTCAAAGGCTCTGTCCAGACACTGCTGTATGTACAGCTTGGGCAAATCAGAAGTAACTTGAGTTCTGTGGGACAAGCAAAAAGAAATTGCCTGAGCAATTGTCACTGCTTAATCTATGTCTGATGTGCTGTTTGATTGCACAGAACCTGAACAATTACACTGAGCAAGTTAGATGAAAAGCAAAGAACTCAGTGAGAACAATTAAGCCACCCTGTTCTGTTGAGCCTCTGATTCAGCTATTTGTAGCAATTCTTTTACCAACATATGGTCCAATTCCTGCCTGCAGATAAGCATGACAGGAATTCAAATAAAGACTACTCAAAGTGTTGCTGACAAACACATACGTTGCACTGCTGCTTCTCTCCCCAAGATAAATGTAATACATGTAGTTATCTCACTCAAGCAAGTTAAGTTTAAAATACAGCTTATTACTGAAAATTGAACCTTGACTTATTTACAGTGATATTTGCTATCCTGGATATATTTGTGTCCCATGACCTCAGAGGTACAGTCTGTCATGTACTTTGGATCTTATCCCTTTTCTGTTTTCCATTTGTGACCTTTAGATGTGTTTCAAATAATTCCTTACTTTTTCAGCTACTCTTCCTCTGCTTAAAAACTCTGCAGGAAGGCATTTCTCTAACTGATGCTTTATTATCTATTCAGATTTTTTTTTTTTTATTTTAAAGGAGTAATCCACTGTCAAACCCACTACCTCTGTAACACAATGTAGAAGCAACTAGTGATTGTCATTTTCCACATTCTCTAGTTTCACCATCACATCTCTGTCTGAATTGCCCAGGTGGAAATGGACCTAGTCCTCTTTCCCAGGACTATTTGTGGGTGTCACATATGTGTTAAGGTTAACATTGTACCACGTTCCTGTTTCTCTTTTGCAGAGCATATTGATTTGACAGGCTGCTGAAAATGAAGCAACACATTGGTACCAAAGTCCATGGTAACCACTCATTAATTTTTTAACATTTGCTCTGGTTAGTGCCCTACAAAGAGCTACTCTGAAAATCCCTGGAACAGGCAAATTATTGGCAGACTTGACTTTGAAGTTTAACAGATCTAATGAAATCCTATCACTGGCACCCACTGCTGCAGGAAACTGTTGAGAATAAAGTGTTTAGCTGATATGTTGTCATAAATCCATAGAAGTATTCCAGAGTTTAACTACAATACATTTTAAGAAGCTAGAAGAGGTCTCTGGAGAATATTTAATCCCTTTTGAAGAGAGAGCACTCTTTTACAGAACCCCATTTCCTTTTTCAATGAGAATTAATTTTGCCAGTTTTTCTTGATTAATACATCTTGAAATACATCTCATGTTTATAAACTAATAATCATCTGCAGCTAGGAATACATTACAGAAATTGGAGAGTGGCAGTGGAAAAAGGGCTTATGAGAATAGCAGAGCTCTCCCACCAAACCATGCACGTGCAAAGAACTTACACCATGACAGCAATATATGAGTGTCAGAGGTTTACCGCAACCAGAAGCTTTGACTGATGAGGTATTCATTATCTAGGTAAAATACAGAGCTGTGAAACAAACTGGGGGCATTTATAAAGAAAAACTGCCCAAGAAATTTCATTGTATCTTCTCACCTTCCCCCAAAAATAACTACTGGGAAATACAGTATGTTAGTGTATGCAAGGCAGTGACCTCTACTGGAAAAGGAGAAATGCCCAGATTTCCTAGAACTTGCCTAGGAAGCAGCAGGTGATGACTGAAGTGCCTTCACAGTCACAGCAGGTCTCCAAACACGCCCAGCTGCTCCCAGGACTGTGTCCAGCTCTTGCTCAGCAGATGTGACCATGTCTCTGCATTGCCTCGGGTGTGCTGCAGGAGAAGGCAAGGCCATGCAGACAGACACACAGACACAGCTCTGCTCAGCCTTTCTCCCTCCCCTTTGTGCTCACCTCTGTCTGCTGCAAATAGGAGTTGCTTCCCTTCACAGTGATCCATAGCACAGGGAGCTGTCACAGAATATTAAGCAGTTTCTTTTTTTCCCCACTGCTTGTTTGCACACCCTGGAACAGCAGAGGTGGTGCCAGAAACTCAACTGACTGTGAGAGACAGGCCCAAGAAAAAGCCTGAGCAGCTCTTCCAAGCTGGACCCCACCTTGCTGGTAGTAGCAGCAGCTCCAGGAACAGATGGACCAGCTGGTCTCCAAAAGCTATAATTGCTCCCTAAGATGTAGCATGGGTATGCTTCCTCATGTGCTGGGAGTAGGAAGCCATTGTCAATTCACTGCTTATTTTGGTTATTATAGTAGTGTGTTGCTGAGACTCTCGTAGCCTGGTGACAAGCTACAACATAAAAATCCCTCCCATAAAATCTCTGATCCCATTGTGCCTTCAGTCCATCACTGGAAGACAGCCAGCACCACCAGGCAGAGTTGCAGCTCTGTCATTTTTCTAAAGCACTCATAAGACATGCACCTTATTAAGTGCTTGGAAAGTAATCCTAGTTTAAATTGATATATGAACAAAGGAACAGCAATTTGCTGTTGGGGAATATTTTATTTGCTTTGCACCACAGGAAGGTGGATAGGAAAACAAAGTCACCCAAGCTGGAAACAAATAAACGAAATGCATTCAATTAGCTAATGGAGTGTCTCACAAAAGGTTGCACAATTAGAAAATTAAATTAGGTCTTCCCAATATGCTGAGAGTCATTAACACTTTTTTTTTTTTTTTTTTTTTTTTTTTTTTTTTTTTTTAAAGAAACTGCCTGAAATATTCAGGGGATTATTTTTCACCATTGGCTTTTTCCTTTCCCTGACATACCTTTCAGTCATGATTCTCTTCAGTCTTGGAAACAGTGCTAATTTGTGAAAAGCCTTTTTAAGTTAAATAACTTCAGTGTAATTCATGAGTACATGGAACATATTTCAGATTTTTCTAAGGAATGTGATGTCTGCAGAGATCAGCCTCACAAGCTATTATATGATTTAGCACCACTGGTTACAAAAGGACTCAGCTCAAGCATGTTTACTGGTGGCTTCTTATGCCTTTTTACAGCAAAACAACTGAAAATAGAGGATAGAAGCATTTTACATTTGCAGTCCTGCCCTTGCAATGTCATTCCAAGTGAACTACATCCAGCTGATGTTAGGTTAATTAACAGCAGTGTGGCCTTGCTGGGACAGCACCAGAGTGGCCAGAGGCACCTCCTTGGTCCAGTGCTCTGTGTGGTGCAGTGGCAGAGGCTTCTCATTCCCTTCACACCATTCCAGTTGGGATGCTGCAGGGTCTGGAGTTAGGAAATGCATGGTTGGTCATGTCTCTGTAACTCCACCTAGACATTGCTGGAAAGATGGGAAGAAGGGATGAGGATATTTCCTGTGAGTACCTACCTAACAAGCACACCTATTTTCAGAGCTCCTTCCTCTCTGTCAGTGTATCTGATCTCACCCAAATCATGAGCTGGAGGGTCCTAAGTGCCCCCAGCCAAGCTAGAGGGGAGTCTGCAGGAAGCAGCAATGCTCAGTGCTGCCTCTTGCTCTTGGTGAAATGGAACCAACCTGTCCCATGTGAAAATCCAAAATCTGCATTAAAGTTCACACAACAGCAGAAAGAGCAGGCAAAGTTCCTGGGCAAGGGGGTCAAGGTTGAAAAAGAGCCAGCTAGGGATGTAAAGGCACTTTTGTTTTTCACACTAAGAGTGTTTCTTTCCCAGGCAGATAAAAGACTCAGGTACATATGGATACCCATTATTATCTTCATGTGCTTAAAATCAAACCCTTTGCTGCATAAGATCTGCCCTTATATAAGCAAATTATTTTTATCTGCTTCTAGCCTAATGGAGACTTGACTATTTTGAGAACTCATAGGTTTCATTGCTATGGAAACTAACTCTGTATCTTTAGGTCAGTCTTGTTATCTCTGATTTGCAGAGTCCACTTCTAAGCTTTTTTTTTTTTTTTCTTTTTTTTAAAAAAAGCATAGTTGTATTTGCTGTTTCAGTCCCACTGCCCATTACCCTTTGTTTCACTCTTGAGTCCAACATCCTTTACAGGAAAGAGAAATTGGGATATTAGCAATGCAATGCCAGGTTACTGTTTTTTACATTGATGAGAAGTGAGGGGATTTACATTGCTATTAGTACAGACAATAAACATAGGACCATCAGCAAACAAGTCAACCTTGTCCAGGGGTAAAAATCCCCATAAAGAAAACCAGCCCCATACAGCTGTTCTCTCCTTGTTTCTTGCCTGGGTGAGTGAGCCAAAATGCTCACTGATGATCTGAAATGCTAAACAACTCTTTTCCAATCCTTAGATCAATAGTTGGAGGATTTACCCCTTGCATGGACAAGGAGAATTTCTGCCACAGGGGTGACTGGCCTCATCTTATGTTGAATCTTCTGCCTTATTATGAAATTGTGGAGTTTTTCTCACCCTCACAACCCTTCTCCTTCTGCACAACTTCAGCTACTCTCATCTTACAGTATATCCAAACTTGATCCAGAGACATTTCTGGGATGATACAGGAGGGATAAACATCCCTATAGGAAAACTGGGATTTGACACACCTCAGTTTCTCTGTAGAACTGACAGAGCTATAAGATGCTCGCATTTCTCGTGGTTGCTCTTGCTTTTACTTTATCAGAGGTAGTTTAAAGACCAATATATTCTGGTATTTCACGGTCTCAAAAAACTCTTCTACACAATTCAACGTCACAGAGAATTCACATCCAGAACTTTTTAAAACTGCTGGAATTCTACTACTTTAGTAACACCAGAGGTTTGACTTTGTTTTTCTTGTTCTTAAAAAAAGTTGTCTCTTCAGTGACAGAAAGGAATTATTTCAGTTGTGATGTATACCTACACTTCTACTCAGAATTGCAATGCATTGTAAATTCTGCTGTAAAAAAAAGTTAGTCTTTTGGCAAATCTACCAAGAAGGCAATGCTTGTCAGTGAAAAGGAAATATTTTCCTCCAAAATGCCAACACATATAGCTGCTTAATACATTACTCCCTATTATAGCACATATAATCCATATATCCTAGTACAGGACAAATAGGCCTTGTCTCAGTGGCCTCATCTATAGGGGGAGTTCTGTCCACATTCTTCTCTGCTGTTGTTTGTTCTTTTGTATTTGGTTTCATTTTTTACCTCCAGAAAATTAAAGTTGCAGAGGTTTTTTTTTTTTTTTTTTTTTTTTTTTACCCCTGCGTTCTCCTCCCCATTGTGAGTGAAATCACTATCTCACTGTGCTCCCTTTTTATCCAAACCAAATATTAAGTATATAAGATCACAGGGAAGCACTGAAATTTTTGGACAATCAGGATTATGCAATGGTGGAAAATGAGAAGAAAGCATTTTCCAAAGGATGAAGGGCATTCAGCTTCAATAAGCAGGAAAATCCCACAAGTTTAATTCCTCTAATGGATGGCAGTGACACTCACTCTGCTTTATGGGATACTATTCCATAAAGGAATGCAACATAAACCAGTAGTTAAACTAGGACAGATGTTGCTGGAAATATTTAGAAGATATTTACTTTATATGATTAGTGATCAAATATGCAATGTTCTTGGGTATGTCATCCTCATGACTTCCCACAAGACATAATATTTTCCTTGTTGGAAAAAGAAAATAACTAAGTTGTAGGCAGCTTTTAGTAACTGAGATATTTTGGACTGATGACGTAGCTGTATCAGCATCCATCAGCAAGACCATCCCCCAGCCCAACCACTTCCCTGGGCTTGCTTTATTTATTCCCTGCACACCTTAAAAATGCTTCCCCCATCTCCCAGTCACCCTCTCCCAGCCCAGCACTGGTACTTTTCCTGTTGGTTTTCCAATGAGGAACTTCCAACCTCAGCTCCCTGAAGCAAGCTGTCCATCTCTTCCAAGGAACAACCTGGTTCTTACTGTATCTTACTGGGTGGATAGCTCTAGGCTTGACTTAAGAAGTGAAAATGGATTTTTCTGACCAGGTTCACAAAAGTTTCATCTGTTGGAGTAAAACTGCTGCAACCTTCTCCAAGGACATGCTTGTAGTCATTTAAAGAAAGAAAGAAAGAAAGGAAAAAAAAAAAAATGCACTGCAGTTAATATGCTCCTGTAAAATTAAAGCTGATTTAAGACTTTCTACACTCAAAGTTGCATTAATATAATCCCCTTTAGCTAATCAGGTGAGCTGTATGCAGAATGTACCCAAATCCTCTATTGTAGCTGAAAAAAGACTGAGCAGCTGCAAAGAAAGGGAGGTGTGAACTCTGCCTTCCTTTCTCTTTCAAGCCTCCCCACCTTCAGACCCAAAGCAGATCCTATTGCTCTGAAGCAGGGACAGAACTGAAGAATCACAGAAATTTTTAAGTTGGAAAAGACATTTAAGATCACCAAGTACAACCATTAACCCAGCACTGCCCAGTCCACCAGTAAAACATGTCCCCAAGTGCCACACTTACATGTCTTTTAAACACTTCAGTTTTGGTGACTCAGTCAACTTAAGAATCCTTTATGTGAAGAAATATTTCCTAATACCCAATCTAAACCACACCTGGTGCAAGTTGGGGCCATTTCCTTTTCTCCTGTCACTTGTTACCTGGAAGAAGAGACCAGCCCCCACCTTGCTACAATCTCTTTCCATTTCCCTCCTCTGGACATGCTCCAGCCCCTCAATGTCCTTCCTTTAGTGAGGGGCCCAGAACTGGACACAGGACTTGAGGTGTGGCCTCACCAGTGCCAAGTACAGTGGAACAATCAGTGCCCTGGTCCTGCTATTGCTGATCCAGGCCAGGATGCCCTTGGCCTTTTTGGCCACTGGGCACACACTGGATCATGTTCAGACACTGTCAACCAGAACCCCCAAGCCCTTTTCTTGCCTGCACAGGGTTGTCATGACCCAAGGGCAAGACCCAGTCCTTCCCCTTGTTGGAGCTTATACAACTGGCCTTGGCCCATCAATCCAGCCTGTCCAGACCCCTTTAGAACCTTCCAACCCTCCAGCAGATGGACACTCCCACCCAGCTTGGTGTCATCTGTGACCTGACTGAGCGTGCAAAGGCAAAACACTGGGGAGAGCTCTGTATACCAGCCAAACAGCAAGACTTCCTCAGGCTCTTACTTCTTAAATGCTCATCTGTTAAATACATTGCTTTTATTTCATTTACAGCATCTTACCCTGCTCTGAGGCCTTTTCTTTATGTGTTTGCTATGGTATGGTCATAAACAATTTTTGTCATCAGCCCGAGGGCAGAGAAATTCATACAACTCTTATACCACTGCAATCCCATTGACTTCAGGAGAATTACCTCCCATTACAGCAAGTGAAATCAGAATGAATAAATATGCCATTTCTCTTCTGTTCACCATTAACACTGTAATGCTCACTGGAGTAGTCATAGAAAGGTGGAGATTGACTCTTGTCTGACTCTGTGTATCTTGTGTGATGTGCAGGGCACCCTCTTTCCACTGAGAACCAGAATGGCCCTGACAAAGTGGAGAAGAGCCAGTGGCAGAATAATTAGGGGCTATCTATCTTTACTATCAGTTTGGAAATAATTTAATTTTTTTTCTCTATTTCTTTATGTTGGGAATCAAAGCATTCAAGTCATTCAGTAACTCAGAGAAGCCTTTCATCCTGATCTTAGAGTTGGGAAAACTCTGAGACACAGACATCTTAAATAATTTGTGCTTGGCCTTGGATGTGGTGGAGACAGAAAAAGTTCCCTGTTCTATACTGGCACTAGAATACATTTAACCACTAGACCACCCTTCTTCATCACTCCTTAGTGTTCAATTTAGACACAAGCATAAGAAGGCAACAAAATGAGTGAAGTTCAGTTTCAGATCCACTATGGATCAGACACACAAAGATGCCAAACTGCATCCAGCCATCCCATGGTTGCTGTAGGAGAGGTTTGCAGTTATCTCCCTATGCAGAGGTCATTTACAATTGCATGTGATGGAGATACTCCCTGGATGGGCTGTGAGTTATTCTGGAAGAGGAAGAGAAAGGATCTGTCAAAGCCAGACACGTTCTGAAGACACATCCTCATAAACAGACCCAGGAACCACCAACCCAAGCATGTGCTAAATAGATCTCAAGGTCACAAATGCCTTGGGAAGCCCCTGCTGGGTCTATCTGCCTCCATGTGTGTCCCTCCATGTATATTAATAGAATAGCCTATCCCAGATTTTTAATCCAGCAGTTACTAACGACAGTCTTTCCCTTTCCAATTTTAATGCACTTTTTTTTCCTGGCATTTTCCTTTAAGACAAAAAGGAACAAGGAATTTCTCAATAATTGACATCTCACAGTTCTTTGTAACAAAGAGGTCATGTACTTTCTCAGCAAATTCTCTCTCCACAGATGTAAGCAAGGCTAGTCATAAGGTCAAGCAGGTATTCTGTGCTCTGCCTGTGTACTCAGCTACATCCACTCAAGAGAGCAGCAGCAAAAGGGCTCACAACAAGGACACTTCAGAGATGAAGGTGGCAGTTCCAGCTCACAGCTCTCAGGTCTCACTGTGCACAGTGTTGTGTCCAAAGAGGAAGTTAGTTTTCCTATCTCCACACTCTCAGCCACACACTCATTCAAAGCTTCAAGGTTTTCTGTTCAAGACCTGGAATATATTTATGTTTTAAGCAATGAATTACCAAAATTATTTTCCTGCCTGTGTCCTCTGCTGATACATTCTAAGGAATGAACATACCTTCCATTTTTGTCTAAAGTAAACAGATTTCATGTACCCTTCTCAGTCCCCTCCTCCCAGTTAGAAATGTCAGGAATTACAATTGTTGACACTGTTCCTGCTGCAGGACTACCAAGAATTGGGGCTTTGGTACAAGCAGAAATTTGACCTGCTGTTTTCTCAGCCTTCAGCTGAGGGAAAGAGGATGTTGTCTCTCTCATTAAGGGGTTTCGCAAGGAACCCACAAAACCTGTTCTCAGCCACTGCTGGTTTATCATTTGAGTTAAAATTGTAAGTAAATGAGTAGGGATTTACTTGGCTTAACTAAATGCTTCTACTTTTAAAAAAAAATCATTAAAACATTGCAGCTCAAGTTTCTCTCATTTCTCCTGTCACTAACTCATTATTTAGAGGCTGCCCTGTAGCAAAATTGTAGAAGTTGAGATTTAATGTTTGCAGCAACTGAGTTGCACAGGCTACAATAAATGCATTTGCAGATTTGCAGAAGAGAATAAAGAGTCAAAACCAGGTCAGTCCCTTTGTTTCCACTGTAGTTTTTGCTGTTGCAAAAGGCAGTTCAATTTCATATAATCACAACAGCGAGCAGCTATAACAGAATACATTAAAAACACATTTGTTCAATAAAAGAATGCCATTTCACAAAAGGTCATGCTTTCAGTTTTGAGGAGACTGCTAGTCATTTGCTTAAATGCCAATATATCATATCACAAACCTTTGACTTTTCTATTCCCCAGCTGCCTTGGCTACAAAAATGAGGCAAACGGTATTTACCTACCTTCTCAGATGCTGAAATATTTGGCTATAAATTAAAATACATAGTACTAAATATTTAAAGTGAGGCACATACAAAATAAGACATACAGTCCCATAAAGTGGATAACATATGCAAAACATACTGTTAGGAGTCTCCTTGGGAAAAACAATAATCTTCATAATTATGAGTTTTAGTAGTTTACCTAATTGTGCACAACACTCCAAGGCATTTATTTGGAAGCCAGCTAGTTCATACTAAACTTCAAATACTTAAAGACAACCTGGCATTTCAGGGAGCTTCTCTTCTCCATCTGTAAGAGTGCAGCCCCTGCAGCCTGTTTCCAAAGTGAAGAACATCGCTATAGGTACAACACCACTTCTGCATGATCCTGCCCATAGCTCTTAGGAGCTATTCCCCATCATTTTAGCCTGCACCCTGTAAAGATTCCAGTATATCTGAAAGGTGACTTCTATGCTAGAAGAAAATTTGGTTTTAGCCCAGGGATAAATTTATTGCATCATTTAATCTGCAACCTCCCTTGAATACAGGAACCTACCTTTTTGTTCATTTGTCTCTTGGGCATTTAGTTAATGAAGGGGAAGAATTTTGCTGATTGTTTTGGCTGAATTTTTTGTCTTCTTAAAATGTTGTCCAAGCAAAAAAAATGAATTCTCATCAGTCCAGGTAAATGGGGAGAAATATAGTACTATCTGTGATAATAATAATTTTCTTTTTTTGTCCTGCATGATATTTAAAAGAAGCCAAGTTTCTGTATTTCAATATTACTACTAAGAAGTGCCTGTAATTACAATTACTTTTTGAGGAACTATTTTTAAAAAATCTATGTTTTCCAAAGAAACTACTCAATTAAATTTGATGCATGGGTAGTCTCATTTTTAAAAGATTCACCTCTAATGGATCATTTTTATCTCAGAAACTGGGGAATGTAAAAGTATGTTTCCTTCTCTATATTACAAAAAACAAGTGGAAGGAATGGGTTTTGCTACCTGTCACACCTAGTAACTCCATAAAGGACATCTGAAATTCCTCGTGTGCCATCATGGGGAGGTTGTGCTTTTGGAGCTTCCACCTGACCAAGCCCTACAGTTTATCATTCTCAGAAGCAATCTATAAGAATTTATCACCTAAATTCAGTGAATATGCCCAGCTCTGCATGTGCTTCACGTCCTCTGAACAGGCAAAAGACAGAACAGGTCCAAAGATGAGAAGGTGTGAAAACAACACTAAGTAGAGATAAGGTGACCATCAGATGAGATGAGAAAAGAAGAGCCCAAAAAAGATGAGAATAGAAGAGCCAAAACCAAAAGTAGCAGCAGAGGATGGAGAAGAAGGCTGCAAGGCAGGAGGGGACAAGGCAGAAGGTGGAGAGATGGAGGTGAGAACTTAGGAGGTTTTAAACCAGTCCTCTCTCACACTTTGTTTCAGAATTTGGCAATGAAGAGACATCTCTTGAATCTCAACATGCCACTGTTGTCTAGCTAACAGCTACAAAACCCAACAGGGAAAAATATTTTCTCTCATTCACCTCATATTCTGCCTTTGAACTCTGCTTTCTGAAACATTAATTTTAATTTAATTTTGTTTTTCAATGTAATAAAAAATCCCAACAGTAGCAGCATTAAAAGATAATCAGATTTGAGTGCTGGGGAAAGTACAAGAGGAGTGAAAATAATCAACAGAGTTGACAGCTTAGAAGTTCTGGTCCCCTCACAGAATAACTGCTGTGTGGATATAAGGTCTTTGTCCTATCAGTTACACAAAGGTTGTTTTGTTGTTCTGGGGTTTTGTTTGTTTGTTTGTGTTTTTATAAACATCTTGAATATCAATTATCCATGCAACTTGGGAAAAAAAATCATAATAGATGCTCTCTTTTTCAAGGCAAATTTTGAGAGAAAAGTAGTGCTCTAAGTGGCAAAATAATCAAACAAAAGCACTCATTATATCCCTGTTATTGATATGAGCTTTTAAATGGCATATGACACAACCAGATTGGTTCAGTAAGAAAACAGGTTTAGAGTTGGATGGTAGCTGAGATTTTTCTGTTGTTTTTTATGGCTAAGGATAGCCAGATGGATAAGGATTTTATTATAGGTATTGGCAACTTAATGCGCTGAAAGCCTGACACATGACGCATTGACTCAAAGTTGGAACATTAGATTTTCATCAACACTAAATTCAAGCAATTTTTTCTGAAACTGCAGCCTGGATGGGCCACCATGGTTTGCATATTACCTACCTCAAACGAAGAAAACCCACAAACATTGGTAATTATTCCCTCTGAAGTGAAAAAGGGGAGCAAAGAGCATTCTCACTGAGGGAAGAATCAGAATTGTTGAAAACTCAAGCATGCAAACACACAGGCTGAGCTCTGCTCCCCTGCCCACCCTGTCACAGCCAGGTCACAGTTCACATCTAGCATCCTGAAAAACAAGGCTTTTCTGTCAGTCTTCTGCTGCCTTCCAGTCCAGTCTTCAGACCAGGAAGAAGCACTCCAGTAATCCCCAAGCCTTGTACTGCAGGTGGACCTCTTAACACACGTGTGATTTGTTGAAAATACATTTATGTATTCATCAGTTAAATCCATAATTTCCTAATTCAGGTATGAAAACATTGTTGGCTTGGAATGCATGAACCAAAGCAATAGTGCTGGACATGGAAAGTCTCCAAAAGGACCCTCCCATGGGTGACATTTATCTATGTTTCTCCATTTGTAGCATAGACAAAGGGAGTAATTTACATTTCTGAAAGAACTTGTCTCAGCAGTTTCCCTTCTGAGACAGTAAATGGAAAGAGGCAACTAATCTGTTTGTGGCCTTCCAAAAACTTTATGATCATGCCCAAGTACCTGCCTGGGAAAGCTGGTCATGTAATATTAGATATGCCAAAATGGACATGAGGAAAAAAATACCATAGAGTAGGCTTAGCAAAGACAGAATTCTGGGCAGTAAGACAACAGAGTAACGTGATCAATGCACTTTGCACAGCACGACATGTCATTGTTAGCACAAAGGACAGAAAACTTCACCATTAGTATCACTCAATCTGCAGTGATTAAACATCTCCCTGGGGTTTCTCCTCTCATCAGAACAAGAATTCTTCCTAAATTTGGCCCCTATAGGGAGTGTCCCATCAGACCCTCTCCAGTAACACAGATTTCAACTGCAATAGTGAACACCAACTATTATCTGAGTCACTACAGAAGGTCTATCTGAGCTGAGCCAACTGCAGCAGTCAGCTCAGAAAAATGACCAGAAGGCTGCTGTGCTTCAGGTACAGCAGACAAGGTCAACATTTTCCTGACTAATAATGGATTTGGGACAGGAGGCATTAGCAATGAGGAAAGTTTTGGATGCTGCTTCCACCGTAGCCAGGGTCTGCTTGGCTTGTGGTATTCCCAGCTGGAAGCCATCAGCACCATTGGCTTGGGCTTTGTGACATCACTGTGGCACCGAACACATTTGTCACAGAGTAAGACAGCACAAATCCAGCCTGGTAACCAAGGCAGTTTATGGAACAGCCAAACTTCTGGCTGCAGGTTAAGCTTTTCTATAGGTTAAGCTTTCTTGTTTTGTTGGAGGAACCACATTTTTCAGCTGCAAAGAGTTCAAAAAAAGAGTCACTATCATTATCATTGATTACACTTGTGTGTCAGAACACCTGAGAATTAATTTTTGAAACACATGTAATGCCTTCCAACTCTTCTTTGGTTTTCTAAAGGGCCTGAGGTTTCTGGTTGTAAATTTTACTCACCAGCAACTCAACCCTCTTGTGAAACGTGCAGAAATTGCAGAAAGCAGTTTGATAAAGGAAGGCACATATTTAACCTCAGTGAGACCAGCCCCTGGGAATAACACTGTTTTGTACCACAGCACGGGCAGTCTTGTGAAAGAGAAATGAATCAGCCATGTATTCTGCCCTGTAGCCTCATGGAAGCTGTACTGAACCCCTGGCTGAGGGGCCAGCTTTTCACCTTATTATACCTTTGGGGAAGAGAAATTACTACAGTTGAGGCATTTTGCCGCGTGCTAAGAGGTTTCACAATCCCTGGGCAGACAGAGATGGTGAAAGAGCCTAGACCTGTCAGGTTAAAGGAGTAAATCATTGCTCATGTGTTCCTGGCAGCCCCCACCACTGGCCTGCACTGAGGCTGCCTTTCCCCGTGTCAGGAGAGAGCAGTGCTGCCCATGCAAGAAAGGGGATTTATCTGGGGGGAAGAGAAAATGCTGTAGCCCAGGTATTAGATCTGAGGCAGAAAGGCCTAGACCCATGTCGTGGTTTGAAAGCAAAATGAGTGAGAGGCTCCAAGTCAGAAATACAATTTAATAAGAAGAAAGGTAAAAAGGCAAAAATAAAATAAAATTAATGCAATAACATAAAGGACCACTGACAGAGTCAGAATATAACCTGAGCAGGATGGTGGAAGCAGTCCAGGTGAGGGGCTCTTCCTGAAGCAGTGATCCTGTAGAAAGGTCTGGGAGCTCTGCTCCTCTGGGAATCCAGTGGGTCAGGACTGCTTGTCCTGTCCCAAATCCCAGATTATATCCAGGTGAGAATGCTTGGCTCCTCCCCCTGGGCAGAGCATCTCACAATGGGATGATGAGTGTGAAGTGGGTCCTTGATGGCCCATTAAACAGAGATAACTCCTGGAGGGAGTTACCTGTGAGTAATGGGCAAGGCATTGATGGGCCATGAGCAGAAGAGCCCAAAGGAGAGGCCTGGGAAGACACTGCCCCACCTGGTTTAACAGTTCATGAAAATGGTGATAGAATAAATACTTTGTGTACATCCTACACTGCAACCCAGGACAAGCCAACACAACTCATGGGAGAAAACCATATCCTACCTGACCCAGGGGCTGTGGCTGGCTCCTCAGAAGAGCTGGTTTAGAAGAGACCCATCTCTTGATTCCAGAGTCTGAGGGTTCATGTTCTGCTCATAACCTCAGGTGAGAAATGCACAGAGAATTAATCTTAAAGCTCTACTTAAGACTACCTTATGTTGCTCAGAGAGAAGTCAGCTGCTCAGCAAAACAGAGTTCTGCCAGGTTCTTTATGCCATGTCTGAGGATGGCATAGTGTCAGACCAATGGCAGAAAATGTTTTTAATGCAAAGTTGCAGTGTTTCAAAGTTCATCTCTGTAGCTGATCTACAGGTAATTTTAAATTGAAATTTTACTGCACCAGAAAGCATTGGGTGCCAGCAGAAGTGAAAGGCAGAAGGCAGCTCTATTCCTTCTGCTGGTTTAAAGGCACGGTTTTAATAGTTTCCAGTTCCCTTGGGTGAGGGAAGCTAGCTGCAAAGTAAACCACAGAAACTAAAGATTTGCTACACTTCATGTATAACTGAAATAATACACTGCAAAATGTGTAAACAGCCACATGTCTTCAGCTGCAGAAACATGACCAAAATAACTGAGAACAAGTCACGCTGTAGTAGAAGTTTGAAAAACAAATTTGAGGTTGATATCATTAATTTTTTTCTACATCAACAAGATGACCAAGTACCAGTGGCACTCCAATGTGCCAAACACAGCACAGCTCAAGTGGTTAACACTATTTTAGTGTTCCCTACTCACTTTTTTTAATAGGATGGCTAGTGTGAAATCTCAAGCTCATGAGAGCAAAAACAAAAACAGCTTTGAAAGAGGAAGACAGCATTTTCTTCCCCTGTTGGTGTTACACAGCCACATTTCCATGCACAAGACAGCAGTTTAAAAAGACATGGGCTCTTGTCTTCTACCTAGTCATGATCATTAGGGTCTGATTTAAGACATCTGGACTCCTGGGTGTACTCAGCTATTAAGGCACGATTTGACCTTGATTTCCAAGCAGTCACTGCTCTAAGCCTCAGCATTCTTCTTTGAATTGTTCCACCTCTTTATAGATTTTTCCAGCTGACCCTTTTGATCCTATTTGAAGAAGCTGTGTGGGGGCAGTCAATGGCATGAAGGAATACTAGGCCTGAAGAACAACAGCTGTAGCTTTAGCAGAAGTTAGAAAAACTTCTATATGGCAGTGTTTTCCTTTTAATTCCTATGGAACAGCCTTCTGAGTGCAAAATACGCTTAGCAGTTCATCTTAATTCTCTGATGACTTTGCCTTTCCCCAGCCAGCAGGACAGAGATTTCACAGCTGCTGCTACTGCACCTCATTTATCAGCAGCTTCCCTTGCCAGTGCTCAGAGCAGTGACAATTGTGCTCATAATTCACACAGAACAGGGACTCCACTCTGGAAGGAAACAAGAGCTACACAATGCCCTTGTGCAGCTTTCACAGCTGTGGGAGATACTTGGATGAAGTGGTTCCAGCTCCTGGTGATGCTCACTGCCAGCCCCACGTTCCCAACGATGCTCTGTAATGGCCAGGGAGCAGAGTGAGAATAATGGAAAGAGAACAAATATATTCTGGAATTTTCCAGGAGTTGCTCTTCTTCTTAGCATGGTATTGAAGGCAGAAATAATGACAGCTACCCTCACACAGTGCTTCTGTGGTGAGGCAGGGAGAAATTGGGATATATTTCCATAGGTTACCTTAGACAGTCTCTGGCAGAATAACAATCAGGTCCGATAAAAACACCATAAACAGCAAATAGGGTTTGCAAAGCCGAGCTATGTGATGGCAATCTAGAGCTAGGCAAGCAATCTGAAACCAGCTTTTACACTAACTGCAGCTGGGGGAGCAGAGCAGGATTGGCACTGGTCCCACAAAACACACATTTCGGTATCACAGCCAGCTGTAGCTCTGGTACTTCAGCAGCCCTTCAGGGGGCAGTTTTCCTGTTACAGCTATGCTGAAGTAATAGGGAGGCGATGCTGGAAGGAGGAGTCGTGCTTCTCCTCCTTATCCTTACACCTGGCTATGGATTCTCAAGGCATCACAGTAGCAGCTCTCATCTGACCCCTACTGCAAGCAGGTGGGTAAGGGCATATTTCCACCAGCAAACACAGGGGATCAGCGGCAGACTGGCTTAACTAAGGTGAAACTCACTGCCCCAGATTCCTGTTTCATCACTGCTTTAAACAGACTTCAGCAAAAGAGGCAGAGCTGTTGTCCTCTTCCCTTGTGCTGCAGGAGCACCTGCACTGGTGATTGCTGAGTGATCCAACCTCATCCTCACGAGCACAGAGATCAAATGCTATTTATTGGTTGGGTGAGGCTGTGAGCAATCTGATCTAGCTGAAGATATCTCTGCCCATTGCAGGGAGGGGTTGAAGTACAAGACCTTTTACAGGCCCTTCCTACCCAAACTATTCTGGGATTCTATAAATACTATTCCTATAGCAGACACCCAGCCTTCTCTTTCTCTGGCTGTCAAACCTTGCATTTCCTCCCCTTGACACGAGGGAAAAAATTCAGTCTCCAACTGGGTTTGGCATTTGCTGTCCTTCAGAAACTGATGGTGCCTCTCAGGCATTCACTTCTACAAGAGCCATAACTTAATCTCAAGCAGCAGGAAGAAATAATTTAATGGCCTTTGTTTTGAGACAGTTAGCACGCTTGTCTAATTATCCAAAAGGCACCTTATCCCCAAGGGGATTCACCATCTCCAACTCCCCAGCAGCTGGCCAGAATCAGCCATCTCCCCAGCAGCAACAGCCAGGATTGCCATGGCAATTTATCCCCTTAGAGAATGACAGTCACATCTTGTCTGGTCACGGTTGCTTTTCATCTTTGGATTCCCACCACATGGATTAAAACAAGCAGTACCAAGACTGAATCAGGAACTCAGACAGTGATACAGAGTCAAATGGCATTTATGACCCATATTTTAACTTTTTTGCTCATTTTTATATTGCTTCCTGCCCCTATCCTTTCACATAGTTTAAAGCCATAATGCTGCCTGCAGTATTTCAGTCCATATGCTTAATTAAAAAAAAATCCCTGCATTATACCACTGTTCTTTATATTAAAATGGACAGATATAACATGCTGCATTGCCACAGCATCATCACAAATACCTGCAATGCCAATGTTTAAAAACTAGCTGTTTCTGTGAAGCAGTAAGTTAACATCCCATGTGATCCACACACTCGCCTGTAACACCTTCCCACTGCCTCAAACAAGGAACTCACTCAGAGACTTTGATCCTTCACTTCTGCCTTTATTTTTCTGAAAACTAGTGCTTCCTTTGGGTGATTATTGACTCCTGCTATGTCTCCTGAACTGTTCCTCAGCTGCTTGTCATGAGTTACTTTTTCCCACATAAGTCATGCATCTAAAGCAAAAAAAATAAAAAGATGCATAACAGCAAAGAAGCAGGTGTTCAGAAAAGCAAAATACATTTATTTGGCAGCATCCATGTGGCAGATACTTTAGCTGAACTAGCCTTATAGGCAGAATTGTAATTGTACACAGTATATAAGAACGAGCGCACATTTTCTCTTTTTAAATTTCACAAAGGATATGTCTGAATGCCAGACAGGATGTCTCTGCCTCTTTAAAGCAATCACCAGGAGGGGAAAAGGGAAGTGTATGCATCCCCCTAGCCAAGCTTGGCCGGTAGGACTGTTCCATGATGAAGTCATTATTTAAGGACTCAGAAGATCAGGTACTAACTAACCTTTGACACAGTATCCCTGTGTACCTTCGGCCAATCACCCCCATCCTGCTGTAATGAGCAGGGGTAATTACCAGAATGCTGAGAAAACAAGCAGGAGCTGATTTGATGATGAGCCACAGACACAGGGTGAAAATTCCCAACCTGCCACCAGTCAGGCTTAGTCAAGAACTAGGAATGGTTAATCAGTGTGGTTAACCCAGCACGGTACAGAGATAAAGATGTGTTACAGAGCGAGCAGAAACAGGTTTAGTGGATCCAGAGATGATCTCACTGCTGCTGCAAAGCGCTGTGCTGCACTGACAAGCTGTGCTATCACCATGCTCTGTGCTATACATCATTGCAGAATATGTAAAAGTGCATTTAACTTGAGCAAGTCCAGCACGCTGTAAAGTTCACAGTCATATTTCAACCTCAGCTACAATGCAACCCAGCTCTGTGTCACAGCTCTAAGGGCAGCAGTGTGCACTTTGGCAGCCAACCATCATCAAGCCATTGGAATTGTCACACGGCAAAGGGCAGGCTGGTGCCGCAGTGACTTCACCCCAGACCATTAACGTCTTTGTTCTTTTTAGCACAGTCCCCTATTGTTAAGAAAAGAATGGCACTTAGCAACACTCAGCAAGACAAAAATGAGAAGAACTGCAGGTGCAGATGGCTGCTCGGATTCAGTGGGACAGCAATTCCTAGTTTTGCCTCCTGGGTGGGACCATTCAGTTCTTAGCTCTCCAACTAGACCAAGATCTAAAATCTCAGCACTAATCGCAAAGCCCATACCAGCTTTTTTTAGGGCTGGCAGAGCAGTTGCTGGCCACAAAAATAGGCATGCCAAAAAAGCTTTGTATATTTAGAAGAAAAGAGAGAATACTAATTTGAAGTGAAGAAGCAAGGCAGGGTGGAGGAAAGCCAGCTTCCCTGTAAAGTTTAGTATGATTTAGTGAGATTAGGTCCTTTGCAGCAAAATAGTCTAAACATCACAAGGCTCAGGACAGGAAGACTTGTGAAGACAAGAACAGCCTTCTCTAATTACCAGCTTGCCTGTATATCAAGAGCATCGGCACTTGCACTTAGGAATCCACCAGAGCTTATTTAATTCAAACATATAATAACGCGCTGCTACTCCTGCAGCCACTCCCAGCAGCCAACAAATTACCTGCGAGACTCAGAATTTATTTAGCAACATTACAAATGGGCTCTGCATCTTTTGCTTGTGGTGTTTACCCAGTCCTGAGCAACAGGAGAGACTACTGCATTCTTGTGGGAAGAAAATGGCACACGGCAAAGCAGGGGCAGCTGTCTATCTTTGGGGAGCAGCCATGGCTCGGTGTAACACAAGTGGTTTAAATGCCAGAAGCCTGACAAACTCACTGTGGTTATGCCCCAGCTGTACTGGCACAGCTCAGTCCATGGCTTTGGCAATGGCAGCAGGTCAAGCATCCAGAGCACCCTGCTCAACAAGCCTTGGGGTTCAGTCACCCTTTCCACATTAAGGACATCAGACTGTGACAGGAGACTGCCAGAAGTGTAATTGCAGTAACAAAAGGGCAAAGGAAAAAAGCTAGCTTTCTCTCAGTGCTAATTCCATTTCTGTTTTATCCCCCACAGCAGGCAGCCTGCTCCCAATACAAGACCACAATGCAGAATTAGGCTCTCTTCACCCACACGGAGAATGGGCTGCAATGAGGCAGGCAGTCCAGGAACATTTGCTCCCCAAATCAAAAGTTAAGGCATAATTTCTCTATTTGAAACAAACCTTTACAGAATTAAAGCACTTGCACTATGACTGCAGTGTCCTTACATGAGTCAGTTCCTTAAAGAAGGCAGAAGGAGATGATGGGATGATTTGGAAATGTGATTTATAATTTCACATTGCTTTCAGAGAAGTTGTGTTTCAAGGTCAAAAAAGTTGGATGTTGTACAGAATGACACAACTAGTTCAATAAAACACATTCCCCTATATTTTTCAAAGCTAAAGTGAGCAGTTTTAGATTTGTCCATTTTGAGTCTAACAGGGCTTGTGCAGATCTTAAAAAGAAAAAAGGTGATGTAATACTGTAGAAAATGAAAAATTAAAACATCTATGTGACACATAGGAAAAAACCTCAGGCTCATTTTGCCTAGGGAAAAAGAGATGAAGTAGCAAAAGAGAGCTAAAATGGTAACATTACAGACCTATTTGAAACTATTTTGTTATATGCAGGGTTGGAATTCAATACAACAGAAGGCAAAACGTTTTTGTGAGCCAAAATACACCAGCCCTTTACACTACAGCACTCTTATCAGAACACACAAACCCACCCCGGGAAGAGCTCAAGCAGACCTAATTATCACTTCATATTTCCACATCCACAACCATTTCTCTGTCCATGGGAGAGAAACTCATTCCTCAGGGAAGCCTGCTCTCTCTCAAACACCATTTTGTCAGATCACAGTGGAATCTCTTTTGTAGCTCTAAATGGGAAAAAAAAAAATCCAGTTTATGAGATTATATTTGAGTACTTGACTGTCACTCCTAAGCCCTCCAGCCATGTGTTGACCTTTAGGATTTCAAGACAAAGTGCTGCTCTACTTGTACTGCTTTAACTTGTACCTTTGGGATTGTGCCAGACAGACAACTGACTGCAACTATTATAAGAGTAATTTCCCAGCATGTGGATTACTAGCATGTGTCCACCTAAGCTAATTTTATATGGGATCAGAAGCCTTACAGGTCACAGTCTCAATGTTTGTCACTTTGCTTCATGTCCCTTATATCCAAAATCCTGTTTTGTATGTTTAGTCCTGATTGATCTCTTCAAAGGTGTAAGTACAGAAAACCAAAGGATATGGTGCACAGATGATCAGCAGAAAGCTTTGCTATATAACTTTTTCAAATAGAGAGAAAAGTAGGGAGAGATTGGCAGAATTTTGGCACACGATTTAGTTACTTTGGAATATAGTTAATGTTTACTGCTGTAGCCTTGAAACAATTTTTCTATATGAGAAGAACTCCATCAGATCTGTGATCCTCCTTGCTACTTACGTCAGCAAGAAAACAGTTCAGTTGCTTGCTCACTATTAACATTTGTATTATTTCTAGTCACATCTTCAGAACAAATCACAGAATCTGAGAATTTTTCAAATCTAGGTATTATTTTTTCCTTTGCAGCTCAGTTCTAAAAGCTCTTCAGCCATACCATGTAAGTATTCTTTAATGCAGGCCTCCACCCTTTCCCAGTGCTTGGCTATTTTATGTCTGCCAGCCTCTGCATCTCCCTCTTCCTAACCTGCCACCATCCCAAACATTTAGATTCTGAGAGACTGGCTAAGAGAAAAGAAAGAAAAGAAAAATTAAAAAGAAATTCAACCAGCTGGTATGATCAACAGTTTAACTACAATTTTTTTAAAGTAGTAAAATTTCATGGAATCTTACAAGGCCTGGATGGAAAAACAGGTCAATGAACTGCACAAATCACCAAGACAGTCCAATGGTTCACAAGTATCAAAGGTCAGGGACTGGAGCAGTTTCACTCTTTTTCTGTTCCCAGCTGAGGAGTCCCATCTCTTCCCTTGCTCCTTTGAGCCAAATGAAACATTTTAACCCAGCAGCTTTTTTTTTTTATTTTGCAAACACACTTCACCTGACTATAAGGGACTCAGTGCACAACAGCAAGGCACAGAACAAGCAGCTTGCAGAGGGTACAATAGGAGGAAAGAACAGACAGGTAACTGAGTTTTCTCATTAATATCAAGTCTTCGGCATCAAAGTCCCTGGGTTTTTTGTCTTCCAACCTTTGTTAGCCTGACCAACAAGCAAACATTTCAATCTATAAGTAAGAAATGCTCAGATCCTACAAATCAGATTAACTCAGCCCTCCTCAAAGAAGCACAAATACAGTTGATCATCTCATTTCTGTTTTTATTTCTAAATATGGATTTTCAGTAAGCTTCAGAATACTAAATAGAAAGGTCATGGAAGATCTGAGAGAAATCAAAAACCTCTTTATTTGAAACTAAATCAGATCAAATGCACTAACCATTTCATAATCTAGTAGACATAAGGGGTCACTCCTGTTCAGCTGAGCAATTTCAGAAACTGGATTTATAATCTAATAGCAACACATTTTTCAGGTAGCTCAAATACTTATGGAAGGAACTAAGTACCAGACACACAGGTGTGTGTAACCTTTGCACCACCTACTCCAGCAGTCACTGTCTTCATTTTCCACTATTTTGTGCCCATATTTTTTACACTCTAAGAGCTCTTGTTTGCATGTAACTGGGGTAAAGCTTCCCAGGATGACAATAGTGTTCAACCAAGTCCCAAATTTTGTGCAGCCTTCCTGTTAGACACTTCTTGTAACAGTTACTTACTTTGCTAATGGGTTATCTAATAGTGCTGTTAGACCTCAGCTACAACAATAACAGCTATTTTAGAAGCTTTAAAAAGGAAGATACCAAATATCACTTTGATTTCAGAAAGTTTATTGCACCAAATGCCGCAAAGAAACTGACCAAAATGATAGTGTACATAAACAACTATAAGAAAAAACATGTAGTTTGACATTGGTATTCAGTCATTCCTAAAAAAGCCTATGTTCTCCAAACATGCAATAGCAACACACATTTTTCTACTATGGAAAATTGCCATGTATGTCAAATTACCTCATTTGACCTCAACCCCCTCCCCCCCACCAAGAAAAAAAAAAAAAAAAAAAAAAAAAAAAAAAAAAAAAAAAAAAAAAAAAAAAAAAAAACTATTCAGTAGTTCGGTCTTGGGTTTTTTTGGGTCCTTATTTTGCCTAAACCTTATATACAAGTGTTGATGCATCTGAAAAGAGGTTTTGACTTTACAAGTAAAGATGTTTATAATATGGAGTGGGGAAAACCCATCTATAATTCTGGAAGATGCCATCAGAAATGTGAATTACAGGATCAGTGTCTATTAGTTTTTTGGGGGCAAAAGAAAGTTGTATAGATTAGTTCAGAGAGTACCTACTTAAATTGTTTAAATCTTGGTATTGTTTGGGGTGAAGAATGAATTTCAACTAAATTCTACAATTTAGCAGTTCATTCCTCCCCTGTGTTTAGTCTTGCCTGAAAACAGTATACATTCTTTAAATTTCAGTGTGTAAACTGCATTTATGTGGGATTTTGGAAAGACTGTGCATTCCCACCTAACCAAGAAAGTATGTATTTAAATTGACAAAAAAACCTACATAATACTGATAAAAACAACTTTGGAATATTTGAAAATTAAGCTACATTATCAATTTTCAACACAGCTGTACATTCATATCACTTTTCATCCTATTAAAATAAAACCAGAAACATGCCCTAAAAATGTCTAAAAACCACATCTGTAAATACTTACTGCCCTGTCATGCCACACCAAATTTACATAAACATCAAGATGCTACCAAAAACAAGTTAAAGACTTTGAGTCAAAAAAAAAGCCCTAGAAAGTGGAATCCTGTCAACTGAGGTAGTACATTTGGTGGAGGGGGAAATATGCAATTAGCTTTCATTAGTTTAAAGCCTTTTAAAGGTAAAAAAGAGCTTTCATTTTGAATTTTCTTTCCCCCAAGACTAAAACTGTGAAAATAAAATAGTTCAATGTGTAACTTCTGAAGAGCAGCAAAATGTTAGAGAAAGCAGCAAGAACTATAAAGTTTTAGCCTGGGCTGAAGAAAATACAAGTGCTTTTGACCACCGGCTCACATGCCACCACAAAGTTAACTGATGTCTTACCCAAAGGCAGATTTTTTTTTTTTTTTAAACAGTTGATGTAGTAAAATCAGCTCTATTATTGATTATGGTATTAATCTTGAAATCACTGAATGTCTGCAGATCTCTGTCCACTTTAGTAAACTCTGTGATAACAAAAGCACATCTTAATGTTAGGATATATTTATTTGAAGAACTGTCAGAGTCTGTTCAGATAAAAACCCCACTTTAAAAGAACTGGATTGACTTTTAATGATCTGAGCTACTATTTAAGAGTGACATGAAATAGAGAAAGTACGTGAGGATTTCTATATACACTCAGAAGCAGTTTCATAGTCTTACACATGCACACACACATTCTCCATCAAGAGGGTAGTTTAGGAATAGTGACTTCCCCTATGGTTCTTACTTTGTTTTAACCTTGTGAAATAGAAAGTGGTATCTGCTACAAGCCATATGTAGAGGTAAATTTACTTTCCAGCAGATAGGATTCACAGACCAAAGATATGAAAAGTTTGTTTAGCTATAAAGCAGGAGGAAAAACACCTGAACCATAGAAAGATTTTAGCCTGTTCAGGCAGAATACTAGAGAGAAGTATGAAAATGCAATAAAAGAAACATTTGGAATGTCAGGTCAGAAAACCAGCATAGACAAAACAGCTTTAGCAGTGTTTTATCAGAATATTAAGTATCCCTCCATGTGGAAACAACCTCATTTCACAGTAGGCCAGTCTACCTATTTCCCTCAAAAAGCAACACAAGGTTAATCAAGACCCCCATCACATTTAAACAATTCACAATAAGCACATTTCATTATTTCAAATCATTGAAAGTTTACTGTAGAAAAGTCCAAACATCAAGGTAGTAGGAAATAAAAACACTTTTAATAAAAGTGTGTCCCTTCAGTGTTAAAAATCTGTAACCACCAACAAGGAGAACTCACAACTGGTGACCAGGAGTTTCTTATTAGAATTCACTATTTTCAAGCAATTGTGTTGCCAGAAATTTGCTTGCAAGATGACACTTACAGACACTGTATTCACAGCAGCTCACAACAGAACAGTCCAACATTGAGTTTTCCATTTAAGAATGTTTTGATCCTTTGTACTCTCCTCAGTCTGGTCCATAGTTCATATCCAGCTTAACAGTGCTTTATGCAAAAAGAAGTATTTTTTACATTCATTTTAATCAACCATGTGAAAACAGTGAAGTACAAAATTTTATTTTGCTTTCTAGAAACACCAAAGGCCAGTATCAACTAGTGGAGAAGTAGTTTCTGGTGTCAGAGTAGTTAACCTAATAAAGAAAGGCACCTGGATGATAGTTCAAGATTTCTGTAGAATCAAAAAGGGTAATTGCAAACATTCAGAGTAATATCAAATATTGGGGTTCGCCCCCTAAATTTCATTTTACTTCGCACAATGTTCCTCTTTTATTCCTACTCAGAGCAACAACTCGTAGCTGGAAAAAAGTAATACTTTTGACTAAGGTTTTGGTGGGGGTTGTTTGTTGTCTTGTATTTCCCCAATATGATTGTCTTCAGTTTGTGCCAATTGTTTGGTGTATGTGCACACGGACACGTGCTCACAGCACTGGCATCATTCAGAAGTTTTTCAAATTCATACTCCTTGGAGATAGCAATATTTGATGACACCAAGACAAGTTTAGTTCCCAGGACCACAGTCATACAGCAAATCAACAGTTACTGAAGTTGCATCAGCAACAAATGTAAACTTGTAGCAGAAGTTCCATAAGGCTTTCCCACAAAATCTCTCTTGGAAGTCCATTCCATTCCACTTGTAGCCATGGGCTCATTTGAATGCTCCTCATTAACACAGAAGCAGCCACAGCTCTCAACCTCTTGTCCTTAAAGGAAAAAGTCACATCAACCTCATGCACACGTCCATTCCCACATGACATTTGGCTGCTGAATCCAGGTTCCTTGTTCTGAGCCCATCACTTCTACTGTACAAAATCACACGTATGCTCTGCAAGAAAATCATGTCCCACCTAATACACTTTTGTATAGGAATGCTATATACAGAGTTTACAGCTCCTCCTCCTCCCCAGCAAAGAAACATACACCACATCACACTCACAAGCATAGGATCACGAAATCCATTCTAACCCACTTGTTCTTTTAACTGGTACTTCATGGTTTTGAGCAGCGTTTTGGATGGCAGCACACAGTCTGCCACGTAGTGTTAACTTTTGTCCTTTGAATAAAAATAAAATGCAAGGATGCAGTCTCTTGTTTTAAGTCAGAAGTGAGATTGTAAGAAAAACCTGAATGCCTTTTGTGTTATGTAAACTGAAGTCCTCCGATAAAACTTCCGGTTGAAATCAGAATCGGAAGATGGTAGAATGTACAGTCATCACCTGCTTTCATCAGTGCTCCCCTTTACCATTGTTTGGCACCTCTGTTCTTCATTCAACATTCCCATTTTCACAATTGGACTTTAAGGGAATGACTATCCTGAGAATTTAATTTATAAGAGTATTTGAGCAACATATGGGGAATGAGTACTTGCTATAGCAGCCAACAAAGGCAAGTCATTGGATTCAATCCTAGAAATTAAAAAAAAGAGACAGAGTTTAAAATAATATACAGTCATTTTGGCAAGAGAAATACAAGATGATACTTTTCATCCACTTTAAAGAAACTGGAAGTGTCTTGCTATTACTAAGCTCATTGTTTAATTATTATTTACTGTCAATAATCATATAATACCAGTAAAGGTAGGTAAATAATGCTGAAAACCAAGAAGTATGCTAGCACTTAAATCAAAAGATAGCAGTATTACATTCTGTGCTAAATAATCTCTTGTGGTTTAAATAAAAGATCTTTTATTTATTTGCTAAACTATAAGCCTTAACTTGTAGTCTTACAAGTGAGTAGACACCAATAAGCCCAGCTTATAGAAGATTATGCATTTCAGGTTTTGAATATAAAACTCAGTCCACTACATAGGAGCATTTTCTTACCAAAAATGACCAAAAGCTGAAATTATTAATTATTATGCAATAAGAGTTCAGGGAACATCTCTCAAGTGCAATGGTCAGTTTCCAACAATTTCCAAATGTGAAGCTGCTCAGAGGCCAGGATGTATGTACCTATTTATATATATTTAATGCATACACACACACATACATGGAGAAAAATTGTTTATTTTAGGGTTCCACTATTTACAGCTACATTTCTGAGCATGAAATTTTGAACAGCCTGGAAAAAGATAAATTATATTTAATCAAAAGTGCTAAAAAACTTATCTTGAGAAAGTGTATTTACTTCTTCCCCCTTTTCTGCTGTCAGCAGGCAGATCTCTAAAAGTTATATGCCATTAAGTACTATAATTAGAAGACAGCTGCTGAACAGGGCACCTGTTTATTTTTGAGACCCTCTTGTCCCTCGAGATACAAATAGATCCTTTTCATTCCAAAAATTCTGAAGTATTTGTTGGGATGAAGTTTCCATTAAGGAGATCACAACAGAAGAGACAGTGCATGGATAACTTCCTAATGACCAAAATCCAAACTTTCTTAATTCTAAAGATTTTAAAATAACGAGAATTTTGTTGTTGCTGTATAAATTTCCTGATTTTGAGATAGCTCAGTAGAACCCATTTTTGCAACTTATTAGGCACATGAAAGAGGAGTGTCAAATACGAAGTAAATCCTCATGACAACAAGCTGTCAACACTCAGATGAAAAGGAAAAATAATTGGCCCAGCTTCTGTCATTGCTTAAGACTGATACCTGCAATACTCACCCCAAAACAATTCCTAGTTCTTTTACATGCACTCTTGTATGTCCTCGCAGATATTCTGAAAGCATTTTGCTTTTGAGATACATCTCTTGCAGTCTATCCTCAAGATGCATTACACACTGTAAACACAGACCAAAAACATCAGAACAATTTTTACAACCGCACGCAAATATTACAGAAATGTAAGCACATCGCTTTACCTTCTATCTTAGAAGATAAACTAAGCCTCCACTCCAAAATCTAGAAGAAGAATTGGATTTATTACAATAGTGCTATAAACATTAAGAAGTTACACTACCCTACAAAGAGGAAACTCCACAAAGAACTGGGGCGTTCCAGCTGTCTTGGGCAGCAAGTTTGTTGCACAAACTGCACCTCTTTCTACTCAAGCCACTGTATTCCTGCCAACTTAAACAGTTTTAATGAGGTTCAAAACTACTCAATATATCTTATTAAGAATTAAGGCAGAATTCTTGGATCAAGATGTCTTTGTTATAAGCCAGTACTATTTTTCTGAAAGACTTGGTTTAGACAACAGTTTCTAAAATTATCATTCTAGCTCTAAGGCTCTAGTGCCATTCAAGAAACAAAGACTCAAGAAGTGGAAGACACCACTACCTTATTTATCATAGAACTATAGCTCTTTTGCTGACTGCTTTTCTGTAGCAACTAAGTCACAAATCCATTTTAGGCATTTGTTTTCATACTTCCTAAGTAACTCTAGTTTAAAATTGTTTAAATATTTGATGCTGATTGCCAAAAGGTAATAGTTCAAGTTGAAACATCAGTTTAATGATTCCACTTTTCTTCCAGCAGTGGAATGCTAGAAATGCATATTATTTTTAAATGTGATTCATGGAAATTTCTCATATACCAGCTACAAGAAAGGAGATGAACCTTGGCTTCAAAGAGAGAAAGGGGTTAGTTATTCTGGCAAGAGAAGGTCAGCAGACAGCGTGTCTTCACAAGCTGAGTAGGTAGGAAGTCTTATCAGGTATTTTGTTCTAGGGCAAAGGTACATTAAAACTTGACATATTCCTTCTTTTCGCAGAGATGACCACTTCAAAAAAGTTCAATTAGTTCAGCTCTCAGAAATCAGGAGATGAAAACAGGAAGCACATGCAGAACCTCACATTATCAAATATATAATCATCCAGCAGGCACAGACAGCAATTAAAAACAGTAGCAGCAAATAGCTTCAGGCCATCATTCCATGTACTGGAGTTGACTGAAAACCCTAAGTATTACAAGTGAGACCTGGTGAGACCAGTTTCGTTAATTAAAAATCTAATGAGAAAAAAAAAGACTCATGCTTGTAGGTAGCCTAATATGTATTTTTCTGATCATCTGGAGCAAGATGAAGATGTTTAATTATTTTTTCAATGAGCTAATATTGAGTCTTAATAATGGAAAATAAAGAGGCATTTTTAAAAATGTGCTACATGGTAATAAAATCACTGCCTCCAATGGAGGAAAAGAAGAAGGTTTTTGACAACAGTTTGATCAATTTGCTTCAAGCAAATTTTCACTCAAGTCATTTTAATCGTAACACCTCTGATTCTGGCCAAAAGGGAAGCAAGCACTCTTTATCTTTTCCATGACAGGTAACCCTCACATAAAAAGCCTATGAGCACTTTCTCAGTGGCTCATTTAGGGGGGCATGCAGCTGCATCACAAAGTAGCAGTTCAATCTGTTTCAAGTCCAGTATTTGTGTTAAGGATTATGGATATTTTTTTTTTAAGAGTTATGAAGGAGCAAGCAAGAATCCCACATTATTTTAAAAGAAGGGTTGTTTACATCATATGATCTATTCCTTCTGAATACCAGCAAAGAATCAAAAGACATTTCTCCCCACAAGCTTGGCATTGATATGAGTACATCAATACTTACATTTCTATCCAAATTTAAATCAACAGAAATACTACTACGAAAATGTAACACTTCTAGAGTTTAGGAACACTTAGCTTTTCCATGCACTGATGTTGTTTTAGCAGATTGCAAAATCCCCTGACAGAAGGATCAAAGTGTCACTAACACCAATCATGAAGACTTACCAACTACTAGCACCATTACTCCACACTTCCTTTTTGTAAGAAAAAGGAAATAAAACCCCCTGAAAATCATTCTGCCTCCAGACACCTCCCAAACCACATAAACCATACAGAAACTGCATATACAAATCCTAAGGTAACGCTGGAAAGAACACTTCAGTTGCAAAATCAAGTACTCAGTTTAAAAATGGCAGGATTTAAGGTGTGACTGTGATAGTGTTAGGATACAATTTCAACTACAGTTGCATATTTTTCAATGCCCAGAAGAATCCAGAGAAAACACTCAAAAATGTACCCATATATTTTGCTAATGCTTGACTTGAAGAAACTTCGTGTAATTAATACCACCAATTTAACCACAAACAATGCCAACCAATACTATTTAAAGCTGTTAGTGTTTAGCTCCATCTTTCTCTTCATCTGCTGGCACAGTCATTGCACAGGATTCCTACAGAATTTCTCAAGGCTATCTGCTGAAGGACAAATCAATTCTGTTGATTAGAAAAGGGGTGACTACTGAAAAAACAGTCCATCTCCCCTCACCAACAACCACACACTAAAAATTGAATTACAGTTATTGCAGTCAGACTTGTGGGTAATTTTGCTGTAATCAGCAAAACCAGTCTTACTGATTTGCCCTGATGAACTCCACTACAAATGAGGACAGGAAAGGATGCTGTGGGATAGGAAATACACAACATGACAAACTAACATTCCCTGCTGCAACCCTCCCATTCCCAGGTGTCTCATCTCATCAATCCTATGGAGCCATTAGCAAAGCTACCCAAGACAGCACTTGCTAAAATATATATAAAATGGAAGGGTCAAGTAAACAAACAGAGGCACAATTGGAGGGGAGAGAGAAGAGGCATCCACTGCATGGGGTTGAATAGAAACCCCAAGAAGAGAAAGTTGTTTGCCAGAACTGGGATTTGGTAGATAGATACTTCAACAACTTTCAGAGTAAAGAAGTATGGAACTTACACAGAAAAATATAAAAAACAAATATAAGCGTCCTAAGCACAAACACATGAGGACCATGCTAAAATTGCCTAAACAACTTAAGTTCTGGCATATGTATTTTGGAGTTGTTAACTTTAATTTGGTCTGTTTAACATAAATTATAGGCAAACCAGTATCCATTACTGGACTGTAGCATGGATTCTTTACAATATGTTGTAACAGCTCTGCATTATATCAGGCATTAGTTCATTGATATTGCAACACAGTTTACAGAACTCTATGTTTGCTATCTGAGCTAAACAATTCCATTAGCTTTGGCCTTCAATAAAGAAATACTTACAAAGTCAGCTGGGACGTTGAGTTTGTAAAGCTGTAAAATAGACTGCAACAGACTGGATACTTGACTTGAAACCAGAACATCCTTTCCTAACTTCACACTGTCCATCATCTTTCTCTGGCTTGTAGCTACTTGTACATTCCATTTATCTGTGTCTGCAATAATGCAGACAGCTTCTGCTATGGGCTCATCTAGCACTGGATGCTGCAACAGAAAAGAATACAATTATGTGATACTTTCATCTACATTTCCACCGTTCAGTTTGAGGTTCTACTTTTATTCACACTGATGTAAGCAAGTAAGAAAGATTCAATGCATGTTTTTGTCCATCAGGGAACCAAAGGCATCTCAAAAAATGACAAGGAGTACCAACTTCAGGGACAAGATTTACATTCAGCAGCACTGGATCTGTCAATTTGATCCAGACATTTGATTTTCATTAGTGCCTGAAAGTCACTACTCGATTTTATTTTTCTTCAAGTATTCCCCCTACACTGAAGAGATTAGTTTCTTTCAAAATGAAGAGCGTAATAATTACAGTGATCCAGTGATGGTGAAAGTACATTCAATGTTTCAGAGATATGAGAGGGATTTTACTATGCACAATCAGGCAGGGTATAACAGAATAGCTATGGTTGGAGGGGACCTCTGGAGATCCTCTAGTCCAACCCTTTGCCAAGGTAGTGTCCCCTAGAGCAGGTGACACAGGAACAAGTACTGACAGGTTCTGAATGTCCCTAGAGAGGGAGATTCCACAACCTCCCTAGGCAGATGGTTCCAGTGCTCTGCCACCCTCAACATAAAGAAATTCTTCCTCAGAAGCTGAGGTGGAATTTCTTTTGTTTTAGTTTATGGTCACTGCTCCTTGTCCTGTTGCTGAGCACCACTCTCTAGACACTTGTCTTTAGAATATTTATATGCATCAATGAGATCTCTTCTCAGTCTAGTCTCCTCTGAGAAGCAAGATGTTCCAGATCCCTAATGATCTTTGGGGCTCTCCACTAGACTCTCTTCAGTAGCTCCTCATCCTTCCTGACCTGTGGAGCCCAGGACTGCACACAGCATTCCAGATGTGCCTCACCAGGGCTGGGTAGAGCAGCAGGATCACCTCCCTTAACCTGCTGCAATGCTCTTGCTATACACCCTAGGAGAGCACTGCCTCTCCTGGCAGCAAGAGCTGCCATGGTCCACTTGTCATCCACCAAAGAAGAGCCAGCATCACACTAGACCAATCTGATGTTGCTTAAAGAATATACAGACACACACATCACTGCTCTGGGTAGTACATGTAGTCATGCCAGCAGGATGATTTTTAATTGCTACAGAGAGAAGCTGCTGACAATTACTAGATAAGCATTTTAAATTGCATACTGAGTTATTCCAGTGAAAGGTTAGTTATAAATTTTATAATTTAGGAGTACTTACAGTAGAGAAAGAACACAGCAAAGTTCTTATCTATATACAATTACCTTCTGTAGTCAGTCATTTCTGCTACAGACTAGTAGCAGTACAGGCTTCAACAAGTCTTTACCTGACCTGCAACACATGCCACTAAGTGGCAAAATAAGATGTTTCAACTTGCATGTAATTTTTCTGAAATACACGTAATTTTGTCTGCCATTATGATGTAAAAAAGAAGCAGCTCAAGGGTTTTCTTCCTTGTTTGTAACTTGAAGTTGGAAGCAATCTTCCTTGTATTAATCTTTGAAGAAAAGCCTTAAAAGTAATAAAGGAAAGCACATGATTCCTTGCATGAATAGGCTTTGCATATAGTGAATTACACACTTAGATCTTACAAAAAAGACATGGCAGGTGTGGCTGTTCAGAACAGGTAAGTAAAAATAATTAACCTACTGAAATAACCTGCTTCTGTAGATTTCAGTAATATCACAACTCCTACTCTGACTCAGTATTTAACTCACATGCATTGCATGAAGTAGATCTGCTAGTAGACACTGCTTGAGTTTTTCATCATTATTTATTCCGTGTAACACTAGATCAGGTATATATGTATGACAGTAACCACCCAGAAGTGATCTTCCAAAGTTTTTCACACATTGACTGCTGATGGTGTTTGACCTGAAATACAAAAATACAATGAAGGTAAGACTCTTGCTTGACAAACTGCCTCCAGATTTTGCATGAATGCAGAATCATGCCTACTTCTACTGTAAATATTAATCAACAGTTGTACTCCTAATATACATAAATGCTCATCCAATAAATATCCACTGGTGCTCTTTGAAATAAGAATTTTAAAAGCTGAAATTTAACAATGTATTGATTTCTTCACTCTCGTAAACAAGCAAATTTATATTCACTGGAGTTTGTGGGATGTATAAGCTTCATGTTCTGCAGATTACAATTTTGCTAAATTTGAGTTTGCTTCAATTCTCATGCTTAAGGTAAGTCTAGAAACTGACCTTAAGCATCATCAAATTCCATGTGCACCCGTAATGCTCAAAAATTTTCAAATAGCATGGCCATGTTTATTCCAAATCTGTATTTGACTTAACAATTACGTCAAATCTAAACAGCTTTTTAAGCAGTCTTGCTAGTTCTCATACATTTTATCTACACGTCTACATTAAATGTTTCAGTCAGTTTACATAAAAAGTTTGATCACCTTTGGTTAGGCATTTGAAGTGTACCTTTGTCATAAAAGTTTATTAAACCTGCTCTGTTTTCTTTCTGCCAAATCTGGTTACAAGAATTCCAACCACATTACTGATTTATTTGCAAAGAACTTAGTCAAGAACTCAGAAGACTTCAGACTTGAAACTTTAAATAACTGTAAAGTAACTACAGCTTTTGACCCCATTTAGTTCTAAATTAATCAGACTTCTATACCTTGGCAGAGGAAGTTCCACTTCTGCAAATTCTTCAAGTCGTTTGCTGATGTTATCATGATGCACTTCATCAGGGATACAACAATCACCCTCTTCATCACTAGCTCCAAGAGCACTGTCTGAACTCTCGTTCCTTGGAATGTCTCCTTCAACTCTGAAAGAGGTTTTCCTTCCAGAATCCCCATAGGGGACATCTTTAGCACCTGCTTTAGGGCAATCCTGTTTGACAGCAGAATCTGTTTCTACACAGTCAGAAGAATAGTTCTCCAGATTGCCAGAGCATAAAGTTCTATTTTCTTTCATGTTAGGCAATTTTACAGTTTCTATGTTATCCGTGGGCAAAACCAGCTCACTAGATACTGAGTTAATTAAATTCATTTCAGTTCCTTTACCTTCCATGTGTTGATTAAGTATACTTTCCTTTTCCTCACACAGTGGGATTTGTGCATAACAAACATTATGTTTACTGATGGGTATAAAGGCAGCTTCACAACTGTCTTCTTGATTCTGAGAAGCATCCACAGTCAGATTTGTGGAACTTGAGGCACAATGGATCACCTCTGGATTTTTAATTAATGCCTTCAGATTTTCTTCCATTTCCCTTCTATGAGTCTCTAAGTCTGACTCTGGTGATGCTGAACTTCCAATCTGAAAAGTGACTTTCTCTAAGTGTGAACTCCTGTGGCCAGACCTTTCAGGACAAGGCAGGGCAGATGACCTACTAGAAAACTGCTTTTCCACTTTTCTCTCATTCTGGTTCTTGTTCTTCTTGACATCCATTATATCCTCTAATTTAGATGATTCTTCAGAGTGGTAGGATACAATTCCTGTATCAGTGACAGCTCTTTTTCTACCACCAGCTGCTCCTTTACAGAAACTGCTACTTAAACAGTCAACAGATGTTTCAGAGGTCTGACTGGCCTTTCCTATTGCTTCCCTCTTTTCTTTTGAAGAGACTGGGACAGCCTGAGTGCTTTCTGGTTCACGCACCCACTCTGCAGTACTGTTGTTCTTACTTCCATCATTCTTTGGAGGTAGGATTGGAGGCACAAGAGCAGGTTCATTTTTAACAGTGACAACCACATAATCAGATTCCTCTACCTCTCCTTTTTCTAGTGCAGTTGTGATTTTGCTTCCATTTAGCACCTGCTCTCCTTCCCCAGCCTTCTCACTCCAGGTCAGGTGGTTTTCCTGCAGCTCAGAGCACCGGATGAAGTAAGTTAGAACGTAGAGCAAGCGCTGCACCAGCTCCTTGCGCTTCCCAACAATAACAGTCCGAGTCAATCTAACTGGAGAGCCTATGGCACCGTAGAGATCACCTGTGCAGGAAAGCAAACATTTCACAGGTTTATGCTGCATGGTAATATAACCTACACTGTTCAAATTCAACACATTTTGAAATAGTATTTACTATGGACACAATTAGACAGTTGATTTCTTTCACAGTAAATTCATACAAGTCTTAAACAAAGAAAAACAAAGGAAATCCCTGAATGCCTCTTACACCTGGCTTTTGTCCAGAAGGGATTTTGTGAGGAATCAGCCGCTATTACTCATTTTCTTTCTGTTAAGAGCCAATTAAGATTTAATTTACACAACGCTTGCTTACAAGACATTATCACCTGGAAACTGATACAAGAGGGGGCAAAGAAGAATGTAGATCTAGCAAAACTCTGAAGCCAGCTATACTATTTTCTATTTCTCTACTAATTTTCTTTCACAAAGTTTTTCTGTTTTAGTGCAGTGACCTTTCTGTTAAACACAGGCATTTTTGCACAGTCAAAAATCTTAATTACATTTTTCAGGACTAAGATATTAGCCTAATAAATGAGGGTCAGAAAAAAGAGACATGTAACTACCCTACTGAGCAAGGCACATGCCGTGTATGTGGGAGCCAACCTCACTCACATGAGCATTTAACTTTGGCAGGGGGCAGTAGAGAAGTAAAAAATCAAAATACAACTGCAATATGAAATGTAGGCACTACTACATCATCATCTGAGTCCCTCCCAAGAATGACTTATTTGCTACTTATCTTGAAGAACTGCTTTTTTAACAGAACTAAAGTCATACATATCCTACTTTCAACATATTTCTTTGGGACAGTGGCAATTATCTTCCATCTGCTTATAACATGATTCCTACTCTGTCTAGGACAAGTAAGCATAAGGGAAGGGAAACATGAGTAAGGAAATGTTCATATGCCCTATTGGTCAAAGATCAGCTAATTCAAGAAGTATCTATTCCTAGGATGAGTTAAACCACTTGTCTTCACATGACATCCAAGAGAGAACACTCACTAAATTGTCTTTGCTTAACCAAACTATCCAGCTGGCTGATCTCACCAGCACATGGGAGACAGCCCTTAAAAGCTCAATTTTCTTCAGCTACCTGAAGTGTGGAAAGCAGGCTTCTATACCCTGAGGCTTGATCAGTTACCTGCTAATCTACCAGACTGCTTTCAGGTGCTAATCCTTCCTCTGGGCTGCTCAAATTCTGTTCTGGGCAAAGCCTGCCATCAGGATTTTGTACTGGACCTCAAGAAGCAACACTATATTAAGAGTTAAACAGGGCTTCAGAAAGGTTTCTTCTGAGGGTGAGGGAGCCTCTGGTTTTGACACTAATGAAGCAAAAAAAAATAAAAATCCCAAAGAGCACATTTATGTCCAGCCTCTTTCTCATTATACAAAACATAAAAGGAATAGGCTCCCAACTCCATTCCTACAAAACAAGGATCAATGAGACAGTAATTCCATGGCTCTCTTACTGTCTCCCTTGCTAAGATCTGCCACTTCCCATGATGTCAGTGATGCACTGGAGAGGCTCCTGGGTGGTGGCATCAGTGGTGCCATCTTCCCTCAGTTAGGGACACCCTTGCAACCAACCCCAGAGCTTAACAAGCCAGCAAATTCTTTGCTGAGGAGCCAAAAGTGGGCTTCAGACTCCTCAATTAATCTCAAAGGCTGGTAGGCCACAAGGAGAAGCAATTTGGAAATGAAATTGGAATATATTGTTTTATTTTTGAGTTGAGCATAGCTGCTATGGAAATCAGATTCAGGCTTCATGTTCATTTGCACAACTGGCTTCTATATAAATACTAATAAGACAGTACAACAAGTCAAAATCATGATCTTCAAAATATACTAATACTTGTTAGTACCATTAAATTGAAGCTGATGTTTAAGAGACAGTATGTTCTTATGACAGAAGGACTTACAATTGTATCAGTATGTAATTCCAGTTGATATGTAACATGTAATGAAAATACAGGTCTGAAGGTGGAAAGACAGGTACATCAAAAACCTGTCATTTCCATTGATTTTGTTTTTCCTCCCTCTTCCTAAAGAAAAGGGCCAGCAGAGGGCAACATCTCACTTTCCACGATCAGTCTTCGCACCCACAACAGTAACAGATTTTTGGGCTTTATAAGAATGAAACAGAATCAGAGAGCATTTTGAGTTCAGGCTCTGAGAACTTGGCAAGACAAAAAGAGAGACTTGATTAGTCACTAGTGGTGACTTCTGGGAGCGACCACAAGAGCTACTACTGAGCTTACGCCTCCAGTCCAGCTGGTTTTTGTAACTCCAGGCCTGGCTTTGTCCTCAAGACCATGAACACTCTTTAATTTCCCCTTCAGTCTAACCTCTGCACAATGTTTAGAAGACATCTTAAACCAGGAAACAATTCAACTACGACTATATTGGTAAAGTAACAAATCTTTCATAGAGGCTACTGAGAATAAGAAGCCTGAGACAATTAGGAAGAAACAGCAGCAGCACAGAGTAAATCACATCATTGGCCCAGTATGCACTTGTGTTATTTTACATGGCAATATAGTATATCAGCTAAAGTGAAGGGCAGTCTGATGTCAGATTTTCATCTGCTGCCAAGAAGGAGGAATTGTCAAGTATTTACCACTGACAGGATTACTTTCTCAGCTTTCATTCACCTACTCATTTGACATCAGTTATCTAGTCCCTTGTATCAAGATAATTTACAAACTATAAAATATTTGTCAGAGACCAGCCTGAGACACAGAAAAAAGATCTTGCCCCAAGCCCATTCATATAACAGTAAGTGAATGGAGGTACTACCAGTTGCAGAATTCTAATCTATTGCCCTGCTCTCTATCCTAGCTATGTGAGAAACGGACAAAGAGAGGTAGCCAATTTCAACTACAAAGGGCCTCCAAGGCTGCTATCAATCCAGTCTATTTCATCTTGTTCTTTCCCAAACTGGTCAGACCATTCATAGCATTTGCACCATCTTAATACCTCTATAACGAGTCCCCCAGACAGTGTAAGAGAGGATGTCAATGAGAACAAGAATAAAAAGCAGGATATGCAAAGAGGCCTCCAAATGCTCTGATTAATGAGGCAAAAGACACCCATTGGTAACAGGAAATGTGACCTGGATCACAAGTAGCCCTTATCTAAAAGGAGTGGATGCAAAGAGGTGCTTGTTACAGAAAAACCTGAAGCTTTCCAAACCATACTGACCCAGCTGTGCCCAGAGAGGGTTATATGGGTGGGATTTTGCCAGCATGTTCACAGACTGGGATGTGCGCTTCTCAGAGAAGGCCTTGATGGGAGGATGGTCAACTGGCATCACTGTTGGGACCCAAGCCAGGTGATATGTCAGCACTGCGGTCAACAAAGCAGCAAAGAACCTAGGAGAAAAAGTTAAAAAAACATGTCCAAAGTAACACCAGCAAAAGAACACCCATTAAGTGATTCAACATATTCACATGCACTGGGAAGCACACAAGCTTTTTCTTAAGAAAAAGAGAGTGGGGGAAGCTTACTGATTCTTGTTGATCTGTTCTATCAGAAATGTAAATTCTTTAAGAAAACGCTGGCATAGTTGATTCTTTTCCAGGGTGCTGGACATCATATTAAGCCACACAGGCTCTGCAATCCTTGGAACAGAATATAGGTTCCAGATGGTAACTCTGCTCAAAGAAAAGGCCCAAAAAGTAGGTGTTAACATGCATGTTTAAATTCTGCAAATAAATATAAGTAACCCCTTTCCTCTTCTGTTGTCCAGATTTTAATTTGTTTTTTGTTTTTTTTTTTTTTTTGTAAAATCCAAGATACTAAACAAACTGGAAGAGTTTTTACTCCTCCAGTAATTACTAGTGTCCAGAACACTAGTCTGTTTAATTCATATTATCAGTAACTCAGTGTCTTCATGTGAATTACATGTTTGGCTTCCCTTCTTTGCATTCCCATGAGAATGTCATTCAAAGAAGCCATTCAGAAATAAGTTTGAGGGGAAGAAGAACCCATTCCATTCATTGCACAGATTCAATTCTACATTCCAGATGTTACATAAACTCCATTCCATTAAAGCCTTCTCTCTCTTCTGGGCTGACCTTAGCCTTTGACCATCCCATCCTTTCTCAAGTACAGAAAAGAGAGCTTTTGACTGTAACTTTCTTGCCAATTACATTGTTCAGCATCTATGGCTAGGAGTAGACACATCTATCTGCCTGAGTACATCAATCCACCTGACTGTACAGGCATCAGCAGAAGCCAGCTCTTGATGAGATGTTTACACTTTAACTGACAATCCCAGGAACATGTGAGCACAACAGAACTACTTTCATTCTCATTTGGAAAACGGCTGAGCTGGTTTTGCTAAAGTTTTCTGAAAACATTTACCCAATGCAGAAGATGCATTCACGCTAACTTCAAGACTGTCTAAAATACAAGACCTTACATTAAATTGCTTATAACAAAGTGACAAATATCTTTCATGGGGCATGAAAAGTGGTCTCCTTGTAATTCAGAATTCCATCAACTCACCTGAATTCTCCCAGGGCATCCATGACACGGCTGATATAAACCTGCACTCTCTGGCTGGATTCTGCTATTTTTCTACATGAGATCATGGCCTTGATTAAGAGTTAAAGACACAAAACAGCTGCTTAAAGGATTCACATTCTTCATCTTTTTAAACTTCATTAACATGTCAAAATAGCTAAGATCTATCCCCAGTCCTCTACAGCCACTCTGAACAGCAACAAATGCCAACCTCCCTCCACCTCATAGGAGACCAATCCCTAAAATACTGCACAAGGGGACAGAAGAAACATTTTTGAGAGTAAGAAGACAACAACAAATATGTCGTGCCTCCCTTTTAGACACTGCATGAAAGGATAGAGTACCATCATTTCCACAGTCTCCAGGGAGTCAAAAAAACCTCAAAGTGAAATACAGCAAGAAGGAAAGAAAAAACACCCATAGCATAAGACTCTCCATTCTAATTCTGTCTAGAAAAGAAACTGCACTTCTTTCAGCAAATGCCGAGTTCCTACACTGGGCTCAAGCTCAAGACTGCATGTGTAAGGAGGGAGGCAAGCTTGAAACCACGCACCTTCTCCCACTCTTCATCTATCAGATTCTAGAATACTTCATTCTGATTGACATTTTTCCACATTATGCCAAATTAGTATTCTGTACCTTTTCTATTGCATATTTCAGCTTGTTCATGTGAGACTCAAAAAGAGGAAAGTGAGAGAAAAAGAAATCCTGGAAGTTTCTTTGTGCTTCTTCTTTTTCAGGCAGAGAAAAGATTATGCTGACTGCAATTTTTTTCCTCCGAACCATTGCAGGATTGGAGCTGCAGCTTTCATCAGCCATACTAAACATTTCTTCAGTAGACCTGTAAGACAGATTTGTTACAACAGTTACCTGTGTGCTGAGAGATAATTCAGCTTGTATCCATAGCTCTCTATATAGTGGAAGGTAATTAATTTGTAGGACTCCTTTGACTACATAAGGCTTTGCTGTCACAAGTTTCTGAACAGAGGATACCTGACATTTTGATGGATAAGTCCTGTGCTTGTTCAAATAGGAAGAAGACAATCCCCAGAGGCCTGATGTGAACACTTTCCTTTTGGATTTATGTTTCAGGGAGACGAAGAAAAGGGAACAGAGATACATCACACAAAATCATAGCCAAAAAAGTTAAAGGTAACTTTGGAGCTGTGAAATGCATCCAGCACTAGAGCTCCTCTCTAGGTGCTCAGCAGCATATTTGATAGTTCTGCCACATTGCCTTCAACAATTATGTCTCTCCTTGATATTACACATGGGTTGGCTATTAGGATCAATACTGCTTAATGTTCTGGTTATCAGCCTGGCCTGTGGATCACAACACAGTGAGTTTGCAGATAATGTCAAATGGGGGAATATGGTCAGTCAAGGGGTCAGCAGTGTCCAGAGAGGTTGTGGAATCTCCATCCTTGGAGATTTAAGACTCAATCATAAGTCAAGTTACAAGCCACCTGATGAGAATTCCAAGCTACTGCTTTGCACAGGCAACTGATGGATGATATCCACAAGTCTCAGTCCAGCATAAGTTTTACTGTGATTATACAAAAGGGTGGCAATTCCCTCACCCTGTTCTATAGATATCAGGCTTCCAGTGCTAGATACTGATACTGCTGGTTTTACAAAATTATTAATTTTTCTTGCTTAAAGTCTTGATCAATTTCACTGAAAAAACATGGTGGTTTTATACATCTATATATACATATACATAAGTAAGTAAAAAAGTATGGTCAAAATGTCTGTTGGAAGGAACTTCAGCTGAATAAGGGGTTTTCATCTACTGAGAAATTATAGGAGAAAAGGGTTAAAAAGACAAAAAAAAAGCCATGGAGACATTCTGAGCAGCAGCTCATCTGGAAATAGCTCAGTTTTAGAGCTTCTTTTAAGTCAGGACTGCAATACCAGTGAGTGGTAATTAAAAGTTTGAAGTCTTTTCATATCAGAATTATCTTGAAATGGAGTCTGTAGTATTTATAGAACACTACGAAGCAATTAACAAAAGGAAAGGCTCAGGGCTAAGCATTCATTCTTAAGCCATTCTAAAAATAAATGGCTTACAGTTTAATTGGTTTGACAAAGTTAAATATACAAAAAATTCTCATCACAGAGGTATGAGTCCATGAACACAGGATAAAACACACAATTAAACCCCAGCAAAAAACAGCTTGTGGGAAAACAAGAGTTTGAGACAAAAACATAACCTCATCTGAACTTCAGGAACTTGCATACAGAGACAGAAATTCCCAAGGAAGTCGGAAAAGGATGGCCAGTCAGCATCTAAGAAACATCACAAACTTTTGTACTGCTTCCCAGGAACAGAAATTGAGGAATTTAGGTCTGAGAGAGAAGCCTTTTCAACAAAACTGCTAATCCAGCTTGCTTGCCAATTGACTATGTGGAGTTCCAACTAAACATTTCAATTTCTTTGAGCTATTGGCCTAAAACATCAGTCACAGAGACTGTAGAATCTTGGCTGTAACAACCTGGGGTGCAAACTCTGTGGCACTGAAGTATTTAACCATAAGCCTACTGTTTCTCTAGCAAGTAACCAGAAAACAAGTATCTGAATAGGCTTTTTGGCTTATAGAAAGAGTCCGAGTTGAAGAATAGTTCTAGACAGTGAAAATAATCATGTGCTGTTTCCAGTATCTTCCCCCAGCACAGGTTCTCCAGTGTGGAAAAAAACCAAACAAATAAACAACCCTGCTCCCAACAGCAAATAAGCAGCCCAAATTACAAATTGTTTCCTCTAAACAATTCATAATTTTCAGAACACTTTGTAGAAATTTATATTTCTGAAGATTTAGCTACTTCTTAAACTAGGCTGAAATGATCTTATTTGGCCTAGATGTTTTAACCTTTTTTACACAGGCTGCTGTCAGCCTTATTTCTTTAGGAAACTAGACTAAAATGTACTTCAGTTTACTCAAAGCAACCGGTTTACTCTCAGCTCCAAGTGTGATTTAGAAAGCATGACTGCTACATTAGTACCATAGCACAATTCCTCATGTTAAAAATGACTCACTAAGAATACCTAGAATAAGCTGCAAGTGTTGGTTGACACTAGGGAAAGAAGTCTTTTCAAACACAGTTTAATTTTTATTTTTTACTGACTATGCAACTTTCATGCTTCTTTTAACTGAAAAGGGAGACAGACCAAACAGCATGAATTTCTCATAGGTCTCCACTAACTCCATTCTGTCTCTGGGTACAGGTAGATGAGTACAGAGAGAGGATAATCAAGAATCATTTGCTGTTTTGCAAATGACAAGGGAAGAATTTGCTTATTAGCTATGAAAAGTCTGCTGCATTCCATGCTTTGTTATGCCACTGAGCTACAAAAGCTAATAAAATTCCAAAACAGAAGCCAAGCTTTTTGATCACAGCTTTTTTTTCTTCCTGTTTTGGCAGAAGTCACATCAGGAACATCCTGTACCAGCCAAAAGAGTCATCATGGGCTATTACTCCAAAATTTCACTAACTGCTCACTAGTCAGACTTCATCACAGTATAAAGTAATTATGGCAGCAGTGCTGTTACAATCCCTTTCATCTCAACAGGATGGCTCTGCTCCTTCAGAAACAGTTTAACTTATTTTTGGGTTCATATAGAGTCTATACATTCACACCATAATAATACACAGCCTACATATTCAATAAAAATAATTATATTCCAAATTATAAAAAATAATTATATTCCAAATTGGGCTTTGAAGCTCACATTCAGTCAAAACTTATCTTTTTAATATTGACAATCTTATGTAACACAAAGATAGACTGAGTCAAGAACATTTAATAACAGGATTTGTACTTTTCAAGAAAAGAGGCTTAAGCTCTGTTTAGCTTAAATTACTGCCAAACAGTTGTTGTAAGAAGAAAGGTGCTACACTCACCATCTTGGAATAATCCCATTCTCTAAACTGGTTGTCTGACTTCGGAGCCAACGACGTTGGTAGCTGCTAGAAGATGATGATGAAGAGCTTGGAGATGGAAAAGGAGTAACCAGAAGACTGCTCAGAGATGCTATGAAGAAAGCAAGAAATCCCACATACAATGAATCACAAAGAGTGCTGGTTAAATATTGTTCTTCATACTCTATCAATTTTGCACAAATATTGCTCTTGCTTGCTAATCTTTTTCACACAACTCACTTGGAACAGGAGAGACAATTATTTGAAATAAATCTTGCTGCTTGAGGACATTAATTTGTTATAAAGTAGCATATTGTTCCTACTAAAACATACTAAAATGTATCTTATTTTCATTAAAAGTGTTCTCTCCCAAGAGTTGTTGCACTCCCATTACAATAGACAGGATGACTTCTAGACTTTATTTTCCTATCCAGTGTAAAAAACCAACTCCTCTTCATTTGCACTAATAAAGGCTTCAACCAGCTCTTCTTCCAAATTATAAATAGGTTAAGAACCCAGAACATGGTGGCTGTAAACAAAGGATATAACTACAAATATTTTTGCATGAAAGCTTGGGGCAAATGCAGAAGGCAAACCACCTAGGAGATAAAAACAATTATGGATTTACAGGTCATGAGGTGTCTGTATTTCAGGTGAATCACTGCAGCAAAGAATTGTAACAATTAAAAAAGCAGGCAAACAAGATAGACAGCAGATACCTGACCGAGCAATGCCACTGTCTCTGTCCTCATTTTGTCCTCTGCTAGGCATATCAACAGGTGTGCTGTGTGCTAAAACAAACAGAGCAGATCAATAGAAAATATTACATAATTCATCAGACTATTTGTCAACATTTAAAAAAAATGTTTAAGTTTAAAGGTCATAAACCAAAAAAATCACATCCTGTCCTGTTGCTCAAAATCAGTGTGGTATGAAGAGAGGTGGCAGCAAACAGTAGCCTATGCTAAGTATCATGTTACTAGAGGAAGGTTATTTGCCCCAATGTAAATGTAAAAACATCTCTAAGGAGCTCATGAATATGAATACAGTCTGTATTATCAGAAATCAGATATACTTTGAAAGTGAGGGCTGGTAGTACGCTCATCTGTCACTCTTGATAAACTCTGAGTGTGCAAGATTGTCCTTTAACACAGGTTAAATCATAATGAAATAGGCTAGCACAAGGTCCATTAAAAGCTTCTGTTTCACTTGCTGAGCTGAGATTTACTGTACACAAAGCCTCACGGTCAGAAACATTCAACCTATGTCACATTACATCAAAGTGTTAGTAGTGCAGAGTTACTCAAATTGTAGAGCATGCAAGATTTGCAAAGGCTGTGAAGAAACTGCATTGGTATTTCAATTCACATGTTTGAAATTAACAGAAGTAATTAGGCCTTAGATCTACCCACCTGCAAGGATCATCATTCTGCCTGTAAAAGGAGACTTTATGTAGCTTAAAGTTTTGAGAATTAAAGAAATTTATATTGCTTGAGAAAAAACCCTTAATGCCACCCAGACTCAGCTCAAGAATTTTGAATGTCTGCCATCAAATTGAAAAGTAGCAAGAGATAAAAGAAAAAACTGTACACCACCAAGACACCTGCATGTTAGCAAGAAACCAGCAATAAGCCAGGAAACATAAGTTCTCTAAGAAACATAAGGGCTAATTCATTTTTAAAAACACTGCATAAAAATAACTCTTCAATTAAACACAGTAATTTAGCCATTTCTTTTCAGAAGACATATTTTTAAGTATATGCCAGATACACCTGTTGTCACTATTTTAGCCCTCTGTTTCTAGAGACTAATTATGCATGCCCTGCAAAGATTCAGAAGAAGCTGGATTTGTGTGTACATATGGATGGGTTACACTGTGGCTGGCATTCCACACAAACCTGCAAAGAAAGAAGCACTGCGGATGAGCCGGAGGGGACCTCCTTCAGACACACCCTGCAGCAGTTTGCTGCTACACAGCTGTAACACACCTAGGAAACAAAAGCAATGTAGACAAAATGGAAAAAAATGGGAAAAAAATTAACAAAAGTAAAAAACCCAAGGAGGTGATGTACTGGGGAAAAAAAAAGCCAAAACTGAATGAACAGATGGCCTTGTGTCGTCAGAAAGACATAGAGCCTGGAAATATTTACCTAAATTACTTCCACTGCGACAGGTTCCCAAACCATTCTGATTGGAGCTCAGCTTCCCCAGGCTGGGATCTTGGTTGATGTATTCAAAGCTATCTTGCAAGCTAAAGCAGGGGGGAAAGCCAGTGTTCCTTGAGAATGTGATCAATAGGCATTAATATTAGCTTAAGGTTACGTTTATTTTATGAAAAAAAGAAGGCTGAACATTAACTTTACAGTCAAATTGAAGGACAGGTAGGTTTCTGCAACTGGAAGGAAACAGGCATTTATTCTTTTATATTTGAATTATTGGAAGCTTCTTTATATGACATTTGGGATGCAATTTATTCATACTTGACCATTTTAGGGAGGAGGTACAACAGAACAGCATATCTGTTGAAGGAAACAGAAGTGGGATATGGGGACAAAGCATCCTCAACATATCCCTTCCTCATCCTTCTGACAGCAGGAAGAGACGGAAGTTTTGATTGTCCAAAGCACCTAACCTCTGAATTTTATTGCATGTCCTGGACAAATTAAGAAATAGAAACTTGGAGATTTTTTTTTTTTTAAATTAAAAACTTGGCTGGCCTAACTAGGATCTATTCAGAGATTTCTTCTCCACAACTGCCTTTCTGATTTTCTACCAGAACTATAAAAGCAGAAAGACAGACAGACAACTGCACTGGCTGGGAAAGGAAAAAAATTATATATAAAAAAAGAAGTTCTTACTTATTGTTGCTTCCACTGAAGCTTCCTACCCTGGCTGAGAAGACTTTACTTATCATCAGCTGTGGGGGAGAGCTGAAAGGATAAACAGTCATTTCAGTGAGTCATCAATTCCAAGTGCCTGACAAGACAGTGTATCACAGAAGAGGACACTCACCGTATGTAGTGAATTTTCAAGGTGGAGCCTTTGTAACTCATTGCCACTGAGCCAAACATCATTTCTCCCAGCATATTGACATCGGAGGCTGGTCTGGTGTACTACACAGACAAGAAGATGGAAACAGCCAAGTCAAAAATAACTTGGCATACTATTTCAACTTAGCATAGTGCCACAGCAATGCATTTGGAATGGAGAATACATGGAAAAGATTAACTTCTTTGTGGAGTAAGATCAGTGTGCACTCAGTATAGGTTTAACAAGTGCAGCAAGAAGAAATCCTGCATTTTGCTCACTAGATGAGCAGTGCTACCCTTCTCCAAAGGCAAGAGAGAAAAAAAGATCTACGGCATTTCCAAAGGAATAGCCATATCCAGCAGCATTCCCATAAAATAGAGCGTTTGATAAAAGCTGTAAATGTTAACTGGACTTGGATTCTGTGGTCTGGATCCCCAGAAAATAAACTGCCTTCCTTATTCAAATGAGTAAACTCACCTTCCCTGCTCTCATAGAAAGCTTCATGGAAATGTTTTTTATTGAAAAAAGATTTGTAATTATACTTGGAAATGCAGTCTTCAGATCAGTTGCTTATTTTGTTTCAAAGACTGATCATCAATAGCAAAAAACGAAGAGAAGTTTGTTAACTCTGAAGCAAATCATCTTCCAGTTAAATATAATTATTTTCTTTTCCCACCTTAACCTATGCATGCTTCCAATTTCATTTTTCTAGGTGAAATGCTAACGCTTTTACTAAGAAAGAGCTAGAGTACCTGAAATTTAATGTTAGAGTAAGACAGACTAAAGGAACTCTTAATAGATCATGTTCAACAGCTTCTTCAGAACTGACTTGAAGCACAAGCAGATATGAACAGAGAACAGTATATTGCTTCTTACAACGTTCTTATGACAAAATGCTATTAGATATATTTCATAACTCCTTGAAAGATAATAGACCAAAAGGTTAAGATGCACCCAGATGTTTTTATTCTACAACACTTTAAGGATAGAGTAGATATCTCAAGGTTCAGATTAAGCTGTAATGTAATAGAAGCCTAAGTCATTCAATGCATCTAAGTGAAGGCTTTAATAAACTAACTTCTTCAGTAAAATGGGAGAAAAGCAACGAAGTAACAAACATTACCTGATACTTCGGTATCTGTTCTTTGATATTCTGCATACAGCTGACAGAGGGACTATGGGAAGAAACGTTGTTCCCATTGCTTGCTTGGCAGTTCTTGGCAGAAGTCTTTACAGAAGCCTCATCGGCTATTTTCTATGTCAAAACAAACAATGTGATAAAAACTACTAAAGTAAATCTGAGAACTGCCATCTCTAAACATATCATGGCAAGAATCTTCTTAAAACTACAGGAAAGCAACAGAAACAAAGAATACTCTTATTTGGTTCAAAAAATATGTATCAGTTTTAAAATATATTTTTTAAAAGCCAACATTGGAGCAAATGGAGAACTGCTCTCACATTTGCACTGTCAGATTTTCATAGGAGTGAAATATAATCAGAGTAATTAGTCAGTTTCATGGGAAGATCATTCCCAATCCTTATCAATTAGTCCCTTTTGGGTTTCTTACAAAAATTCCCGTAAGCATTTGCACAATTAATCACTCTGATTGCATGTAACTTTTGCTCCCCAAGTCATTAACAGATTTCTAAACAGAAGAACAGCCAGCAAAAAAAAGGGATGAATAATCCATCATTTGGTAAAATTAACAGGTTAAAGACAAAGAGTGTATTTGAATATTCAATGTGAATAAGCCCTACTGTATTTCAGAAAAACACACAGTATGCACACATATGCTTCCTTGACTTTAAACAGCACTGAGTTTGAAAGTAATTTTGCCTTAATTTTAAATGAATCAAGATTTAGTTTTGCTGTTTGAGAACAACTAAACACTCAAAATAATTTTCAACATCTATGTGTTTGCATGGCATTCAAAGTACTTTGGCTGTTTTAAGAGGGAACCTAGATTAGTGTCTGGCTAGAAAACAGATTATAGCTGTATCATGTGTTATGAGGGGGGTTATAATCTGTTTCATGTCAGTGTTTCATAGAGAGTTTCTGATAGTACATTTTGTACTCAACTTTTAGCTAAAGTATTCAAGCAAGTGGAATGATTTAAGTATTTAAATGAAGCCAGAAATGTATTTTTTGCTAAGATGCTGTTTGTTTTAAAACAACTTCAGACACAAAGTAATGACCTTGATTTTGGGAGGGGGTGGAGGAAGAGGGGAAGCAAGATTAACAACCAGTCTGACCCATTTACGCTCTTAAGTAGATGATCAGACATCAGCTGATGATGCTCATCAGTCTTACTGATTCAGCACAATGGCATATTTATGGTGTGACTGAAATAGAGATTCTTGCTTTTTAGATGTCTTTGTAAGTTCTACAAGTTGTGACTGTTCTTATATGGCTTATGCAGGTATATATATAGCTCTGCAATAAACCATGCTAGTCTAATAAGCTGAAGCTGCTGGTTCTAAAAAAAACATCAAAACAAACAAAAAATTGAAATAATTCAATGTAGAAAAGAAACATAAAGGGAGTAGAAAAAACAAGCAAAACTACCACAAAACAGACAACACTACTGCTTTACTCATCTTAAAATGACCAAAGTTTGCTGAAAGCTTTACTCCATAATTTGTGTGCTTGGAGAACAGCAAAAAGAACTTGCATCTTGACAGCATCTGCTCTTGCTTCTGTGTCTCCAAAATTTACATGGCCATATATATCACCATGTGTCATGCTTATGTCACATCATACAACGTGTTAGCCAGTGAAGTTGTTTTAATTCGAATAAAGACAACAGCTTTACTAAACCAAACACCAAGGGAAGAAAAGCACCTTTAGACACATGGTGAACATCACTGAAATGGATTGCACAGCCAACAACAAAAAGCAAACCCAGTCAACATTAGAAAGGCCGAAGAAATACTCAGTTTAAAGGGAAATAGATTTCTTTGCCTGAAAGCAAATCTGGATTGTTATGTTTGAATACCATATTTATATTATAAATACCAAATATCAGATATGTTCATAGGCTTGTTGTAATCTAACACATGCTTGTTGCAACTATCACAGTGAAAGATCACAAGATTAAGAAGTTGGCACTGTTCTATAACTGCTTTTGAAAAGGAAAACAAAAGAGCAGTAGGACAACAGCAGGATTAACATTTCATACCTGAACCACAGCTTCATCAATTTTGCGGACTGCTTTGGAATCAAACAAGACCTGTCTGCCCCTCCTCTCACAGTCTTGGTAAACTATCAGGCGGATTTCATTCAAGTCAAACTCTGAAGAGGACCAGCTATGGATTAGAAACACAAGATGTTAAAATAGTGTGCTTATTTTGTAGGCTCATTTAAGTGAATAAACAGGTATTAGGCAAAGATATATTTTACTTAGCATTTACAGAATCCAGGGTGAAAATCACATAGCTCCAAGCAAAAAGGAACTCGAAAGGAGTGTCTAAGCTCAGTGTCACTGACAAAGGCAAGCAAAGCCAGATCAATTTTCATCCAATCTTTTTCCAAATTTTTCCAGAAAGAGAACATAAAACTGTCTCAGCAACCTGCTCCTGGCCTTAACTCTTGTTATTCTCTTCTCTGTACACAGCCTGGATCATCCTTGTTTTAAGGTAAGCGTACTATTTTATGCAATAAAACACAATGCATTACCATCCTCTCTACTGCAGCCTTCCAAAAGCACAAGGCTTACACCATCTCTCTTCCTCCTCAGAACAACACAAGCCTAATTCCTTTTGACCCGTTCCTGACTATGTAAGTTAAGATTTTTCCCAAAGTTTAAGTCTGGCAGCTAATAGAAAAGGTTTATGTTGTTCCATTCTTCTTCCCCCTTTTCTGAGACATTTCAGCCACTGATTGCTGAGACTTGATCTCCGGCTACAATAAAAACCATTTAGTACCTGAAACCAAGATACTTGAACTTCAACCTGAAGTGAAATAATTCTCAGAAACCAGAGCCTGCCCATTCTTGAGATACAACAGGGCACACGTCCTGCCTCACTGCACTACCACAGGGGCCAAGGAGCCAAAGTGATCATTGCAGCAATGACAAGAAACCTCATTGCCTCATTTCAAAAGGAGTCAGTCTGCACATCAGAGCACGGAGACTTGCTTGGCCTCAGTTTCAGCTACAGAAAACACTTTTCAGGTTATTGTAGCTGACAAGCTGAAATCAATGGGAAAAAACCTACACTGTGTAAAGCAGTGCCACAGAGCACTGATGCTCAGCCACATTGCCCCAGCCCTGACCTGGATGGACTGCACCTGGGGGGTGAGAGTACAACTGATATTAATAGTTGTTGGTTTAACAAACTTCAGTCAAGGCCACGCTGATCCTCCACCCAAAAGAAGGTTTCATTTAGGAATTTCCCCAAATTGTGCTCTACAGAAATGGAAGGCAGATAATTGAGAGAAGAAAGAGCATAAAACCCCTATACAGATGAAAGACTTGAATTTATGAAGCTATTTCTTTTATTCCATGCCATTCTGTCAACATCCATAAATCAATAGTGAGGTAAACACTATCAAGTCCTGCTGGAGTCAGGATAACTGCTTTAGAAGTACACTTGCAGACTTCTGATTTTAAAATAATTTTAAGTAAAGTCAACTTAATTTCTTCTTTGTGCTCTTTCTACGTGGCTAAAAAACAAGCCTAAATAGGCATCTTTTCAAACCTGAAAAACCTCAATCTCGAGATTTGTTTTTAAACATCTTCAGACAGAATAAGCCAGATGCCTATTTTCACTGTAAGGTATTCTGATACAAGTATGCTGTAGGTACATAATATGCAAGGTTCCCTATCATGGAATGATGCTAAAGGCTGTTTTGCCCTCCACAGTGAGGAAACTTCCTGATGTGCATGTAACCTGTTGCCTCTAGAACTGCCAAGAGTGCCAGGCAGATTTCTTTTCAAGACTTCCCTTTCAAAGGCAATCACAGCATTACATTAACCTGCATGAGACCAGACTTGATACCATTGTTGATAGTTGCCCAACGAAGATCTTACACACCTTGCTTACACAGAGAGTTCAACTACACCATCTGTTTAAGAAGTCTGTTACTAGTTTCTCAGCCTACTGCCTGTGCAATGCCATTACAAAACCCAGTTATACTGAATGCAAGAGAAGTCAGAGCCATCAATACACTTCATCCTAAGCCACATGATTCTGATAGTCTTCAGTATCAGATAAGCCACTATCTCTTCAGTTACACAGATAACTATTTGCTTATTTGCTGCAACAGACACCCTGATGTAAGTATGCTGTTTTCTTAAAAAGGCTGCAGGTCTTTCCTTCCTTTAACAGCAAAGAAAAGGTACATCTCTATGACTTTAGCTTAAATTCTATGGAAGAGCAGAGCCTTATTTATCTCCATGACTGGCACAGAAGCATCCATACTTCAGACCACAGGCTTGCAAGTCTAAACTGACAGATTCAGTTCAGATACAGATTGAGCCAATCTAGCCCTGCATCTGCCCTCTGATGCAGGACTGCATGCAGGCTGGATTGTATGGATTCAGATTTCCTTATGAACAAATGAACTCCCTCATTAAGCACTAAAGCAAACCTCATGTTGCTCATGCAGTGCTGACTTCTGTATAAGACACGAACTGGATTTTATGTTAAAGTAGAAGCAAATTTAACAGCGTTTTCCACACAACATGCTAGAATTAAAGATTCCTGCAATTTGTCAGAACTACAGACAGATTCTCTAGTACCAGACAGCAATGAGCTAAGAAATTATATAAAACCTATCATACAGAGCTTTATGTGACTAGCAAACCAAATCTAGGGAAGTAATTTCAGGTAATGCTTCTTTATAGTTCTAACCAAACAGCAAACTTATGTTTTAATGATTCCATTGCTTAGAGATGCAGTTCCTGCAGCAGACCTACCCATTACAGAAGAGATTCTCATTTGGTAACATCAAGCATATCTATAGGCAATTTATACAAGCATACAAGTCCATGTAGTCTCATTACTTCCACATGGAATCCAGCAGCAGACCCAAGACTAGCCAGATGACCTGGATGTTTATGCCCATCAAAAAAGCTGATGAGCACTGCTTACAGTACTTCCACCCTTTACTGTTTAAGTGAGATTATGTAGCACAGATGCCCCAAAACAGGGACAGCAAGAGTATTCATTCATCTCCTAAAAGCAGAGTGTTGAAGAAGAGACAGTACATAGACTCATTGGTCAGCTCTGTTTTCACATGAGCAAAAACCAAAACCCCAAAATGTTACCTCCTTATCTCTGTATCAGCTTCTTGCTAATTTAGCAATGCCAGGTCCTGCATATTCTTAAAAATCAACCAAATTAACCAAATTAATGTGATCTTGTGTGTACGCTCACATTTCAGGTGGCTGTTCTGACTGAACACGTTTTCTTATTTGACCACGAAAGTAAGAGCCCCACATATCCTTTCACCCCTTTTTGTAACTATGTTACACTTCCTGTTACTTGTGTCTGCTCTGGTAATTGTTGGACCTTTCCATAGGTAAACTGAACTCTGCAGCAGCACAAGTCTGTCCAGGCATGTCCATGAAAGTGGGTCAGAAACATGGTTGGACAAAGGAAGAAGTAGAAGGCAGTGGAACATGCACCTCTTGGTGGCAGCATGACTTACACTAACTCACTTCATCCATGGGACTATATACCTTTAGGAAAGGGCACAAAGAAAACCTTCCCGATACATTCCAAGTGAGTCCAGGGCTAGCTGGGATGTTAATTCAGATTTCTTGTTCTCAAGTCAGTCCTCTCTGCTCAGTGAGCTGACTTCCCTAAGAGGAGCCAGTTCCAAAAGGACTTGAAAGGCCAAGGCCAGAAGAAGGGGAAAAAGGACAGGAGCATGATGCTAAAATTCAAAGGAAGAAGTGGCTCCTTCAACACCATCAGTCTGTTTGACCGGTCAGCTTACCTATCCTCACCTTCAGACTCTATCTTTACTGGATGTGGAAGATGCTAGAACTAATAAACATGATCTTCAAGTCAAAATAAATAAACCAAATCAAGCTGTCTCTGTTCATATGACAGTAGAACCAGGTCTACTAGAGATACTAATATGCTATGGATTTTCTTTTTTTTTTTTTTTGAAAGAAAGCCACAAGTTTGGAACAGCTTACAGATATCCTGAGAAGTTTTGTCCCCAGAGAAGCTTAAGCTTGCTTTATTTTCTCCTACATGTACATATAAGCTACTTTCCTTTGACTTGTTCAACATTTCTTCAATTACAGTTATGAGACGTGGAGGCAAGATTTCTCTTACTTAGGGGAAAGCAGACTTGTTTGTTCCTGGAAAAAATTCACAGAAAATTTGCATCATTCTACCCTTAATAAATACTTTCAGTTAATACAGATTTCCAAACTCTAATGTTTACAAAGAAAGCTTTTGCTTCACCTTTATAATTATCAGCATGCATGCAATAACTTAAGAGTGACCTATTCATTTATATTCAAAAAACTACTTAAGTTGACCTTAAACTGTTTTTGAAAGTGATTAACTCCTCACTCCTCCACTTTAACATCTACATGCAGGCTAGAGAACTAAACAGGCTGAAACATCCCTGTATATTTATCTGTATTTTATGGCTTTGTAGACCAGCAACCCTGAATGTAGAATACTAATTCTAACACCCTTGGGTGCTAGAACTTGGAAAAAAAACACCCTGAACTGTATTTTCAACACAGCTACATAGCTACAAAGAGTCAGACATTGGAGACATGCTGGCACGTGTCTGAAAAGGACAACACAAAAGTTAAATAAACACTATTCCCACTTCAGATTACTCTGATGTAATGCTTGAATTAGAGGCAACAAGTAAATTGAATTAGAGGTAACTTGACAAGTAAAGCAGAGGGTTCCCCTTTCTGTTCTTCCCCTACTTCACAGCATTCCCTTCTGTCAGCTCCACACACTGTCAGTACTTGAACTACTAACACAGGAGGAGGTGGCAAAAAAAGTAAAACAAGGGAAACTAATTAGGAAACTAAAAAGAGAAGGTAAGATTATTTAACCTTAATTGAAAAGAAAGGCAATTACCCTTTCTGCCTCAGTTTGCATATACATAAATCTTACACATCAGAGTCAAGAATGTCAGTTCAGTTTCAAACAGCAAAGACTTTCTGGAGTTTCAGTCAGCATCATCATCAAGAATAAGCTTCTAACAGAACTTTTTCAATTATTTACAAAATAGCCTTTCAGGCACATGTTTATAAATCTAGTGTTACATAAAAATGGCCTTTCTTTGTCAAAAATCATATACATCAAAAAAAGTTACATGCATACCTGTTTTGCAGCAGTCTAGTCACTTTGTTCGCGCAGCTGACACTTTCATCTCTCAAAGACTTTCTAATTCTTTCATCCAATTTGGTACAAGAGAGATTGTTTCCAAGTGGTAAATCGTTGTTGTGTCTTGCTCTTTCTATTTGCCCCCCAGTGCCATTTGCAGTTTTTGGTGTACCCCCACACATTTTCTTAGCTACAAACCCTCTTGTAAAGCTCACTCAAAGAAACTAAATTCCTGCTGAAGAGAAACAGCCTCAAGCAGTTTCTTCACTATCGATCAACCATTAACAATGGTAATTTACCATCAGCTTTCTTCCCTATAAAGTAACACAGTCTGCTGAATTTCCAATTGGGAAGAAAAAAGGCAAAGTAATCTTCATATATTCTATAAGCCATTAATACAAAAAGACAGCTGTAGCTAATGTACTCCTGCAATTATTCCAGACAGAACAGACATGACTTTCAGGTTTCAGAAGCCATCGTGGACTTGCTCTTGCTGCTGTCAAAGGTTCTCCTACTAAGCCTGGTGCAAAGCTGTAGCAGATACAACAGCTAATATTGACTTTAGCTATGTTTGTTTCCTGGTATGTGATTTAGGTAGCTGGCAATTATGTAGTCACAAGACTGAACCATATGGCCTCTTAAAAAAAAAAAAAAAAAAGGCAGCATAGTTGCTTTTGCAGTGACTCGCCCTTAGTTGCAAGGTTGTTCTAACACTGGCTACAACACCCTGTTAATGGCTCTCATGTGAGCAAGTGTCATCTGACAACCCCTAGCAACCTCATAGAGCTTAGGAGCAAGTAAGAATTTGTCATCATTGCCATATGGCCATCAGTTTAAAAAACCTAACTACTGACACCAAGAAGCACACTAGATATTCTACACTGTAATGCTTTTATTTCTAAGGACAAACACTACTTATACTTGGACAAGAACTTGGCACTAGTACTTCGAAAAGTTTTTTTAAAAAGTATGAAGGAAAACAATAAAAAAAGGTTTGTTGCAGACTTCAAGTTGCTTGATGAGAATTTATAGTCATGTGCCTCTTAAATAATTCAACGGCAATACTGATGACAAAAGTATCTAATAAAATACTCCTAACCAAATAAATATAAAATGTTGAACAGAACAAAGGAATCAGATCACAGAAGACAGAATATCATTAAGCCAAACTCCTGGGCCTGCACAGGAGCATCCCCAAGAGTCAGACTTATGCACCAAAGCATTGCCTAAATGCTTCTTGAACTCTGTCAGGACTGGTGCTGTGAACACTTACGTCCTTGGGGAGCCTGTTCTAGTGCCCAAACACCCTCTGTGTGAGTAACTTTTTTCTAACATGCAACCTACACCTCCCTGGCACAGGTTCAGGCCATTCCCTTGGGTCCTGTCCCTGGTCACCACAGAGATCAGTGCCTGCCCTTGCTCTTCCCCTCATCAGGAAGGTGTAACTGCAATGAGGTCTTCTCTCAGTTTCCTCCTCTCCAGGCTCAGCAAACTGAGTGGCCTCAGCCATTCCTCATATGGCTTCTCCCCAAGGCCCTTCACCATCCTTGTTGCCCTCCTTTGGGTACTCTCTAATAGCTTAAATATCTATTTTTCTAATAATAATTTTCTAATAATAATCTTTCTAGTATTGCCCTGACCAAAGCTGCACACAGGATTTTCCATTAGGCCCTGGTAATTCTACTGCTGAACAAAGCCCTCTTCCCCATTATTGCTTTAAAAAAAGTTATCCAGACATATCTGCTCCTAATTCACATTTCTCATGAATTATGATGGGCTTTCTCCCCATCAGTAAAGTTTTAGACATTTTATAAGACAACAGCCCTACTGCAATTTCCCTTCCAGGTTAAAAAGGGAAAATAACTTTGTTAATGGTCAACCAGACCAGCAGTAGAGTTAGAAACAAGATTTCAAAATCCAGTGCTATGTGCTACCTGCTAAACACAGCACCCTTAAAATTATTTTGTAATCATAGTTAAGCCCAATCTCTAAAAATTGGACGGAAGTGAAGGAAAAAAACTAGAGCAAGGTTAGGTTGAACAACTTGCTCTGTTGCTGAGGGAAACCTATAGCAATAAGAAGAACCAGCTCCACTTCAATCCCCAGAGAAGTGACAAGCTCCAGATCACAGTCACTCTCCTCCTAAGAGCGACAAACAAGTGAAATCTTTGGCCTGTTCTTGTATGATTTAAACCATCTAGGAGGGGACAACTTTAGCCCTCACCTCATTGAGGAAAACTACTTTATTAAACACCACTGTTACCAGTTGTCTTTGAAGCGCGAATGAAATAAGTGAAATATTACACTTTGACTGAGATCAGGAAATTGTAGCCTTCACTTCTGTACTACCTTTTCCCCAAACAAACCAAAATTCTGGAACATTCATCAAACTATCAAATTCACATCAGACATTAAAACAAGGAACTCCTGTAAGCTCACTAAATAGATGTGTTTTACAACACTACCTCATCTGTAAATGCAATCATCTGTAAAATAATATAAATCCTAAAGTACCTGGGGAATTAACATTGCAAACCCACAGAACAGTTTCTAAACAACAACAACAACAAAATAATACATAAATCCACACATGAAAAACACACAGAGTCCATAAAGTAGACAACACTAGTAGACAACAATAGTAGACAACAATAAAATGGAAGAAAGTGTCCTGCTCTGCAGATATAATCCTCTGTGAAGCAGAGTTTAATCACTCTTTTTCTAGGCTATGTGACAGCATGTCACCTGCTCTGTTTGTAGGTCATTTCCTGTCCTTCATCTTCACTGCGAGACAATTCCCTAAATGATTTCAACTCAAGGTAACATTTCAGCAAGAAAATTTGGGGTAGGGGAAAGAGGAAATAAATAGATGTGATGTAGTTAAGAATAACTTTCTGTTACAGCTATCCACTTGTTACAGCTGTCCACTGAAATTTAAGCTGTCCACTAAAACTTCAGGACTGTTACAGTTACAGCTGTCCACTAAAACTTAAACACTGTTTTCAAATCTAAGAAAATATTTTCAGAGACCTCTGAAAGGTTTTATTTTCTAAACAGCTTTTAGAAGTGGCTAGAGAAGCTTAGAAAAAAAAAAGTTTGAATCATACCTGCTGTTTCAGTGAGCATTTGTTTTTGCAGAACATACATTTAGCACAATTGATACACAAAAAAATGCCTAGACCCTGACATTCAGGATTAGTACCAAAACACACGTTTAAAGATGAAGTGGAATCTCTTTTGGATTGCTTAATGATGATTTTCCCTCTTTTAGTCCATTGAACAGCTTATGTGGAAGGCAGGTTCCCATCCTCCCTCTGATTTTGAATAATTTACCCTGCATTGTTTCTCCTCTTTCTAAAACCTCAGATATGGAAGGGCTGTGCTGATGCCACACCACATTCCTTCTCCACAACGACCTAGAGTAGTCCTAATATGGCAAAGCTCTATTAACCTCAGATGAACTACCTTGTTCAAGCATGATACATAGTTACCAGTTTCACACAAGTTAGGCGGGATACATTGCAGATTAGTCACGCAACAAGTGAAGGAAGGTATTACTTGGAGCACTGCTCTCTCTCTCTCAGGACATTTTCCTGAAGAAAGCGTTCAGGTGGAGAAAATAAAAGTTATCAGTATCAAGTACAGAAGGGTAACTTTTTTTTTTTTTTTTAGGATAATTCTCTGTGTTCCTCTAAGAAGTCCAAAACAATATTGGATATATTTGTTCATTGAAAAGTTAAAATTCCACAGATTCCCTGCTTAGGAAAGGACAATATACTGGATTTTTGTAAGGCTAGAAGCATTTTTTTCCATCACCTTTATTGCTACAAAGCAGTATCATCACAGGCATTCAAAAGAAATTACAAGACACAGACACATGCTGATAGATGTTAACAAACATATCTACACAAGTTGGAGTCACCAACAAGTGCACACATCAGCCTTCCACAAACATAAAGAGCAGCCCATTAAACCAGTGCGTCACAACTCAGCTTCTCAAAGTTATCAGGAATCACTGTTCACGAGCTTATCTACAAGTCTGAAGTCTGGGAGCTAGCTGTCATAGAGTATCTCAGTAATGATGTAGAAATAAAAAAATAAAACTCACAATAAAACAAAACCCTAATATAAAAGAAAACACCCAGCGAGTAGTCCCTTGTTTGCAGTAGGACCACAAACAGCACAGAAACAGTGGTCTCAGTTGCTGGCTCCAGAAGTGGAATTCCTCATTAGCAAAGGAAGAGCTAAAGGCTTGTAATTGCATGAAAAATAGCATGCATTCAATTGTGTTTTACCATTAAGAAAAGTGTGGGTTTTGTTAATCTAGGTCTTTAAACAAAGAAAAGTAAAGTCTGCAGTAAGGTTACCATCCTAGGTGCACCACCTACTTCTTTTCTCCATACAGAAAGCCATGCTTAGTCTCAAACAACTTTCCCCTTTCCATCCCACTTTCTGCCATCATCTCCACAGCTTCTAACAGGAGAGCTCAGCTGACCCAAAGTAAGTCAAGTATTTTGCAGAAGCTGTTTCATAGTGACGACCTTTATCCTTTCAAAGAACTGAAAATTTGCTAGTAATTTAACTCTGTAAGATCTGACAGCTTCTTTGCCTATTTATTTTTCCAAGTCACCTGCAGTAATCAGCTTCCAGTTTTCACTGTAGCCAAACAGCTCAAGCTAAATAGCAGCGGTCATCCTGAAGCAAACAGTGCTGGGTCCTGCATCTCACCCGGGCCAGCCCAGCCCAGCCCAGCTCCTCGGGCAGCGCTGGGTGTCTCCAATGCATCATTCCCGTGTCACTTGTTCCATGTGACTGGGCCTGCAGCCAGGAACACGGCTACTAAATACAGACACTGCCAAGGCACGTCTGGGAACTGCCTCTGCCACAAAATGAGATTAAGAGAAATCTTTTATCCTGCCTCTGCCTTTCCCCACCTTCTCTTGAACACAAGGAAGAATTACGCATTGTGCATCTGAAGGAGAATCTTGAGCAACAATGCGAGGCAGAATCTGGTATTTATAACACTGTACTAGCTCTTACTCCATTGCAATGCTGAATAAAAGTACTGACAGATCTCAGACCTCAGTATCTCGTACATAAGGGAGCAGGCCAGGACAGACATCACCCCACCTTAGGGCTGGTATCCTGAGGCATGGGTTTGGTTGCCTGCTCTTTCCTGCTCCTTCTCTCTCCTCTATAAAGCCCTATAATTCTATATTTTATTCTTTTTACTTCAGAAAGAGTTTGTGTACACCTTTCAAACCTCTATTCAAAGGATTAATTTTAGAATATGGAAAAAAAAATTACTAAGAAAAAGGGTTCTTTATCGGACGTAAGTAAATACATAGATACAGAGAGATGAACAATTCCTGGCGTTTAACATTCCCCTCCAATATTTTCTAGCTAAATGAAAAATATTTTCTCTGCTATAACACACACAAACACCTTCACTCAAAGTAGCTAAAAACACCCGCATGTTAACAGCAACCGTTTCTTCACAAATTTCCTCCACTTCTGCTGTGAAAAGGCTACATTCACAAGAGGGCTTTGTGAACTGCAGAGGATATGGCACATTCTCAAGCCTTACAGACAGAAGTTTAGGGTACTCTCTCCAGAGGCACAGAAAGATTGCAAATCCCCATTTCTCATCACTGTTCTGAACACGCACTCCCACTCTACAAAAGAACACTCTCAAAGAGGGCTAGAGGCAAATGTTATCCAGGGAACCCATGTCCCTCTTCCAAAGGAAACTGCTTTAGAAGGGGTCAGTTTCATCTAACCCAAAAGCATAAACTCAGCAGTATCACTTCACTTAAAAAGAAATTGTAATTTACCTCCTGAATTCCTATTCTATGAAAAGATATCAGATTTGGCTCTCTAACAGTGCTGAGAGCTGAAGCAGCCCAGTTTTTTTGACCAGCTAACATAATACTGGGAAGACCTCTGTAAATGGTGATGTTAAACTGTTGTAAGAACAAGATGCGTTTTGATCTTTCTAAAACAGAGATTGCAACTGAAAAGTTAAAAAGTTAGTCTGCAATAACCAGGAAGGGAAGGAAGAAAAACTAAGTTGAATATTTATGAGACAGTACTGATCTACCCAACTGGGAAGAATATGGGAAAGAACACACACAAGGAGCCACGCTTGATCACCCAAAAGTTGCTATAGCATGAACAGCAAAGTCCACTGCTTCAGTCTAGATGAATGCCAGGAAATCCTGACTTAGATTGAATGAAGTGATAACATGGACGGATATAACATCACCTCCGGCATTTTTCACTAGTTATAGCCAAAAATATGTTTTGCTCCTCTTGTTGTTGTTATGATAATTTGTCTATTCCATCCAAAACACTTTCCTTAACTCTCTCTTGTAGACAGCACAGAAAGTAGCTTTCTAGTAAGTAGAACTGAATTTTGAAGGATTAGATAGATTTGTTTTCAAGTTTCACTGGAAAGGGAAGGAGGAACATGTGTTGGGATCCGTGTGCATGGTAATTAAATCACTCATACATACCCTATACCTTCTCAATGAAAAGGACTACACACAAAAGCAACCAAACAAACCACAGTCCTGCAGCTGACTGGCATGGGCAAACCTACCCTTGCTGCAAGCCACTAATGCTAAAGACTTACGTTCTGTTTACCACCAATTGCGTAGGACTTTGAATGTACAAACAGTCATTAAGTTATGAAACAGTCTCTCCTCCTTAAAGCAGGCCAACCACTCTAAACTACTCACATAGGATCTCAAATATTTTCTCAAAAACACTGGTATTATAGTAGACTTAGGAGTTTATCCAGTCAAGTTTGTACATAATTACAGCTGACTGCACCCAGTAGCGTGCTAATATTTGGATGCCAAGTATCAGTCCACCAATCCTGAAATATCTGAGAAAAAAAATTAAAATCACACAGAAAAACCAGTTGCATCCTTGTCCTGCAGTGATTTGCACATTGATAGATGCAAACAAATTTCAGCCAGCAAGTTTATGTAGCAATTATTTAAACAAATTAGAAAGTTTTCTCCTCACGAGAAGGTAAAAATTGGTCAAGCTCTTTTAGGATTCCCCAAAAAAAACAAGTGTACAAGAAAGTCCTTTATAATAGATCTGATTTACTTCTGAGATGAGTCGACCAGAGCAGACTCGCTAGAAGACATCCTAACAACTACAGATTCAGGATAACTTCATTTAATTACAAACAAAACTTTCTTTTTACCTGCTGTTAAAACAAGGACCAAGGATACAACTCTAATGAAGACCAAGTCAACGTTTAGTGCTTCAGTAATGCAAACAATAAGCCAAAATCGAATCAAATTTCAATCAAATTCCTAGTTCACATGCTAACACATTTCAATACAAATACAGAATTATTTCTTTGGGTAAACAAAGTTCAATTCAGAGGTTCAAGTCATCTTTGGCAGTCCACACAGCCACGTTTTGCTTAAAAACAAAGAAATTGGGCAGATGCATTATCAATGTGCACATGGGTTCATTAGCTTGACTGACTGTTTCAAAAAACCCACATTCACTACAAAATACATTGTTCTGTTTGCATTTTTCATCTTCTTTGCATACCTATCCCTGCACTCATTATCCAGTCCAGCTATACATAAGCATTTTACAGCATTTCCACCAAGTGCTACCCAAAAGTGACAGAAATATTTATTTTCAAATATCTGTTATTTCCCTAGTTCCATTTAAAAGCATTCCCAAATATATCCCTGTCTGTAGGACTGCTTACGGGAACTTCTGAACGTAAGAAATTCAGTACCTGAACTTTTTTGAACTCAACTGTACTGTGATCTAGTCCACAGGAGGTGACTGACATATCCCCAAGTCTCCCAAGTACCAAAGTCATTCGGTATTACTCACCCGCTCCCGAAGTTAGAATTGCGTCTGAAATAATTTTAATATTTTGTAAGCATGATTTATATGCATGCACAGGCAAATCTTATAAATACCTTTATAAGGAGAGAGGGTTAATTTTTCCAACTCTTTAGCTTGATGTGATCTAGAAATGCTTTTAACAGTTGAAAGGGCAGAGGCTGCACTCCTGAAGCTGTTTCAAGTGGCTAACACAGGAGAGCAACCCTCCTCCAGGCTAAAAGCCAAGACCAAGTAGGAGCTAAGATGCATGTCACTGTTGTCTGCTAAGTGAACTGAAGTGGCCACCAAATCCCTGCTCTTTATTCCAGCCTTCCCAAGGGAGCTGAGGATTAGCCCTCCACAAGCATTCCTGCATGTTGTCACAGTTTAACACAGACTACTCTAAGAAGGGCTGGTTCTATCACTGACCTTTGCACAGACACTACTGAGATGCTTCAATGCTGTTTTATCAGCGCTGCTGTGGAAGCCACAAACGTCCAGCCAATACCCAATTCCAGCACAGAACAGGAGAATGCAGCAGCATCTTACAACATTGGAGCCATTCACCAAGACCAAGGCTTCACATGCATGGACTAATCCTGCTGCTCCACAACTGAACAAAGTGATTTCTGCACCAAATTTCTTCTTCCTTGCACCTACACCTTCCTTTGCAGCACCCTCATAGGTCTCCGCCCACCTTGTTCAACCCAAGCTGTTAAACAAGAGAGGACACTTCAGAAACAAAAGGCTCATGACCTTTCCTACAGTACAATTGGTTCTAAAAAGTACAACTCATTTCAGAGTGCAAGTTAGAGAGCAGAGTGTTAAATGTGAAGGTTTTAAAAGGTCATTTGGGGGGAATGTGAAAGGAAAGGCAAGCAAATGTGACAGAAACAAGCAATAGTTGGACAAGCTCATGTGCCCCCATAAAAAACCAGAAGATACAACAAAAATTTGTCTGAATGTAAACTAATTTCTGTGAATTGCACGTTTCAAAAAGTTCCAATAACTGTCTTTTCCAGGCCACAGAGGGTTTTAATATTACAACATTATATTTCATTCTGTAAAGTTATCCACATTCAGTGAAATAATAATAATTTAAGAATAATTTGCTCAGAACTATGTATTCAACAGTTTGTATAGCCTTCTCTCTGGGGTTTTCTTCAAAAACGTTATCTAATGTACTCTGGTCAGATTTTCTGTACTCCTGGAGCTGTGCATTAACAAACCCAACTCCAAGAGTTGAGCAATTTCAGATATTGGATAACATCCAGATTCAGAATTCAGTACAAATACTCTGCACAGAAATTCAGAGCACTGAGTTCATTCAAGCCTCTGTTTTCTTTCATAAAAGTTGGTAAACTCAGTGAAAACAAAAGCTGAGTTGTTATTGTAAGAAACTTCACAATTCCATTATAAAAAAATTAAGTACTACTGTGTTCAGATTTCTAATTTGAAAGTGCTAATACCAGATTCAGACTGCTAGTGCCTCTATTAGAAAAATAAATAAATATTGTCAATTGCACTTAATACAGCTGATTTCATTAGCACATCAAAATTTCACTGAGCACTTTGGAGGAGAAAAGTTGAGCTGTATTGCACTGAAGTGAGAGCATCCTGCAGAGAAAGCTCCATACTGATTCAGTAATTACATCACACACAGCTCAAGTTTCCCTTCAGCACAGTCCATGGAAACAGAATCATGACTCAGTTTTAACAGTAGCAGGTGTGATGTAAAGCCCTTATACTGGTTCATCAGTACAAGTCTAAGAATCTCACCAATATGCAGAAGTGTGCTGACTGACTAAAGACATTTCAGCCGCTGCTCAGGTAAATGCACCTGCACTTGCCTTAGTTGATGTGGGGAAGACAAGCACTCACTGTTGCCAGAACTCCTAAGCTCATCCTCTCAGTGGCTCAGAACACTTTGTCTTGTAGCCTGCACAGGAGCTTGTCTTGTGACCTCAGCCTTGCACATTAAAACATGACATCACTAAGGTATTCAAGTGACAAACACAGACAAACAGAGTGATTTGAGAAAGGTACTGTAATGTGGGGAGAGAGCAGAACACAGAAGAACCTGAGCATGAAGATTAAGAAGCGGCATAGGCAGAGCACACCCAGAAGAGCTGATTCATGACAGGCAAAGGTGAATTGCCATGTCCATGCCTGTTAGTCAGATCAGAAGTCATCTGACACTATCACAAGAAGCACATGGAAAAAGTGCAGACAGATATTTGCTGTCTTCACATGCGTATCCCATTCAAAGTCCTCCTTTTCCTGCTTATTCTCTCTAGCAAGCCTGTTCACCACCACCCTACAGAACTGCATTCCTCATCTTTTGCCTAAGAAGTGTACCCATGGAAACCCTCACACAGCAAATACTGGTAATTAGGACAGCCTAAGAACATTCTTCTCATAACGCTTCATACAAGACAACAGTGTGATCTTAGAAGTAACTCTTGACAAATATAAAACACAGCACATGACTCCAAATCTGAATTTACTCTTCAGAAACTATCCGTGAACATCGCTAAGGTGCAAAGTACATGATGAACGTACATGATTGTTAGTGTCAGAAGGAATTCTTTAAGGAACAGGTACGCCACCCAGGTTTGTAGCACGTATAGTGAGCATTAATCCAAATAATTTTTTTTGCAAAGGAAGTCCTCAGCAACTTCAATAATATTGAAATGTCAGAACAAGGAATTTTCTATATGAGAAAAATTACCCCATTTTCTGTCCCCCCTGACCCCAGCTACTCTGTCACTTCTACTGTCTCAGGGCATTTGGTCTGCTGTTACTCACTGTTCAAATCAAAGCAACAGCTGAAGGCCACTACCACCATTGGAAACACCTACATCTCACAACGTCGAAGTGGGATGACATGATGACTAATGACTAAAACATTTTTGTCAAAACGCTTCCACCTTCCTTTCCCCTAAATTTAATAAAGCTGTTTTGTAACTTTAATTTAGTTTACATAAGAAAAGTTACAAAGTTTATGCAAGTTTACGTGAAGCCAGCTTCTACTGGCAACAAAGCTCTGCGTCAGCTTTTAAAATGTTTCTCCACAAATTCAACTTTCATGAATGCTTGTCTGCATTTTTCAGCCCCAAGCAGCTTTATTTTCTCATTCATATCAAGCCATTTATGTGACTAGGTATTCCCTTATAGTATGAGCATGACTGTGTTAAATTGCAGTTCCTGCTTTAAGTTGTGCCATCAACAAGGAAAGATACCTCCAAGGCTTTCTGCTGCTACTATTCCCCAAATCACTTTCCATATCACTTTTGAGCACAGTATGTGGCACAGTACTCACCCAGCTTTGGACATGACAACAGCAAAAGCGCCCTAAGAATAAGGAATCAAACACCTACTATCCAACTGAACATCATTTTTAGAACCAATGCATGGAACTCCATGGATAAGTTACCCATAAATCAGAAATAAGATAACCTACAGGCAAAACCCATTTGACTGTCAGGCAATAATGCATCTTTTCATGTAATTAAATAACCACGGTGCATCCATCCCTCTCAGAATGTCAGTAGCTTGTGCATTTCCACACTTTTTTTTTTTTCTTGTTATTTGTGGCAAAGAAAAAACAAAACAAAACAAAACAAAAAACAGGGTGTCTTCTTGCAACTTTAAGAGAGATGGAACTAGACTCAGAGTAAAACTCAGGGAAACCACGAGGTTGTTCAGTGACAGCATTTAAGGCAGAGGAAATCCAAACAACTAAAGAAGAAGAATGGACTTAGTTCCTGCAAAGCTCAAAATCAGAGGACCTGGAGCTTGCTTACCTTCAAAAAAGTCCTAGGCTGGAAATGTGGTTTCCATGTCAAAAGACCATACTTTCAATTACTTCCTCTCTAAGCTGTGTTTTTGAGGGAGACTGTAATAAATCTCTTTCTACAGAACTTATTCTTTAGCTCACTTTACTGATGAAAGAGAGACTAATGCCAGTGCAAAGGTGTAATACTGCAGCCTAAGGCTCAGCTCCAGCTGTCTGTGAAATGGTGCATGGTTTAGATCTGCTCTTTGACCTTTCCTGCTCCCATGCTCAGATCTGGCCCTGGGCTGGATTGCCCTTTTACAGCATATAAAACAGTAATTTTCTTTCAAATATTTTTCCAAGGGTTTACAGCCAGATGTTTATAGATATTTCCATGTATGAAGATGTATATGTGTGCTCAGTAGGGTTATTGCTGTGTGGATCTCTACGAAACTGCAAGAAGCTCAAGATAAAACCCAATTAGGTCACAAGAACCTTTCGAGGAGTGTTTCATTTGAACAAACTGACAAACAAGCAGACTCCAAGCTCACCACTGCTTTCTTTCCTTTTTCAGAAGGTGGAACATTGCCAGGCTGGTAATAAATGCTGTGGAATAATGCTTAGCAAGTAGGATCTCACCAAGCATTTCAGCACTATGACCAAAGGAATCACTAGTACCAGCTGCCAAACAAATGATCTCATATACCAAAGCTAACAAACTGTTACCAGATAGATATCCTGCAGCTACAACATGACATCCGTTCCATTAGAGACACCAGAAGGAGCTGCTGACACTTAAAGCTGAAGAAATAGACTGCGTGCAAGTTTCAGACACAGCTGAAATAATACAACCTTAAAAAAAAATAACATATAAAATGAAGTTATTCCCTACTTTACAACAGTCCTTCACTGCACATACCAATATCAAAGAAATTTAATCACAGGTTGCAATGCAGAAATTATATATTCAGCAGTGAAAGCAGTCTTCTGAAAACTCCAAGACATTTATTTTTGTTAAAAAAAACTCAAATCAAATCAAACCATCAGAGACTGAAATTAAGGTGAAGTCTGAACCCGCAGCTTAAGGACTTTATGTTGAAAAGTACAGAAAAGCACTGATGGGAAATTTCTTCTAGAATCAGGCAAACACAATTACAGAAAAACTGCTATCAATTTAAGTAAAATCAAACTATCTGCAACCCATATCAATTTCCTTAAGGCCACCCCCCCCCCCCCAATACCTTACTCAAATACATGCTTAGCACTTGAAACATTCTAGTCTTGAGATACTATGTGCTTATAATCCCTAAAACTTAATGGACTGTTCAATGGGTAAGGAATTGGTTGGATGGCTACATCCAGAGGGCAGTGGCTCAGAGTCCTGATGGACATCAGTGACAAGTGGTGTCCCTTGGGGAATATCAATGATGGAACTGCATGCGCTCTCAGCAAATCTGCAGAGGACACCAAGCTGTGCCTGTCTGCACTCCTAAAGGATGGGATGGCAGCCCAAAGGACCTGGACAAGCTCAAGCAGTGGGCCCATGGGAATCTAAAAGGTTTAACAAGACCAAGTATGAGGTGCTGCATTGGGTCAGAGTAACCTCTGGTAACAGCACAGGCTGGGGATGAACAGATTCAGAGCAGCCCTGCCCAGAAGGACTTGGGGACATTGGTGGGTGAGAGGCTGGACACGAGTCAGCAATGTGCATTCTCAGCCCAGGAAGCCAAACGTGTCCTGGGCTACATTAAACACAGTGTAGCCAGCAGGGCCAGAGAGAATATTCTACCCTTCTACTGTGCCCTGGTGAGACCCCCACCTGCAGTGCTGCACGTACCTCTGGGGTCCCCAGCACAGGAAGGACATTGACCTGTTGGAGCAAGCCCAGAGGAGAGACACATGCTTAGAGGGATGGAGCATCTCTCCTATGAGGAAAAGCTGAGAGAATTGAGGCTGTTCAGCCTAGAAAAGAGAAGGTTTTGGGATGACCTAATTGCTGCTTTCCAGTACCTGAAGGGAGCCTACAAAAAATATGGAGAGCGACTATTTTAAAACACATGTAGTGACAGGACAAAGAGGAATGGCTTCAAACAAGGAGAATAGGTTGAGATTAGATATTAGGAAAAATTCTTTACTGTGAGGGCGGTGAGACATTGGAAGAGTTTGCCCAGAAAAGCGGTGGATGCTCCATTCCCATAAATGTTGAGGCCAGGTTGGATGGGGCTCTGATCAGTTTGGTCTAGTGGAAGGTGTCTCTGTCTGAGGCAGCGGTGGTTGGACTAGAGGATCTCTAAAGTCTCTTCCAACATGAGCAGATCTAGGATTCTGCTGAGTACATGACCCTGGTAGCACTCCAAAACTCTGTACAAACTACACTAAACCAATCTTGTAAGAGAAGTAACATTTGATAAGGAAATAAGAAGTTTTAGGGGAATTTATCCACATAAATACACATTGCTTGCACACAAAGTAATCAGGGTTTTCCCAGAGCCTCAGAGGCTAAGAAGAAATATATTCAATTACAGCCATTTAAGTGCCTCTGTTGAAAGGGGTGTATATGTACACACACATACATCTTTACATATGTATTATGCACACAGATATATATATATATATTTTCAGTTAAGGGAAGCAAGAAGCAGCAGTAAAAAAAGGTAAGCTCAAGTCTGTGTACAAAACTGCTTAGAACAAATGCAGTATCTCACTAATACATGTCTGTTCTCCACCTGGTTTATAATTTCTTTTTGTAAAAAAAGAATTAAACTATTCTATAATTCTAACTACTACCCTTCTACCACTTCATACTTCCATTATCTTGAAGGAAAACCTGGGCCAGTAGCAAGTCCTACTATCCCAACAGCTCTGTATTAGCATCTACAGCTGATGTTTACATTCTCCTCACCCAGCAAGTAAGGGCTGTGCTCAGGTGGACACACAGTGCAGCCCAGAGTAGCTCCACAGAGTGCATTAATTGGTGCTAAGGAGCTAACACCCACTCTAGATGTGTTCTGGAGTTTTACTATTGACCAGCTGCAGTGTGGGACCAGGGACTGTGAATGTGAATACACATTAGTGATTGCAACACACTTTTCAATTTCATTCATTCCAACAGGAATCCAGTTCACCTACTGAAGCCACTCGGCTTTGTGAGGCAAAGTGCAGTTAGTGGAGACAATTTAGAGGTTTTCTTTAAAAGAACACTCCTGAGCCAAATTAATATACTAATATTCATGCACCCAGGAAATCATTTCCTATGGCTCCACATTCAACTCTAGGCACCATGTCTCTTGCTCTTTGAGGCTGTGCCAGCTCATCCTGGTAAGCAGCATGGACCTTGAAGCTTGATGTTTCCATCAGAGCCAAGAAGACAAAGCATCATGAACCTCTGGCCAAGATATAGTTCCCATTAAAGGAGAGAGTGCAGCAGAATGAGCACATGCAGTACTTGTTACAGGCAAGCTGCAAGCTTGGTTGATCCCCCTCTGCAACAGAACTTTTCCTGGTGTTTCTGGGAAAACTGGAAAACACAAAGCTTCCCAACAATGTAGTTGAAAGAAGTTGTCAAATTACATTAATTTGAAGGGGCGTTATCTACTAAACAGATTTTTGGCGATTTCTCTGTTGTTCAGGATAAGGAGGGCGTGTGAATACATTTAAACTTTCAAGGCTTTCATAACAATTGAAAGTCCAAGGATACTGATTGTTATTGGTCTCACAGGGCTCCTTAACAGAGCTAAATCCTGCAAGACATGTTGAATGTAGAGGGACCTCACTAACCAAAACCTGGAAGGAATAAATCCAACTAAAAATCCCTAAAAAGACAGTCATGTCATTAGAAAATGATTCTGCCATTTTGCATCTAACATTGACCAGCAGTATATGATTAATACAAAAGCTACCAAAGGATTATGTCTCCTGCTTTACTCAGATCAAATCACATCTCTCCACTCAGAGATTACTGTGGAACAGAAAGTCTATTAAAAACATTGCAGCAAATCTTCTAAGACCCTGTAAGTATGCTTTTGCAGATCATGAACAGATTGCTGGAAAAAAAGAAAGAAAAAGCACTTCAGTGTACTTAAAGTTGTAAGGAAGAAGCTTAATATTAACAAGCAAAAAAAAAACCTCCGTTCACATGTAAAATCCTTCAAATAATTTTATGGACCTTAGGTGTGTCAAAAAGAGTCAGATAAAGGAAATGAGGAGTAATAGAGGATAAAAAGAGTGAAAGGTACCTACAGTAGTATTTTCATTACATTAGCTTTTATGTGAAGTGTCACATCATTTAAACGTTGCCCAAACTGAAAACCAAGTGTGGAATATCTTACTGAAAAAACAACAAGAAGGAAAAAGTACAATCCCTAACTTCACTAAATACTCCAAATGGAATAATCTTACTGATTTTAAGGGGAAACACACTGTGAAAGGAATCTGCCCTTGTGGAGATGCTTGATAATCCAATAATAATCCAATAATCCAGAATTAACAGCACTGGTCTCTGACACAAAATATTTCTAATAGAGTTAGTCTGGAACTGCCAATTTCAATGTGGAAAACTGTTTTCTTCCATTTTAAAGGAGATATTTAACTCATAAGGTGAATAAGTGCTAAAAGAAGTAAGTAGCAGTTACACAAAAGTAACCTCCAGTTATGATTACAGTGTATACACTCCGAAGCTTCACAAAATTCACCAGATTTATTCTCTAATATGCATGCAGCTCCAATCGCTTTCACAGGAATCATTTTGTAACCCAAATACATTGCAATTTTCACCTTACACCGTTTTTCTCCACGATCTTGCAAGTTTAGCCACACAAATGGCCATGTCCCACACAGATCATCTTTGAATGATAAAAGCTCCACGACTGTGATCTTTCATACTTGGCACTGTGGATCAGAAAATTGCCCAGTGCTCTCCCTCACCATCCTGAGCAGTTTCAGCGGTGAAAGCCGAGATTCCAATTCACCGTGTGATCACAAGAGCGGTGAACTCACACAGAGAACAGGCACAGGGGTGACCGGGCGTGCTGTGACTGTCACTGTGCCCACTGTGCTCGGTTTGTGAGCAAAACGCTGTCCCCCAAGGTTCACAAAACACTGATAGTTCAGTATTACACAGAGAACCGATATTATATAAAGGTTATAGATGCAAACCCGAAGCAGCGATAGCTACTGCACCGCCTTTCATCAGGCGCGGTACCAAAGCGGGGGCAGGGAAAGGTGCCTGATGCTCAGACTGTGCACGTGTATTCAGGTCACGACAATTCTCAGTTGTGAATTAAACACGTTTCCCAGATTTCCCGTGCTGAGGAGACACGGGCACGAGTTCTCAGCCAGGCCCCGGCGCCTCTCCCATCGCTGCCCAGGGGCGAGCGCCCAGGGCCCCTCATGGCCATGCCAGCGCCAGCCGTGCCGGGAGAAAATGGCTGAGAGAGCCAGCCAGGGGGAAAGGCGGGAGAAGAGCCGCTCCGGCGCCGCCGTGCTCCCGATTTCCCCCGGGAATTCAGCGCCGAGGACCCCCGGGGGCTGCGGCACAGCTGCGCCCCAGGCCGGCCCCTCCGCCCCAGGCCGGCCTCTCCGTACCCCGGCCCCGCAGCCCCGGCTCACCTGAAGGCGGGCCCCTCCCCCGGAGCCCGGCCCTGCGGGCCCGCCGCGCCGCCGCCCCTTTTGTTGAAGAGCTTCTGGAGCAGGGTGGGGGCCATGGCTCCGCCGCGCCCCTCGCAGCGGCTCAACGGGCGGCGAGCGGCGGCGGCCGCGGCACCATCATCCCCGGGGCCGCTGCGGAGCCGCCCAGCATTCCGCGGAGGAGAGGAGAGGCGAGGAGAGGCGAAAGGAGCGCCGGCCCGCCCAGCCGTCACCTGCCCGAGGGCCGAGCGCTCCCGGCCGGCGGTGGCGGCACCGGGCAGGGCAGGGCAGGGCAGGGAGCGCTCCCGGCCCACAGAGATGGGAATGGGGATGGGGACGGGCCCGCGCTGCCGCCGCGCCCCCCGGGCGCTCCCCATTGGCTGCGCGCCGCCCACGCCCCGCCCCCAGCACGTGGTCGGGCGCGGGGGCGGCCTTAAAGGGCCAGGCCCGGCCGCGTGTGAGGGGTGTGCTCAGGCTGAGCGCCCTGCGCGGGTACAGCCACCCAAAAAATCCATGGGACCGGGCCTGAAAGGTCATCTAGTTACAAACTGCACTCCCATAGCACAGCTCCCGCTACACCAGATTTCTCAAGCTCTTATCCAACCTGGCTTTGAATACCTGCAGGGTTGGGGCATCCACAAACCTCTTTGAGCAGCCTGTTCCAGCTCCTCTCCATCCTCACAGTAAAGGATTTCCTCCTAATAGCTAACCTAAATTTCCTCTGTTTCAGTTTGAACCTGTTATATATATTTTATATAAAGTTGGCTTTTCGCAAAATGTGCGCTATATAGTTAATATTGTGGTAAAAATATAGAATGTAAGTTTTTATTTCTGGCTTTAGAAAATTAAGCATAGTAGTAATAACTAATATAATGTGCTTAAACTGTCTGTTTGGTCGGAATAACATCCAACAAACATATAAAGAAGACCCTGCTATTAATATACCAACTATCAGCATCTACCACCTAAAAAAAGCATAGACCAAAACCCAAACTAAAAGCAATAAAAAAAAACACAACCACAAAACACACATGCTCTAAAAAAGCAAACCCAAAAAAGAGCCATACAAAACAGTTCCTAAAATTCAGTCATACAAAACAGTTCCTAGTGTATGTTGAGTTTTTCATCCACATCCACACATAGATAATGTATCTTTTACAATGTATTTCTCTACAGATGGAAAAGTATTTGTGCACGCATGTGTGCCCTGCGTGCACACACATGTAAATCGTGTGTTGGTGATTTACAACACTGTATTGGTGCAGTGGAGCAAGAACAAACAAACCACTGCCTGTATCAGAAGCGTTTGTTTGCCTGCTTGGGCTGACAGCGGAATGTGGTGTCCAAGTGCCCTCCCATCCTTCTTGCACCAGCCAAACCCACAGACTGACAAAAATCCATTGGGTTTCAGGAAGCTCACATCCCTTGTCTTGCTCCATGTACCAATCTGTCACTGGTCCAGGAAAACTTTTATGTGATTTTCACCCTAGTCAAGACTAGAATATCTGTAATGGAGAGATCCCTGGCAAATAAGTGTAGAAGTACTGTGATTCCCATGGAGAATCTGAACTTTTACTTTACTATTTGACCAAGCAATATTTTTGCAGGAAGGTAGATCTGCTGGAATGGCGCTTATTTTAACACAGAACTATTCTATTCACTAATAATTAGATGAGGCTACAGTATTTAGGTATCATTTGGAGCTTTTTGTTTGCTTAATTTGAGGGAAAGGATGGTTTGTGTGGTTTTGCCCAGCAGCAGGATGACACCTCAATGTATCTACCAAGAGACTTCAAATGCTCCTTTTCAACCAGCTAAGTCACTGCACACTGTGGTGGAACAAAAACCAAACAAATCCCCCCAAAACCCCAAGAAAAGCAGAATCACAGTAACTTCCTGCTCCTTTTAGGAAACTGGAAGATGAGACATGGAGAATAGTGGTTATTATAATAGCTGTAAGGAATCATTACAATACTCTGCAAACTCAGCATCCAGCAGAGGTAGAAGAGCTGGTGAACATATATTTCGTAGTCAGCCTCTCACTGTCTGGAGAAGCTGATTTCTTTTTTAAATAAGAGGTGACTGCCTACTGGGCAGATAATCTGATCAGCTGCACCCTTGATAACACCAGACTGAATCTTGTAATGCTCAACTGATCCTGTACAGAGGTCCATTCTCAGAAAGGCTTTAACCACTTCCTCTGTGAGACTGAATACCCAGTATAAATCTTTCAGCCTGGATGTTGTTACTGCCCCCAGTCATTAGAATCAATCCACTTGAAGAAAGCTGAAGGACAGAAGAGAGAATAGCAGGGTGTGGCTGGACAAGATTAAAGACATCATAGTTGACACAGTAATCTACACAAATGAGAATCTAGGCATCCAGCTCCAGAAATAATCACTGAACTGCATTTCTCAAGGAACAGCCCTGAGAAACTTAAAAGATGCAAACACCATGGCTGCCTCTCTAAAGTTAGCAAGGAGTGCTGACCAGTGGGGGCAGAATCAGAGGCTAACATCCAGTTGTCTCCCAATGTCCACACCACAAACATTTTACATTTTACACAACCATTTTACCAGTCCATTTATTTTGGACTGGTTGCGGTCTGGTCCTGTCAGCAGAATGCATGTCAGTGGTTGAAGAACACTGAATGTGTTTCTAAAAAATATGTGGTTTAGTTTCATCTGAAAATGATCCACTTTGTATGCCCAGATGCCACCCCAAAATATGAAGCAACACCAAGTCAATGAAGACAATTGGGATACTCTCTTCACAAATAGCAGTGTAAATATACCCTACATGTTGCCTGATGCTCAGTCCAAAACTAGTTCTCAGTGTGTTAATGTGTATTACCATCACTACTGAAATTGGTAACTACACATTAAGACACTAGTGTTCTGAAGGCTATTTCTGGAGGAAAAGAAAAAAAAAACAAAACCAAAAACCCTAAAAAACAGCAGAATCATCAAAGAAGTACAAAATAATTTTCACTATCAGAACGCACTGTCACACTCTGAAAAGAGCTGGGCTATGCAGAACACCTGAAAGCCAATGCAGTGATTTGTCACTAACCCCAGAGTACAAAATAGGAGCAGATGTAAGGAAAAAAGCCATACCAGCTGTCAAGCAAAGATCATTTACAGCAAGATAGTGCATCTACAACTCTCACTCTTCTAGGAAATACAGGAAATAAAAATGGCATTTAAAATCAAAAACTAATATTCTGCCTGAGAGTGAGACTCCATGTGCAGAGAAAGACAATTTAGTTGTTTAAACTTCAGTCAGAAAAGAAGCCAGATTCTCAATGCAGAAATAGATGGGACTTTGTTAGGAAACTGACAATACATAAAAAGGATCATTCAAATCCTGGCATAGCTGAATGCTTGAAAAAGCATATCAATGTTTCATAGCACATAAATCTCTCTAAAGATTCTGTCCTGAAAATGTAGCCAGGTTTAACAGCCAGGACAGGTAGGATTAAAAGCCAAGGGTTGTAAATCACACTTTGCTACCCCATCACTTACACCTGGACAAACTGTTGAGTTCCTTTGTGGATGCTTTCATTCCACTCTGCTCAGTCCTGAATGCACAAATTCAACATGCTCCTAAGCCTCTCTTGTCAGAACTAGGGTTTGGAGGTACTGCAAAGAGAAGCCAGAGGCCAAAACAGGTAAACTCTGAAGATGAACAAAAATTTTGGTAACCTAAGATGTTTGTTAATAATTGTTACATGAACACAGGTAAGTCTTGCTACAATTTGCAATGTATCAGTAACATTTTTGATTCTGTAAAGTAAATAAAATCCAGTTTTTAATGCAATTTTAAACGTGCCAAGTGAAATGTGATATTAAGAAATACCCAGAATTATTCTCTCTCCATATTGTTATTATTACTATTTAGCATATTAAATCTAAATTACTCTCCACAAAGGATTTAAAAACCTATTGTAAAATGTATTTCACTTTACAAGCAGGGACAGAAACTGGCAGAAAAGGAAAGCTTGGGATTGCAGCCCCCTGCAAACCAGCTTACTCATCCTTCATTGAAGCATTACATAACTTGAGCTGTTGCTGCAGCAACTTTCCCCAACCCCTGAACAGAGCCACAAAGGTGTTGTTGCCATAATACAAATAAGCATTTTCACTGCCTTTTTACATGGAACACACATTCAGTTAAAAACCAAAGACAGTTTGAAGGGGAATATTAATTTAATTGCTTCTGGAAAAAAAATTCTGGGAAATATTGATGTATATGTTATAAAACATTTCATTTTCAATAGTCTTTGGTGTTAAAAGCAAAGCAAATGGTCAGATGAGAAATGTCTTCTTTTAATCACCAAAATACAAATATCAACTAAAATGGAGAGAATTGGATTGTGTGAAGGTGATAAGTACAGTCCTCTGAAATCACTACTGTGCATAAGCATCTTGTCAAATTTCCTAAAGCAAGGGTACACTACTTTTTCCTCTAGAAGAGCCTGAAAATGTACATACCTGTGAATCTTTAAACAGCTGTTTAGAACCTGGTTTGGTTCCTCTTCTGAGAAAAACAGAGGAAAACAAAGCTTTTAGCATTGGTAAATTGCGTTTGTAAGTCCTGCCCAAGACTCCATCCAAAGTCTAGCTGGAAATCCTCATGTCCCAGATTTTCAATGGTGAAATCTGCCATGGGCCTTCCTATTTGCTGCCTGCACTCTTTGAGTCCACGGAGCTCTAGTTCACCTTGGACTCCATCCTACCCACATTAGGTGCAGACCAAAACCATTTTCTACACAAGAAAGTCTGCAGTCACCATAATTGATATTTCAGCACCTTTTGGTGGTAACTGTGATAAACATGCACTTACATGAAATTGCAATAATATCAGGACATACATTTGTATCAAAACAGAGGGCAGGAATTTAGCAACAAAACTGATACCCTGCAATGCTGCAGCAGTGACCACCTGCTGCTGACACTGGGTCTCTCCTTACAAGCCATGGCTTCTACTGTTATCAGGAAGTCACAGGGACTCTCTTCCACACCTCCTCACATCCTGAGGTCCTGAGCACTGCTCTGAATAGTTGCATCAAAAACATGTTTTAAACAGACCTAAAGTACATAACAAAAAAGTCTGCTTATTCTTGGTTGGTTCTTAACCATTTCTTCAGGGATCAGCAGATCTGAAAGTTAGTGACAAGTAAATGTATGACTTTATTTTCAGTTTCTGTCATGTCAGCTCTGTGTGGAAAATTTTCTTTTTAAAACATCCTCAGACAAGAACATTTGGTTCTTTCATTGTTTAGCATTGCATTTTAACTCAGTTTAGAGGAATCTGCACAGAGTTAGTAACTGTTCAGTATGAGTGTAATCTGGGCCCTCTTTATTCAATTTTATGCAGAAAAAGACTTGGTGCAGGTGGGTAACAATAAAGCTGATGGTGAAAAACCAGATTTATTTTTCCTGTCTCGTGTGCCTCTCATGAAGGTGACATGCTTGATGTGCCAGGTCACATGGGAATAGCATATGATGCAGCCTGTGTGTCATAGGACACAGGGAAGGCTGAGGGGCTGCTCTGTTTCACAGCCAGCAGTGAAAGCATCCTTTCCAAGAATGTTTGCATGTTGGGAGCTTCTTGATAGTTGTTCTGAAAAACTGATGAGGTGTGTGTTTCAACTGCTTGTCAGATGGATCCCCATCAGTACTGCATCATATTGTGAAGCTGCAACTCAGTCCAATGAAAACCTCACATATGATTACTTCTGTAAAAAGCAAAATGGCTTTTAATATCCTTAGACAAGGTAGTCCTGCACTGAGCCAAAGCATCCACTTTCCAGTGGAATTAGCATATTTAAGCCTCTATTTTCTTTACAGTGTCAAATACAGATTTAAAGGTGAAAAAAAGCAAGAAAAACAACAACAACAACAACAAAAAAAATCCTAGTCTGTATGTATACATATTTATCCATCTTAACACAATCTGCAACAACTATATACAATCTTTATTTTGCAGTTTATTCTTTTGTGAATGCAAATTGAAGGCTAGAATAATTATGAAATAAATTTCCTTATTGTGTATTCCATCAGAGTACTAGTTTTAGAATTACATATGCATTTCTAAGCATTTATCGATGATTGCTTGCTTATTTAGTCAGGAAAGGAAGAAGAGGTAAAACCGAAGATTTTATAACAGGCTGATCTTAGGCTGGAGGGTCATACTCCAGCAAGTATGATGTACTTAGTAGAAGGGAGACCTGTACTTGAAGCTATTTGCTTCAAGATTTTAGCACTCACAACATGTTTACCTATTGATAATACTCAAACTACTTTACTGAGTAGCCAAACCTGTATATATGGGAAAATAAATAGGTGAATTAAAAAATTAACAGACAATTCAGTTACAGTGAGTATTTTAATGTACTGCTTTACAGGCATTTACTACATAAACTACTGGAAATGTCAAAAGATAGGAGGTATTTTGGTAAAAGGAAGTATTTTGAAATTACAAGATCACAAAGGATTAGAGGAACACAGGGATGATTTCACTGCTTGAAAACAGATTTTAGAGGACTTTATAATGAAAGTCTGACCTTTTAAGAGGTTATTTGTATATAAATTCAGTGTGTAATTTAATACATTAATTTGAACATGAGATCACTCAGTATATTCTTGACAGAAGTCACATTATGCTTGTTTTTTACAATCTGTCAATGACTTTCATAAATTAATATGAAACTAATTATGCTACTGCAGTGCTTGAGAATATTAATTCAGCTCACATATTTTCCAGAATCTGCTACTGACATTGAGAAAATCACTTGATTTCGCTCTTGTTCAGCTCACATCTCCAAATTATCATGGAGATGCCTCTTTCTTTGTACCTCTGAAAGGACCTTGCACATAAGGACTTGCAAGCAAAAAGTGTAAAAAGAATTACTCATCTAGAATCTAGACTATTCCAACTTCACCAGTAAAAAAACCTGCAGGGACTGAATAAGTCTACTCCTGGAATAATGAATCACTGCTTCTTCCTGAGAAGAAGCTGCCAACAGCTCTTGCGGGGGACACACACCAACAACACACACTTTACTCTGATGTCTGCTACAGAAATCTCTTCTAGACTCTACTCACTTGGCTAGCAACTAACTCACTGAGATCATAGAATATTTTAGGTTGGGAGGGACTTTAAAAGGCTTTTGAGTCCAACCCCCCTGCAATGAGCAGGGACATCTTCAATTAGAGCAGGTAGTGCAGACCCCTGCCCATTCTGGCCTTCAATGTTTCCAGGGATGATGCATCTGCCAGCTCTTGGGTCAACCTCTTCCAGTGTTTCACCACCCTCATTGCAACACCCTTCTTTCTTTTACTTAATCTAAACTGACCTTTCTCTGTCTAAAACCATTGCTATATCACAACAAGCCCTACTAAAAAGTTTGTCTTTCTTACAGGCTCCCTGAAGCACTGAAAGGCTGCATTAAGTTTCACCTCTCCAGAGCCTACTCTTCTCCAGGCTGAACAATCCCACCTCTCTCACCCTTTCCTCATAGAAGAGGTCCTGTAGTCATCCTTTCATCCCTTACATGACCTTGGTGTCCTTCCTCTGGGCTTGCTCTAACAAGTTGTCATCCTTCCTGCACTGGGAAAGAGGTGGATACAGCAGAATAGTCTCCCTTGCTCTGCTGGCCACGTTGCTTTTAATGTAGTCCTGGGTATGGTTGGGTGACTGGGTGGCAAGTGCTGATGTGAGACTGCTTCTCCTACACCACTGCACCTCAGCTAAGCATAATGATAAAAATATCCCAGCCAGTGACTGTGGTCAAATGCCTCGTGAATTACAGATGACTCAAAGCTTTGGTGGCCTCTGACATGGTGGAGCATGTGAAATCCCTGACACAGCTGCATGACCTGGCTCAGAGAGAGAAATGCCTTCATGTGGTTCCACTGATTTCTCACTTAAGTGTTCCCAGATGGTAGCAGATGGCTTCTCTTTCTGTTAAGGGTTCCCAGATGCAATGTTTAACAGCACTCCATGCCAATCACCTCTCCTGCCCAACATCTGTGCAGATGTGTGGGAATGATTACAATGCACTATATGGACTACAGTTACTAATATCAATGCTACTTTATCTTTTCTTTCAGTCTAGGGATTACAACTGCCCTCTGACACATTCAATGTCGACAACATACTGAAAGAGATGAAAACCACCTTGATGAAGCTCAAGTCCAAACATACAGACATGAATTACAGGGGAAAGCCTTTGGAGAACACAGTGAATCAAAGAATGAATGTAGAGGTTTCTGGGATGGATTAGAGGAGTCCAAGAAATACAGAGACTCATTTTGATCAGCAGCTTTCCCAGAAGGAGGAGTTTGCAGGAGTCAGACCCCAGCACTCTTCTATTTTTGCCACACGTACCTTGCCTCCACGGTGCCATTCAGTACAGGATGTGGCCAAGTTGAACCATTGGGAATAGACACCTTCAAGAGTCCCAACCAACTGCATTGATAGTGCTCATGTCCCTTGGTCAACACAAATGTCCCAAAGAGATTATTTGCCTGGGAGCAATTATCGTGATAGTGTCAGGGTCTGCAAACATACGCGGGGAACCTGATGGTTCGTTTTGGAGATCTCAAAGCGCAAAAGACACAGCAGGGGACAACTCAGTTTGCCTAAACAAAAAATGCACTTCTATTTAGTGCCCACAATGCGATAGTAGGGAAAGAAAATAGAGAATAGTGAGAAAGATAGAGAAAGAGGGGAAGGGGATTATAGCTACCAATGTGGAGGGTCGGAGTCCTCAAGGCATAGAGATGCCCATAGACGGGATCTTCTCCAGTGGGGTGATCATAAAGGTGTTCGGGGTCTACAGAGTCTTTATAGGTTGGTTGGGGCGAGGACCAAGGTGAGTGGCACGGAGCCAAAGAGGGCACAGGGCCGAGTCAGACACCTGTGTTAAGGTTGGGTGCTCAGGGACAAGCTACAAGCTGTACCCTTCTGGTACGGTCAGTATAGTCAGCTCAGTCCACTGTAACCAGCTACTATCGTTCTTGCATTCCGTTCTTGTGGAGCAACTTTCCACCTCAGTCAGGCAAGGGGGCCCCTCCAAAGTCCAGGGTCCCGGTCTGCAACCATTGGAGACTGTGGTGAGGCATAACACATCCACAGACAGGCTCTGACAGATAGTCATCCTTCGGGATGAAACACATTTTGTTTTCAAATACAAAAAACATGTTTTTGTTTTCAAAAACACCCTTAGGAAGGCTGAAGTTATTCTGCCTTTCTAAACCTTTATGGGATAACAGTCACTTTTGACAGTTTGCCCATTTTACCACGGATCCCCACTTTTCATTTCTCTCATAAAACACAAACCCAGGCAAAACCCTAAAATCTCTTTCCTTCCCCCCATTTCCAGGCCTCGCGTGTGTGCAGAGCCTGGAGAAAGCGATGCCGCCTTCAGGGGTTATCCCCAGTCCCCTGAGGCCGCTGAGGGCAGGCCGGGGGCGGAGCGGCCCTGCCCCGCCTGGGGCTCCGGGCTGGCCGGGGGAGGAGCGGCCCTGCCCCGCCTGGGGCTCCGGGCTGGCCGGGGGAGGAGCGGGAGCCACGGCAGCGGCGGGATGGGGCACCCGAGCCCTGCCGCCCGGCCCAGCAAGGCCAGCAACCCCCGCACCTTCTTCGATGTGGACATCGGGGGCGAGCGAGGTGGGGAGGGCGGGACTGGGGGGGCCGGGCTGGACCGTGCGGGGCCAGGCCGGGCTGGGCGGGCGGCGGGAGCGGGGCCAGGCCGGGCCCAGCCTTCAGAACCAGGGGGACCCCGGGCCGGGAGCTGCCCTGGGGCCTGCGAGAGGCAGCCCCGGCAGCGGGAGCAGGAGGAGGAGGAGGAGGAGGAGGAGGAGGAGGAGGAGGAGGAGGAGGAGGAGGAGGGCGGCCCCGGCGCGAACGGGCCTCTCCCGCCAGAGTGAACAGGCCCGAGGAGCGTGGAGAGAAAGGCAACATGGCAGCGCAGGCGCCCGGCCGCGGCCTGCCGGGGAGATCCCGGGGGAGATCCGGGGGAGATGAGATCCCGGGGGAGATGGCAGAGGAGATGCCAGAGGTCGGGGCCCGTCCCCGCTCCCAGAGCCGCTCCACGTGCTGCGCTGCGAGCCCTGCCCGCCTCCGGGCCCTGCCCCAGCCCGGGGAAACTGGCACCAGCCCTGCTTCTCCTGGCAGCGCCAGGGCTACCAGAGGTCGTTCAAAAATCTGGTCCAAATGGAAATAAGGAAATAACAGCAAGTTAGCTAGGGTACTGTGATACATTCCCCCTCCTGCCCTCCTCCCGGGGGCTTTAGCCAGCTCAGTTATTAGGAGGATTTGGAGAGAATTATATCAAGGATGAGGTGAGATATCTCAGAAGAGGCCCTTTCCCCAGGACATTTGTCCCAGGCGTTTATTCTTCGAGTTTCCAGGGGGGAAAGAGGTAGTACAAAGGAAAGGGAGACAATTTATAGCCCCCAGCTCAGAGGAGAGAGAGCTGGACCACAGCCAGGGGGGTCAGAGAAGGAAATAAGGGTCACTCTAAGTGGTCAGGGACTCCAGGGGTCAGGAGGGAGAAACCATTTCCCTAGAGAATTACAACAGTACTGCTTGAAAGCATAGGTTTAAAAAAATTAAAGATAGGGACTGCCTAAATCTTGTCAGGAAATTGCTTTTCACTTATTCAATTCTGGTACTCAGAAGAATAAAAAGAAGGAAGTCTGCGAGATGATTTGCCTTTTTATTGACTTTCAGTTGTCTTAATTTGTTTTCATTCCTGTATTAATTAGAATCAATATATTTACATTTATCTTCCGGTGAAGTTATGCTAATTAATTGACTGTGAGGCTGATGAGAAAACAGGAGCATCAAGTGATGGTGGCGGCTGCTGGGAGTGAGAAATAGCTCTGTGAGAAGGCAGTTTGTGAAGGAATCCATTTATCAGCTATTACAGGATCTGTTAGATACTCAGGTTTCATTGCCTTCAATTAAAACATGTACAGCTTTGGATTTAACAGTTGCTTGTGGTGTCTCTAATTGTAAGTAGCCATTATTCATATGCATATTAAGTACCACTGCGTCTTAGTAAAATTCAGGTTTAAGAGAGTGAGGAGTAAAGGATGTGTTTGGCATAAGCTTTTTATGGATTAAAAGTCTCCACAAAACAGTCTTTTTGTACTGTATCTACTTTTGATTGAACAAACTACAAATATACTAAAATTGACATAAGTGTGCATATTAAAATTCATAATTTGGCTTTAATACATAATTTGGCTTTGATTTCCCAACACCTTTTTTTTGGCAGAAAATGCATTTGACATTTTCATTAGTTTTTTGCAGAATCTGTCTTTATTTCCTGTACATTATTCTTGGCAGGGGAATTGACTGTTGGTAATAACCTAACAACCTAAAAACCCAACGTAACTCTGCGAGCAATTGCCATGGAGCAACCTCAAGATGGAAATGGAATAGTAATCTAAATAAAAATAATAGTAATAAAGCTTGAAACATTAACTTCTTTTGACATATAATGCTCAACACATCACCATGCCAAGGACAAGACTTAAAAATGTCTCATTCTCTCTTTGTCATTTCAGTTGGACGCATTGTCTTTGAATTATTTGCTGACGTTGTACCTAAAACTGCTGAGAATTTCCGTGCACTTTGTACAGGAGAAAAAGGAACAGGGGCCACCACTGGAAAACCTCTCCATTATAAAGGATGTCCTTTCCACAGAAGTAAGTTCTGTGAAATCCTCCATTTTCCTATTGGTAACAAAAGTTGTCTGCCATGAATATTTGAAATAATATTAAATAGTATTGTAAGTACTTGTTAAGAAGTATTATTGTCAAGTACTTGTTAAAGAAGTAACTTCACTGAAGGAAAGATTTTCACTTCTTGATCCTCCTAATGACTATGTGTTCTTACCATGCACTGACGATAGTAGATTATAAATTTACTAGTAATTTTGCAAAACTAGTTTACTCTGAGTTGTAAACAGGTTGAAATGAATCTCAGGTAAAGGTTTAAATATCAAGTGATAGCCACATAACTGAAAAGGAGTACTTATGTGACACTTGGTAAATAAAAAATGGATTTTGGTTCCATTTAGGTGCTGGTGACAGGATTGATTTTCATATTAGAATTACTTCTTTTTTTTCCTCGTGCCTTTTGTGCCTTGCTGATACATTTTATAACTATTTTATTTTACAGTTATTAAGCAGTTTATGGTTCAGGGTGGCGATTTCTCAAACCAAAATGGCACAGGTGGAGAAAGTATATATGGTGAAAAATTTGAAGACGAAAACTTTCATTATCAGGTACTCTGTTGAAAACACTAATTCTGTTCGGTTTGTGACGTTTCAGTGATGTTACTCCTGCTGCAGTAATAACAATTGTCAGCATTGGTATTAACCATTTTCATTTCATGTTATATATGGCAGCATATGTGGGACTCTGAACAACACTGACTAAAAAACTTACAGACATCACTGTCCCATGGTTAAAGCAAAGACTTGACTGCAGTTGTACTTGCCCCCAAACAGTATTTTAGGAAAAGAAAATACAGCAATCCTCCACTAATCAAATATCAAAATCCTGTATCAGGCTCACAGAATCACAGAGTATGTTAGGTTGGAAAACACTTTTAGCATCAATGAGTCCAAGCTTTGACCAAACACCAGGTTGTCAACTATAGTGTAGCACTAAGTGCCATGTACAGTCAGGTCTTGAACACCTCCAGAGATGATGACTCCACCACTTCCCTGGGCAGCCCAACCCCTGTCTGTCAAGAAATCCCTCACAATATCTGACCTTAACCTCCCCTCATGCAACTTGAGGCCATTTCCTCTTATCCTGTTGCTGATTGCCTGGGAGAACAGACTTACCCCCACCTTGCTTTGAGGTCCCTGTGGAGAGTGATAAGGTCACCTCTGAACTTTATTTTCTCCAGCTAAAAAAACCTCAGCTCCCTCAGCCACTCCTGACAGGACTTAAGTTTGGAGCAATAGCTGGAAATGTGACTCCAGTATCCATCAGAAAGATAATTCCAGTTGTGTTGTCTGCAGTCTGACACTCTGGTGGTGCCCCCAGCACTGCTGCTGGCAGTGTGTGTTCATTGGTCTGTCACAGGATCATGTCCCTGAAGATGACTTTATGTCATTACATTTTTGGTTGTTCTTTGTGATCTGGAGGTAATTATAAACATGATACAAATGATTCCCATTTCTGTACTGCTCTGTACTTCTCAGCTCTAACAAATGTTGTCAAAATGCCAAAGATGAACTGAAGAGCCCATTTGGATCCTGTACAGAATCTGAGAGCTTGATTCCTGTTACCTATTCATGTTAGCTATCAGTATGGTAGGATTTTACTGGGAGTTTAAATGTCTATTACATAGAAATTCAGTGGTTCTTGCACTTAATCCAGCAGCCATGCACTGTTCTCACCCACCGTCTCGGAAAACAAAGAGTTGTTTTTGTTGATGTTTTAGGACACTGGAACTGTTTGCTCTTGTGCTGGCTGCATGGACTGTTGCTAATTGCAGTAAACTGCAAAACTTTTGTCAGTAGTCAGCTTATTATCTCAGATCAATCCCACTAGGCTTTTCTTGATGCCACTTCTCCAAATAATGGCTCTGCTGTTGTGGAACACCCAACTTACACAACTCCAAGCACTGTTACTATGGCATAGTTTCGCAAGCCTTGGGTCAGTCAGACAATCTGATTTTGTCCAGATTTTTTTGCTTGCTTTATGAGCTTAGAAAATGACAGCAGAAACCATAATGGGAAAGACATTCCATCTGTCTGCACTGTTTTTCAAAACACAGCAAGAAAAATTCATGAGTTACAACAGTTTTCTTTATAAATAGAGACTCTCATAATTTGGAGTTAACCTTGAGATTTGGTCCCAGATGAAATGGGGTTGTGTATAAGTGGGGAGACCGAAGGCACCAGACTCTTCTCTGTAATTTCCAACATGTCCCCATACATCTTTACAGACAAAAGGTAAACCTGCAGGTGTAAGGCAACACCAGAACTTACTGTTACTTGTTTTTTAGTTTACAAACCATTGCTGTCTAGTGTTAGCTGTAACTGGGGAGAGAAGGGGGAGGAACAATAAGATTTATAGGTTTTGGGCAGTGAAGCAGTGACCAGCCTCAAATGATATTTGCAAAAATCTGCTATGGGGCAACCCTTCTGTTTAACTGGTTTGCCAGCAACCACAATGCAAAGTGGGAGATACTCGTTTTGGAGGCTGCAGTCCTACCAGCTGCCTTCCTTGCTCTGGAACACAGGCTCCTCTGTCTTTGGCCATTTGACTCCCGGGGTGAGTTTCAAGGTTAGAATAGACAAAGCCAAGATTCCAGTAGCTCTCTGTTGGCTGGATGTGATTCTGGCTTTCTGTAGGACCTTTTCCCAGAGTTTCTAAGCCAAATCTTGACTGAAAAGGTCCTGACTTACTGTGCTTTATGACCAGATGAACAGTTCAGGCAAGGAGATCTCCCTACCATCATAGAAATCCAAACAGTGTGTGGGAAAACAATTTTCAAAACAACAGGTTCTTTGAACTGGTAGAAAATGTAGGAAAAAACAGATGCTTAAACACACCAGACTCAGACTGTTACCTCAAACTAATCAACCTCCCATTGAGCTCTGAAATCTGTTTCTATGTCCTCTGTGCTATCATCATTTTTTGCCTGTCCTCTCCTTCCCACAGTATCAAGTTTCTTAGCAGTACCACAGCATGATTGCTTTAGATGAGAACCAGTGTCTTGGTATATTAAATGGAGTTCCTTGCACTTAATAACCACACCAACTTGAGGAGAATAATATCTTCATGGCTGGGTTGTGCCAGTTAAACAAGACATTCCCAACACATACGAAAAACACATTTTTGCAGTACAGGTGAAAACTAAATAATCTATGTGATAGGACAAGAAAAGTCTTAGTTCAAAAAAGGAAAAAGTACTTGCAAGAAACAAGATAAACAGTATCTTCTTATATTGGGCTGTTTAACAATTTTCTTTTAGTTTGACGTCCAGTGGCTTAAGTTGCAAAATAATTAGATGGTTAAAAATCCCACCAGACTAAAAACTGTGTCTCTAGGAAAGTGAAGGAGAAAAAAAATCCCCAAACAAAATCACCAACCCATAAAATTTAAAAACTACAGTCCTCTAAACTCCACACCATACTTTGTGTGAGTAGCCCTTATAAAATTCATACTACATACCCATCTTAGCAGTGCAACGTTAAAGCTGGTTTCAGTGATGTTTAGCCTTATTTCTTAAGGCCATTGGTCTTAAATAATTCAAGGAGGATCTTCCCTCGTTTCTCAGGTGATCTGCCTAAATTCAGCATCTGTGCAGAGGGTGGAGTGTAGAAGCAGCAGACAGGTCTTAAAGCATTAAGTCACACATGTGGCTGTGCTTGCTAGATTGCTGGGGGGCAGGTAAAAAGCCAGAGCTGAGCATTTTCCCTTTTCAGTCATGGTAGGTAAAATTAGTTGCCACCTGTATGTAACTGTCTGGTTTACCAAGTTGTTGTGGCTGTCCTGGCTATGTTTACAATCAGCCTTACAGAATCATCCACATGGTTTTATAACGTATTTTAAATGTTGATGGTGATTTCTTTTCCTCCCAATGCAGCATGATAAACCAGGTCTGCTGAGCATGGCAAATGCAGGACCTGGTACTAATGGCTCTCAGTTCTTTATTACAACGGTGCCTACTCCTCACCTGGATGGGAAACATGTGGTGTTTGGCCAAGTGATCAAAGGAATGGGTGTAGTTAAAATACTAGAGAACGTTGAAGTAAAAGGAGAAAATCCTGCTAAGGTAAGCAAAATGCAAAGCACTGAGGGATGATGTTTATTATTTCATTATATGATGTATAATCATTTCTTCTAAATGCTCGGTGTAATATTTAGAACTATTAAATTATTAGTCAGTTATTTTTACTAATTGGTCATTTCCATTTTACTCTCCTTGTTAAGAGGCTTTTGTTCCTGCACTGTACATTTCCCTTGCACAAACCACTTATTGTTCAACACAGCTGTGAGGGTGGAAGCCTTTGCTAGAAGTGTAGGATGGGTGATGAAATTAAAAGGTGGAATTCACAATCCCACCTAAATGATACGTAATTCTTATAATTTTTATGTCAGAAGTCATTTTTCTGAAAAAGCAATTGGTGTGTAGGTCATAGCAGTTTGTGGGTGTTTGATGAATTAATACTCCTAACTTTAAAAGACTTGGCAGTTGAAGAAAGAACCATCTTCTCTAATGTAGTAGAACTTCCATGTCTTGTGTTTTGCTGCAGTTCAGCTTGCTGCCAGTTGCTCTTCCAGCCTCTCTGTGAAGCGTGGGTCTGGTGTTTTTGGAATGCTGATCCTCTGAACGCCACACTTGGTGTGATAAAAGCCTTTTGATGAGGATAGGCTAATGATGTGATGGGTTTCTGAAATAAATGCACCCAAACAACAGATGAAAAAGCTTTTTTATAGAATTTCAAAAATTTCAAAGAACTCTTGGAAGTTACTGCTTTTTTAAAAACTGTCTTATTAAGCAATACCAGTATTTACACTTCATTTTTTTTCAGTTGTGTGTCATCGCCGAATGTGGAGAGCTAAAGGAAGGAGATGATTGGGGAATTACTCCCCAGGATGGATCTGGAGATGCTCATCCAGATTTTCCTGAAGATTCAGATATAGACTTAAAAGATGTAAGTGATTTTCTTCTTGGGTATTTTACAGATTGCAAGACTTGTAGGTAATCTGAGTTACATGGTGTCTGTGATGATGTTCATTAAGCTTTTTTATTAAGAATGGATTGAGGTCCTGATTAAACGGTGACATTACATTTTAAGAAAGAGAAGGCTGTGTGGGAAGGGATTGTTATCTCTTTTTTTCAGTGCTAATTGCAGCCCATTTTTTTCCCCCAGTAACTAAAACCTCACTTAAAATTGTCACTTATTTTCTATTCTTGATTTCTTTTTACTTTTGTTTGTGCTATAACATCAAATTGCAATTACTAGAACTGCATCCTGCAGATGACTAACCTAATGTTATTACCTACACACTTTTTAAAATACCCACCCTTTAACAGACTGACCCACTTATTAGAAATAAAGGATCAGCCTTTTAAAAAGTTTTTTACTACATCAGAGCTAGTTGTTCTTAATTCCCAATAGTTGTTTACTTTTAGATTGTTCAAACTGAAGGAAGAGCTGTTGTTGGGAGTTAGAGAGCAGACTGGTGAAAGCAGCTCTTCTGCAGGTTTTTACTTTCTCATGGAGGTGAACTAGACAAACTATGTAAGTCAAACAGTGATTTGTGAGAGGGGGAAGAAAAGGGGGCTGCAGGAGTAGATTCCAAAGAGATAGAATTGTAAAAATCCATTTGAGCTAGAAAACAAACTCCTTGGCTGTTGAGAAGCACTTCAACTTTTGTTGAAAAAAATGTTTTTGGATAGCAGTTGATGCGGTGCAGAATCAAAGTTGGCAGGTTGCCTGTGCCCTTTAACTTAAAACTTGTTCATACAAACCAACTACAGAAATCGTGGTAACATTGGTCTCACACTGATCAGTTTTTGCAAAGGTTACTGATTCTAGTAGGGTAGAATAGACAGCAGTCATTGTGAAGTATTTATTGCCACTGGAAAAGTAACTTGAAGTGTACACAATTACAGTCCCAGTGTACACTGGAGATAGATTTGATAAAGACAGGCAGTTGTTTTTTTCTCCTTCATTGATACTCTTTAAGTGTTCAAAGAGAAAGATAATTGTGTTGATATGACTTCCAGTTTGAGAGTGTGCAGAATTCAGGTGAGTGATACAGTTCTGAGAAGCAGAAGACAACATTTCATCAGGATCAGGAATAAGAAAGTCTTAGTTGAATAATTGTTAACATAGCTTCTTTTCTCTGAATAATGGTCAACACCTTTATATATAGCTCTGTGTGGGTAGCAGCATTTGGGGAAGAGAGTTGGACTGCTATGTCTCCTCTAGTATTTTCTCACCATTTATACTCTAGAAAACCCACTAGGAATTTCATCTTTCAGTCAATTATGTTACATAAAGTAGAGAATATTACAGAAGTGGTTTGAAGGTAGTATTTTGTCTAAAATTGGAGTATTTCTATTCTGAGATTTTATAAACCTTGAAAGAGGATGGGCCTGGGATCGTACTCTTAAAAATTAGTTAATTCACAACTGCCTTCATAAATACATTCATATTTTATATTTCCCATCTATTTTATTAGGTTGACAAGATTGTGGCCATAGCAGAAGACACAAAGAATATAGGAAATACTTTCTTCAAATCGCAAAATTGGGCAATGGCAGCTAAAAAGTATAGTAAAAGTTTACGGTAAGGCTCTCATCACTCCATCAGGTAGTTCCTGTTATAACCCAAATTAATACCCCTATTAAGCAATGATTTGTACATTTAAAAGGTGCCTGGTGCATTGCTCTTTTCTTTTTTAAACAAAGAGCCTTCTGAATCTGGATAATATCTGATTGATTTTTAGCTACTGAATCTAAGTAGGTGTTCTAGTCATTGCTAGGTAAGAGCTATGGGCAGGAACTATTGCTTAGAACTGATTAAATAATTATTTTATAATACTCTCACTGTGCTGGTACATACCTGGGAAGAAAATCAAAGCAGTATCCAGAGTAGTTAATGGACAGCAAGGAAGGGAATTACTTTTTCTGTGATTTATAAAAAGCTTAAAAGGTTTAGGAAATTGATAAGTTTTTAAAAAAATGTGGCACTTACTCATTCATTACTATTTTTTTTCTGAGGGTCCATACTGTTTTCCTGACTCCATGTATAATTCAGACTTGCCTTCAAAACCATAGTCTTTCTGCTTTTGTTTCCATTCTGCTCCTTTCATATTTTCATGCTTTTTGCTTTAAGTATATGAACAACTCCTAAAAAGAAAGTTACACTTACTGACCTTTAACCCAACCTTCTTAATGATCACTGGTTAAGCAATAGTAACAATAATGAAAGAAAAAAGTTCAGGCACATTTAATGCTTCAGCTGAGATTTTAGCAGACTGGGTTTCAAATAAATGTAATCTTTCTGAACCAGAAAATGAATCCTTTAATTACAGATATTAATCTAAGATGCAGTGTCTCAACCTGCCCTCAAAAAGCCCATCATAGAAACAGAAACCCCTAAGTAAAAAGGATTTCTATGCAAACCTTTTGGAAATCATACATTAAAAAGGCAGGAGGAATGGATCTTGAAGGCTCTTTGTGTTGTATCTGTCCATTTTCTCTCCCCATTCTTAGGTAAATGCCAGGTATAATTACACCATCCCTTCCAGTTAGGTGTCTTGCTCAGTTTTAATCACACCTAGTGAAGGCTCTTCCTTCTGAGCTGCTTTGTTGCTTATTTGTTCTTGTAGGTGGAAATTGTAGTAACTTTTCTAGACTAAACAAATCTGATCTTTCCAGCTCTTCCTTATAGGCCATACTTTTACGGACATGCCCTGTTACTGTATCTTAAAATACAGTATTTTATGTAGGATGGCCACCTTCAGCTGGCACTTCACCAGAACTGATAGGAATAGAATAACTCTTACCTGGTTATCCCATGGCTTGGGTACGATTCACCTGGCACACCATCTGACAGTGCTGGCTTTTTCTTTTCACCTACAGTAACCATTATAATCTTCTGTTGTTTTTCTTGTTTTATTGCTTCTTAGTCCTTTTTTAAAAAAATATTTTATATGTTAGAATTGACACTTTTTTTTTTTTTAAAAAAGAATGTATTAATTCCTATTATCTCCCTTGATACTCACTTCACTGATTTCTTTGACTTGGAAGCGCTAATCTTATTTTCAGAATGGTTGCTGGTTTTTTTATGTTTTGGTGTGATTTCTAACTGTGTTATAACTCTCCTTACCTTTTTACTGTTTGCTCTTTCTTCTGGTTCCCATCTCTTGCATGATGCCTAGCAAGTGGAACAAGCACTGGGACTGCATCTAATTTACTTTTTAAGTACTAATTTTTGTGATCCAAATGTTGTATATGAACAAAAAACCAAAAACAAACAAACAAAAAGGGCATGTAAAAAGTGAACTTACATAGGCACTGATCCGCAAAGACGACATTAATTCATGGCATGCTTAAAATGTGAATGTATCCAAGCACAATTTTTATTTTTTAACTAAAACTCACATGGGTTCTATCAAATAGACCATTAAGGAGTTAAAACTTTTGTATCCACAGCAGACCTTTGCCACTGGAAATAAAAAACAGACAGAAATAGCACATTATAAATTAAGAAATTTGCTTTCGAAACAGAGATGTAGTAACTGCTGTGGCTCTGTCCTGAACCAGTGTCAGTTTTGAAGTTCAGGAAAAGTCATGAAGGACAGTGGGAAGAAGGTGGTGTTACTAATGCTCATAAACCACACTCCCTTACCAAGTAAAGTTAGCTTCAGATTTTAGCCACAAATTCCTAAGCTAATTAAAAGATTATTGAGGGAACTCAAGAAGAGATGGAGCTTCTCATGAACGTGGAGGGTGCAATGGTGGTGTTGATTTTTTGGCACTGATGAACAACATGTTCTGTGAGAATAAACTGAGATAAATTCTCATGTTTTCCAGTAGTAGAATAGTGCTTTTGTCAGGGTGGCTTTTATGTATTTAGCTTAATAAAGATTTGTAGTAGTTGAATTGAAGCTGCTTTAGAAGTAGCGTTGGATAGGCCGGTTCACACATATCTGTGGAGAGACAGCGAAGGGCAGGACAAAATGCAACACTTAAGACACGTTGTGTGTGAATCTGTTTTTCTGCAGGTATGTAGAAGCTTCTGAAGGAGTGGCAGAAGAAGCAGACAAACCCAAGTTAAAGACTGTTGCTTTGACCTGTGTTCTAAACATTGGTGCTTGCAAACTAAAACTGTCGGATTGGCAGGGAGCCATTGAGAGCTGTTCAGAGGTAAATGTAATGTTCAGTATCTTGGTCAAGAATTGGCCTGTACAGACAAGACTACAGAGCTTTTCTAAAGAGTCTTCTGCCAAGCTTATGATTTGAAAGTAAACAAGTAAAAGCTCATGGTGAAGTTAGTACTAACTTTCTAATATGTGGCTTTTTAAAAAGATTTTGAAATTGAAATGAATCATTAGAAACAAACAAAAGAGGGCTGTTGGTTACTGCCATGAAAAATGCACATCATTGTCAGTTTGGTTTGCAGAGCTACTTCTTACATTACAAAGAGTTAAACTGTGTTCAGTGAAAGAGGAATACTTTTCTCAGGAAAAATAGTACAAGAAGATGTTTTACTTGCCTCTGGATTTGTTGGCCTTTTATTCATATCAGAGACTTTCTAACTAAATTACTAACCTTTCAGGTAGGCTTAGTAGTGAAATAAAATGACTGCATGGGAAGAAAGAAACAAGGAATAAATATGGAAAAAAAGAAAACCAGTAGAACTAAAGAAAAAAATGAACCATGACATGGGTGTAGTGCAAATTTAGTAAATTTGAGCAAACTTCAAATAATTCAGTGAATTTAAGAAATATTTAAGAAAATATTTTGAAGGAAACAGGGGAAAGAATGCTCTTATCTGGTAGCAAAGGATCCTGAGCAGCATCTCCTAGGGCTTCATACTGAAAGCAGGAGTCACAGCTAATCTGTGTGTGAGGCCATTAGAGAGCTTGTCTTGCTTTCTAGCTTGCTGACAGTGGAAAACCTTAATAAATCTAAATTCAGAATGGACAAATGGGGAATGAGGGAAGAAGAAAATAGGAGAACTGTGTAATGTGATATCTGTCACCTAGAAAATGGTAAAAACTGAAACAGAAGTGTTACAGGTAGAAATTACTACAACTAATAATACTTGCCATTGTGGGAAGAAAATCACACTTCCTTTTTTTAAGATTAAACAATTGTTAGATAAAGGCAACTCCGTAGCTATAATAGACTTCTGTAAGGTATTTAGCTTATGTCTCATAATTGTGTCAGTGCTTTAATCAGAACACCAGTTTCCTAAAATTAGCTAATAAAGTTCTAGGTAATAGTTAATGAGAAACTGTACACTTTCTCTTTTATGATTTCACAAGGCCAAAAGCAATTTAAATTAACAACCTGGAATATATGCATTGTTTGTTGTAAATAATGAATTATGAACAGCTGAACGTGTTCAAACCAACCTTGGATTGAAATAGCTGTAAGCACAATGGTCAAGGTAAAACCAGAGAACACTACCTCTGTGTATACAGTCCAGACAATTAATTACCACGGAAGAGGCTGAAGGCGTTATAGTAGGTGGATCAAGAAGAGCACCCACAGTAATTGTTTTAAAAAATACAGATGCTATTGATGACTTAGAGTTAATAAAATAGTAAAGCAACACATTGCTGTGAAGACATTTCCTCTAAACACTGAGAAACTATATTCTTAAAAATAATAAAGACACACTATAGAACTAACTGCAATAAAAATGCGATTTTCAAAGGCAAGATAAAGTTACAGCTAGCTGACCAAGTTATCTGAGGTATTCTGAAAAAATAATCACAGTAATCAAATAGTGGAACAATGTCTTTGCCCAGCCACTGTATTTCCTATTTTGATATTGTCATACTAGAGCTGGTTATACACATTACTGAAAACATTCAGCTCAAAAGAGGCGTAATGACTAGAACTTGGCAAAGTTCCTGAAGCATGATGAGATGGATTGCTTGCATGTATCTTTCTAGCCCACAGTGGAAAAAAAAAAATCTTTACAGGAAATCTCTTTGTTTTATTTATGATGCAATCTGAGGAGGTTTTGGTGCGAAGGAAGGACCTGCAATAGAGAGTTGCCCTGTGAGACTGAAGGTTAGGATAATTTGAACTGCAGCAACTCCTCAGCCTTGACAGCTATCTAAATATACACACACACACAGCTGTTCCATTTGAGCCTCGTGTATGCTCATCCTTCACAAAAAACCACTTTTGG